>NC_133391.1:162651798-162954829 GCF_047511655.1 Castor canadensis
CAGTTAGTAGGAGATGTGGTATACAAACTGATAAGAGAGTTTTATTGGCTTGATTATTAACCTATCAGCTTCCACAGAAATGGACAGGAACTATTGGAAAAACAAAAACAGCTCACATTCTAATGTATCATTAAATCCAAAATGCAAATTTATTCTACAGGAACTGCTGTCAGTTACTTCATAAAAGGCAGTGGCCGTGGATATTAGGGGGAAGTCATTGCTACTTGGATGCTTTCACATTGTTTGGGCCAGGTACAGCATTTCATTATCCCCAGGAAAAAGTTTATTAAAAACAGCTTACATTGAACAAACAAAAATGAATAGCTCTTCCTTCAGAGCTGATTCACTCTGACACCAACACATGACAAGGCTGGTTACTGGCACATTTTGTACAAACCTAATGAACACTTAGCTAAACATATCATTGAATGGAGCACCCAATATCAACCTCAAAGTAGTAAAATTTCACGTCAAGTAAATTAACTTTCCTTCCGTCTAGATAACACTTACTTAGGTCAATAATGAGTAACTTGTGAGAGTTCATTTTCCCCAAGTCTTGTCAATTAGTTCTTAGAGCTACAGAATTCTTTAGAGTTGAAGATAATTTCATGTAAAAGGAGAGTCAGGTTTTCCAAGTAAACAGATTCAAAGTGCTCTGGAAATTGGTTTAACTTGGAGGTAACCTGATACCTTTCTAAGGAATCATTACCAATGCTGACTGTTTCACACACATCTGGTGCTGGTCTCATATGGCAATGTCAATCTGGAATGTCACCTATCAACACTCAATTCCTAATCCTTTGCTTCAAGTCACCAGCAGTAGAAGTTTAGTAGGAGCCTCTGCCTCCACTTACAAGCTTCTGCCATGAACATAGTTACAAGCGTGACTTCAGTGGAGGGTGTTAGGTTCAGAATTTTCATTTTAGTTTGTTTTCTGATAGTTGGCATTCAGATGATGCTATCTACTGCTCTAGGATCTTGTTGCAATGTTTCTGGATTTCATTTCAGAGTCACATAGGTGGCAAAACACTGGATACCGAGCTTGTCTTTACAAGCACAAATGGATCTCTAATTCGATCTCTAGTAACAGGCTTCCTCTGATGGCCCCCAGTAGATACACTGAAGTCTTCAGTATTAATCCAATCCACTAATTTATTGCTAGAGGGCATTCAACACAGAAAGTAGACCTTCTGCCTTTGATGCTATACGTAAATATAGCAGCAGTTAAATATTTTATCTTAGGCTCTCTCAGATTTATCATTAATCCAAGATCCTTTTATAATCCTTCAGCTGCATCTTGCATGTCCAAACAACTAAATAAATGTTCAATTTATGCTAATTTAGGGTCAATTTAATAGACTGCCACACATCAGCCATCTGTGCCTTGTTGCCTTTGTTCTTCTCATGAATTACAACTTAACAAAGGGTTCTAGCAATGAACTAAGAGTTTCCTTTTCATATCTTCCTGCCTATAAATTTGATAGAAAAGGAAATTGAGACCTAGAGAACTTAACTGTTGTGGAACAACAGTTACAAGGAATATAACCCAGTTCTGCCTCTCACTCTGCTTATTTGATAAAGTGAAGAACCCTATCAAATATTCAGTCTGGAGAAACAAGTGATAGGAGGGAGTGAGAAATAAATTCTAGTTTTGGGGAGACAGGGCAAAAAGGAATATAGACTTATATATGTATTTGTATATGACAGATAATCATAAATAGTACTTAATACATAAACAGCACAAAATTGTAAATAGTATGAAACATTTAAGAAAAAGTTAAAATGCAGTAAAAAAATTCATACATTTTCAAAGAATAGAAAAAGAATAAAGAAAAATATATTCTCTATGACAATAAGGCAAAAAATTTTCCCAAAAGGGAAAAAGAACTAAGAAGGAGAGATTATTCATATACTGGTCACATTTATAAAATGACCTTTTATAGTTTTTTGAAATTCAACTCGATTTTTGTTTTCTCTGCAAGATAGTATATATTCCAGAGTATGTACTCAATAGATGTTTGATGGACTGAATTTAAATTACTTTAGTTTGGCAAGGTTATTTCTTTCTCATAGTGCTCAGAGGAAGAAATCACTAAATGGGTTTTTATCCTGCCCTTCATAAATGTCTTCATAGAGCTGTCCTAGTTTATTTTTCCTCTGCAAGATTATTGTGCTTTGTTTTGTCTGTTGGAGCTGTCTTCTCTGCTTCTACATTAGCGCAGTCACTAAGAGAAACCTACCCAGTCCCTACTGGCAAATTTTAAGACTTCAGCAAACATGTCAGGTATCTTGAAACCAACCAGTGTCTTCAGGGGCCATCAAACCTTGATCTCTGTTGGTGTGGTGCCACTGCTCTTGCTCCATTTCAATCCCCAAGGCAGAAAAGCTCAGATTTCTTGCTTGAACTTCAATTCCACGTTTGTATTTATTTAGGGCTTTGCAAATCATTAGAAACGAGATCTCTTCAACTGCAGTTTGGAAATCATTACAGTCAGACTTCTCACTAATGTAGGCTGAATATCCATTTAGGATCCCATCAGCCTTTAGAAATTTTTTTTAATAACGTGTTAAAGTTCTTGAAAAGTTTACATCAATATATCAAACTTCAGGAACTCATCACTTTTTTGAATAGCTCCTATTGTCTCAAAAGGCTTATGATATGTACCCTAGAATTAATTCTTGCCCACATTCCACAAAATTGCTCTAAACAGCAGCATCTCGTCTCAGGTTTGGAAGAGATTTTCTTCAGCGTTCTTCCTTTGACCTGTTAGATGGTTAGGGTCGGGGAACAGCAAGTGATTTGACCTACGAGGAGTTTCTATTTATTTGAGCATCCTCACCCTTTGGCACACACATGTGCTTAATGAATAAAGTTTAGAATGGGTCAGAGAGACCATCTGATCTCACCTACAAAATTTGTTGATGAGAAAATAGAGGTCCAGACAGAGGAAAATCCTCTCCTGAGTAAAAGAGACAGAATTAGAAATAAAACCTAGTGGCTTCCAGTGATTCTTCTGCTATAACACAAAATTCTCCTGCTCCATCATTTTATTTTTTCTTTACCTGTCTCATCTTGCCAATGAGATTGTCTTCTATTTAAGAGCAAAACGAAAGAGCATCATTTCTGTTCTGGTCTTCTAACACAGGACCCATGATGCCTAATGTTGAAGACACTAAGACTCAATACTGACTTTGAGCCACGCATTCATCCCCCAGATGTGTAAGGAGCATCTGTCTTGTGCTGAGCATTGTCTAAGGCACCACTGTTAATAAAAGCAATAAAATTCTTGCTTTTGTATAAATTGTATTCAATTAAGAGCAGAAGCAGAAAAATAACAAACTATAGATACTTAGATTGATAGATAGGTAGGTAGACAGATCCATTTGTGAAAAATGTAACAGATGAGGGCTGGAGGCATGGCTCAAGTGACAGAGGGCCTTCCTAGAAGCACAAGTCCCTGAGTTCAAACCCCAGTGCCACCAAAACAATTATAAAGCATATAAAGGATGAAGTGATGGCAGACTATTATATTATACTTGGGCTATAAAGGCCTTTCTGACAAAATGACCTTTGAACTAAAGGCTGAAATGAGACCAATCCAACTGTTATCTCATTTCCATTGCACCTGACAGGACTGTGTCAAGTTAGAAATGAAAGGTGTAAGTATAAGGAGTATGAAAAAATTAGGCTCATGTTATTTTATCCCAGATTTTTTCTTCTTTTCCTCTTATTATTGAGGAGAAAGTCACATCACATAGAATTAACCATATCAAAGTGCACAATTCAGTGGCATTTACTACTTCTACAACATGTGTGTGACCACCTCTCTCTCGTTCCAGATTATTTTCATTACCCACATAGAAACTCCCATGTCCCTTAGCTGTCACCCCCTACTCCTCCCTCCTGTCAGCCTTTGGCAACTTCCACTCTGCTCGTTTGTATAGATTGGTCTTTTCTGGATATTTCACATGAACACAATCATAATTATGTGATCTTTTTGTGTTGTACATTTTTTACTTGCCACAAGGTCATTTTATGGCTGAGTAACAGCTGCGTAGAATGGATATACCACAACACCACAATTTGCTTTTCAACACATCCGGCCATGGTCATTGGATTATTTCTGCCTGTAGTTATTATGAATAATGCCCCTGTGATATTTTGTGTACAAGTATTTGTTGGAGACCCTGTTTTCAAGTTTATTTTTTTAAATTCCCCTTCTTAGTTTGAGTCCATTTACAAGTCATATTTAAATTTTTGAAAAATGTTTAAAATGACTTCACAGAGATGAAGGACCAAATATATTTAAGCCTTTGAATGAGTGCCTGATAGGTACATAAATGGTAATTGTCACTATAAATAATAATAATAGTGCTAAATAATGTATTGCCAAATGCAAACTTCAGAAAGAATTGTTCTACTCTGGTATGCAGGAGTGAGCAGGGTCAGACCCTGGGGGAGAACCAAACATTCCACATCTTTCCTCTACAACTTGTCACCCACCTCATCTACTTCTGGTGACTGCAGATGTTTTTCTCAACATTTGTGTCATTTAAACTGCCATTCTAGAAAATAATGGCTAGTTCCCAGATTTACCAGTGGACTTGCTCTGGGCTTTGCCCTGAAGTCGCACAAACCTTGGTGTAAAAGGCAAATAGAGAGAGACTGCTGTATTTCTGATTGTGTGACTTGGCATTAAAAGAATCTCTAATTTATTTAGTTTACATGAAACTGCTGACATCATTGCCTGAAGCAACCTCAGCCTGCTCTAACTCCAGCTTGTTTGCCACCCAAAGTCAATACCATTTAAATGAATTGTGACGATAAAAATTCTGTTTTTATCTAGAACCACAGATCTACTCAAATAATTGCTCAGTGTTCATTTGGAATGTTTGGATACAGAGGTATACTGAGCTCAAGTTTAGGAGACTTTAAGATGTTCTTAGCCTTGCTGCAACTTCATTTGTAGCCTCCAAGAGCATAGTTGACACCCTCTCTTCTCCAATATGTGGGAGGTTTTTTGTTTTGTTTTGTTTTGTTTTTTTCTGATTCTGTGTACCTCACCAGAGGCTACGGGACTTACCTTGTATTGATCTTTACCTAATCTGGACAATTCGGTCAAAATGGTTATGATTTGTAGTAGTACAGTCACTACTTAATTAATACCATAGTTAGATTTTTAGTATCAACTATGTCTTTTTAAAATCTTTCCATTAACGGTTCCTTCATTTATTAACACTTATTACATGATGTTAATCACGTTAGTGACAAAGAACAATGAAAACTAGGGTAATTGCAATGTGTCCTTCCTACCAAATTTTAATTTAATATCCTCACCAAAGTGACAGTTTTAAGAAAGATGCATTGCCTTCTTTAAACAAACGATATTTCTCTCTATCATAAGCAAGATTATTGCTAGTGTATTGGCTATTAGGGTTCCTCTATTTGCAGAGATGAATTCAAGCTCTATTTTTAGGCATCTATAGCTCCACCTTTTCGATGGATTGTTTTGCAAACAGTTGGAATCTTCCAGAAAATTCTCCCAAAATGTTGGGAGGGAAAGAAGGAAGGAAGGAGGAAGGAAAGAAGAGAGGGAGGAAGGGAGGAAGAAATGGCATTCACTATCTCAGAGCTAAATGACTCAAATGAGTTATCGTCATAGCTAGGTCAAACTCCAAACAAAATAAACACCACTATATGCACCTTCTCTCTACAGGAAAAATATTTCCTGACCTTGACCACATCATGCTGACAAATATGTCTGTGATACGTTGATTCTGAGTTGTGATCATTTCTACCTTTTAACTAGTTTTTAAGGGTAAAGGATTTGCATCGCTGGATATTAACATTGTGAAACTGAGTGAATATGGAAAGGAGCAGGTGCTCGATTCGTGTGAGTTGCTGAGCAAATAGGTTTACCAAATCCCTCTTCCTAGCATCTGAAATCTCAAGGAACAAGTAGTTGCCAAAACTAACAGGAGTATTTTAATCCTTTATTTGCAAGTATTGAACAGATTGTTCCAGAACAAAAAAAATCATTTTTTAAGGAGCAGCTCTTTTCATTTATTTCAAACATACCCACCGTCTTTCTCTTCCTCTACCTTCATATAATTAATATTACTGCCGGGTCCTATCAGGATTTCTAAATGGGTTCTGTAGAACTTTGAAACTTTAAGGACTCAATCATGAAATAGTAAGTAAGGTGGGATAGGGCTCACTACAAGCACTTGCTTCCAGACTGAGGCCATTTTGTGGAAGGGAGTTCAGTCCTTACAAATCTTTCATTAAAAGCACTTTTCCCAACTAGTGAAATGCTGAGGAATGGGCAGACTTCAGTCACCTTGATTTTGAAAGATCAAGTCTTTCCCAAGGCCTGTGTCTATAATGTGCAAAATCAGAGTCATTATATCCTATAGTGGTTTTCCACAGGACAGGGGCTTCTCAATGGAATCTCTGCCCTTGCCCTTGCTCCAGGCAGGTATGTAATACAAGAAAAGAAGATTCCTCTGCAAGAAGGCCATGCTGCAGACAATTCAGCACTGTAAGAGTGAGCAGAGAAATCAAGAGAGTGAAGGATTTCGGCAGAAACCATGGTCTCATTATTAAAGAAGTGACCATGCCAACCGTGGCCTTGAGGCAGTGGCTCAAGCTACCAGCTGGCTGCCCCCCTGAGAACTCTGCAAATCTGCCTCAGAGCAAGAGCTGTTTGAAATACCCAAAGTTGCAAGACTGGTGAAGAACAGAAGATTTGAGGCTGAGGAGGGGCCAAGGAAAAGTCATAAGAGCATGGGTGAGCAAAGGCTCCTGGGATTGACACTGGCCAGGCGCCAGGCAGAGTGTGCTGAGAGATGGTGACAGTCATTAGGATCACCTTGATTTGACATCTAGGGAATGGAGTGTTGGGAACTTCTCCATCCTCCTACATTCTGTGTAGACAACCTTGGTTGGCATAAAATTTATGCCACAAGTTTAGCTAAGAGGTGATAAGAAATTCCAAAATGACATCTGCCTGAGAATTTTATTACCCAAAAACTAATTTGGGGCTCTTGGGGCATACATCAGAATTTGTAAAAGGAAGTTTTTAGTAGAATGGATAACTATGTGACTCTCAGTGTTAACATTAAAGGCAAAAACTTTGCAAAGGAATTCATAAGAAAATGACAAACTCAATTAATTAAAAAATTTTTTTTTCTAAAGAAGCTGTTGTACGGCAGGTGTGGCAGCTCACATCTGCAATCCCAGCTACTCAGAAGTCAGAGATTGGGAGGATCAAGGTTCAAGGCCAGCCCAGGGGGATAAAAGTTAGTG
Organism: Castor canadensis; assembly: GCF_047511655.1. Lineage (NCBI taxonomy): Eukaryota > Metazoa > Chordata > Mammalia > Rodentia > Castoridae > Castor > Castor canadensis. The sequence goes on from NC_133391.1 coordinate 162,659,108, forward strand.
AGATCTCCATGACACCAAGTGAGCTGTGCAAAGTAGTGCACACTGTCTTCCCAGCTACACAGGGCACATAGGTAGGAGGATTGCTGTCTGAGGCCGGCCCCAGGAAAAATGCAAGACCCTATCTGAAAAATAACTAAAGCAAAAATGATATTGGAGTATGGTTCAAGTGGCAGAGCACCTGCCTAGCAAGCATGAGGCCCTGAGTTCAAACCCTAGTACCGTCAAGAGAGAGAGAAGATAGTGTTATATTAAAACAAAAATACTTCTCATGATCCACATAATTCATTCTAACTTGCTTATTTCCATGATTTGAGTAAAATGCCTGTTTGTCATACTATAGACATAGCCATAATTACATTTTTACTTAATCGGAATTCTATTCCTTCCATTCTAAATTTTCCCCAGGCCATACATATCTCAATAACTTAGAGAGAATTACAACTGAAGAATACTAACCAGAGCATTGTTTTGTCCTGTTATGAATTCAAGTTTACTTATTTATTTATTCATTTGTGAATTTATTTATTTTTTGTATGTTAGACGTTGAACCTCAGACCTCATGCATGCTGGAACTCTACCACTGAGTTCCATTCCCAGTCCATGAATTCAAAATTTTATAAGAATAAAATATGTATAAGCTTTCTTTCCCCTCAATATGCCATTTATAAGTAAAGAGTATATATATTCCTTTTGACAAATACATGGTTTCCATAGTTATATTGTCACAATATATGACTATTTACATATCTGATATATGATCATACAAGATTACTATTGTAATCTATCTTGGACTTGTGTCTTAATAGACATCTGTGTAAATAAGAAACAGGTCAAAGATGGAGGCCATTCAGAGATGAAGTGAATTTCAAAGACAGGTAAGGCTGAGGTAACATTCAAATCTATGGGCCACATTTTTTCCCACAAAGTGCTATGTTTGGCACTCATTTTTAAGTATTACATTAGCTGGCATGTAAAAATTCATAAATTGCACGTAAAAATCCAAACCAAGGGCTTCTTTTGATGCAAAGGTCCAGCAATTCCAGGCCTGCATCCTGTGTATACTCCATTCCTGCAGCCATCTGCAGGACTGAGCAAGAGCTCACACAGTGATTTCCCTGGTCCCCTTGTAGCCCTACTTGGCTCCTATAGGCACCTGAGTTTGCAAACCCTTCACTACAGGCTGAGGCAGTGCTAGCAATCAAGGAAGGGTGAGGACAGGAAGAACTAGTGATTGGAGGTGAGTGGAGATGAAGGCAAAGTCACGGGTGATGGTTTTGTGTTTGTACGCCCTGTGTAAACCACAAGGAGGTTGCAATTTAATGTGGCACCAGAATGTTCTGCTTAATGTCAAAGACTGCTCCAGGCTTTGTCCTGGTACCTGCAGACATGAGGAAGATCAAAGGAGGAGGGGAAGTCCATCCTCACAACAGCATATCCATGGAGAACAATGGGTATCTGGTGGGTGAATGAAAGGAAACTGATCCGTGAATGACATTGAGCATGATTTAAGCTTTTCTTTGTGATTCAGTCTACTTTGTGCACAACATTCTATTGTACTGTACCACAAGGATGCTTTCAAAGTTCCTGAGACAGGTGGCCCCACTTGCCCCACTTGATGGTCTCAGGTTCTGCACACTATTTATAGCTGTCTGTCTCCTACCTCGACAGCCAATCATTATTGTAGCACCCTTTTACCTGTAGTTTTGCTTTCCATGGTTTCAGTTAGTCAAGGTCAACTGCAGCCTAAAAATTGCTAAAGAAAAATTCGAGAAATAAACAATTCATATGCTTTAAGTTGCATGTTGTTCTGAATAGTGTGACAAAATCCCCTGCTACTTTGTCTGGCATAGGATTGATCTACTTGTCTGGTGTATTTACCCTGTATATTCTACCCTCCTGTTAGTCATGTAGTGGTTATCTTGGTTACTAGATTGACTGCTATGACACCTCAGTGCTTTTCTTCAAGTAACCCTTGTTTTACTTCATAATGGCTTCAAAGCACCAGAGTAGTGATGCTGGCCATTTTCTTACAGTATATTGTTATAATTGTTCAATTTTACTATTAGTTATTGTCAATCTCTTATTGTGTCTAGTCTTTGAAAACACTTTATCATAGATGTGTATTTATGGGGGAAAATCTAGTATGTAGAGGGTTCGGTACTATTTTTGGTTTCAGGCAACCACTGAGGGTCTTGGAACATATCACCCATGGATGAAGACATTATTATACAGCATAATCTGTTCCCTATCCTTCTCACCCACTCTCTTATCTACAAACAATTGTCTACATATAATTGTCTCAATTATCTACAGACAATTCTCTAAGGGACCAAGAACTCCTAGAGAGCAACACCTAGGCTTTGTGACAAGAATTGCCTTGGGTATCTGCTCACAGTTTTCTTAGTCTTATTTGTAGGTCACACCTTAGGAGATTCCATAAGCTGATCCCCATCTATACCCCTTATCAGCAGAGAAAAGGGATGTCATAATACTAGGGTATTATGTTGGTCTTCACAAAACATACTTCCTATATTTCATTAGTGGCAAAAATGTATTTCTATAAAACAGAAAGCTAACTTTGTTGTTAAAAATGTGCATGAGTGTGGCTACCAAAATGTTACACTAACTGCTTATGACTTTAACACAAAATATCTACATATGATGGATGCGTTCCTAGCTTGTAAGTGATCCAAGATAAATATATTTTCCTTAATGGCTAGACAAATTTATAATAAAAATAATTTTGGATGATTGAATCCTGTTTCATTCTTAGTTCTACTCTGGTTGTATGGGAAAAACATGAACTGGTTCTTCAATGACTTACATCAACATGTAACTCTAATACATCTTAGACCCTGCTGAGGTCTAAGGGGGGCAGGAAAGACAATGACAGGTAGCACTGTCACACTTCCTGTATTGCACTGATTATCAGTAAACATTTTAATTTAATGGCTGCATTTCATGTTAATTGTCCACTCCTTCCATGAGTTCATTTGCCCCACCTACTTAAATGCACATACATACAAAATATATAGACAATGGTCCTCACCAATTTTCATTTGTTTGTCCAAATACAAACTTGAAAATGTTTTGAAATACATGTCCAATTTCTCTTTCCTCTTTCTGTCTTCGATAAATATGGACATATTGGGACCCCTCCCCCAACTCTGGGGCCTCTACTCTCCCACTTTACAGTTTTCTATCTCAATAAACTCTCCTGCTTTACTCACAAAAAGAAACATGGACATATTAACCACACCCTTATCTGAAGCCATTATCTGTAAATAACAGCCCCTCCCAAACCATGTTAGCACTTCTCTGGGAATGTTGCCCTTTCAGAGGTCTGATTAACTAGACAAATATGGCATGGAACTCCAACCATATTTGCAACATGAGTAATAGTCCTTTGTTTTAAACTATGAATTTTGCCTTGAAAAAGGTAGATACGATTCATGAAGACTAAAAGCCTAATGCCTCTCGGCAGTAATTTGGTAGCATCTCTTTTATTCTAGAAGTCATGTTTTTAGAAAAAAATCTACCCATCTTGAACATAAATAAATAGGAATATTTGCGACTAAGTTAGAAATAAGTTAGGCATTAATATGGAAAAAATCCAGAAAGCATGCCTACCACTGTATTTACTTAGCCAGCTGCTTACAGGACATACACCTAGCATATTTATGCCCAGTGCTCTTCTTTGCTTCCCCCTTGCAGCAATTCAGAGGAATAATGGAGGAGGTGGGCCCAGAAATAGGCCTGGCCCATGCGGCAGGGCATGCCAGCACTCTTGACTCTTGCCCCATCAGGGACAAGGTTAAGTCTGGCAGTAAAACCCAATATTTAGAGAATTTGACAAATGTTAACCAGTCTAAGCAAGTGGTCTCAATGTCAGGGAATGCACAATAACATAGGACAATATCTAGGTGTGGCCTTAATTCTGGAGGAGCATAGCTTAAAAAGGGCATAGGTTCTGGTTTTTGATCTTCTTGTCCTAAGTGGGGTAGTGGGATGGACTGTGTCTAAGGCCAAAGTCACAGTGTCATTATTAACTTCAATGTCAAGCTGAGGCCCCCTAAGTCCTCAAACTCTCTGAGATCAGGAGTGGTCCTTTATCCTGGGGACAAAGATAAATCTTCATATGAGAATGAAGTTTCCAGAGGCAGGAAGGGTGGGATTCAGAGGATGGTCATGCAAGGGACAGTGACAGTATAGCCCTTCCATTCTTTCATGGAACAATCCTTCTGAGACCCAAGGATCCATTCTTCTAAAACTAATGGGCTATTCTGTGACCCAGTACTTCACCTTCAAAGGCAGGAATTACATGACAATCTATTCTCTTCGAGGTGGTCACTCAGAGATGAAGACTTTTGCACACCTCAGCATTCTGAATTCTCCCTATGTGCAAGTCAAAGTCATGCAGCATTAATATCCAACTGGGGACAACTTTCACGTTTTATTTTTTTTCCATCCTCAAATCTCCTGCCAGTCACCCACTCAGAACCCCCACTGTCCCCTCAGTGATGCGGAATAATCTTGCTTCATTTTTTTCACTCAGAAAATTAAAGCATCAATGAAATACTGCCTCAATTTCCCTATCCCAACCTGCAACACTGCCCACTCATTCTTCTGCCTTCCTTTCTATTGTGTTCAGAAGGAACCTCAGTTCTGCTCCCGTATTATCTTTCCCTACTTCACTTTTTCTCTAAAAGTCCCTGCTGCTGTGGCCTTCTATCATCTTCTCCAGCCTTCCTCATTCCCTCAGCACATAGGCCCTTGGTTCATGCTGTTCCGTCAGCTTAGAACACTTTTCTCTTCCTCAATCGATCCTGGCCAGAGTTACAGTCTTTCATGGACCTGGGTTATTTTCTTTCAAAGTACATAGCTTAGGTTTAATCACATATATTGTTGTATGACTGTTTAATTTTTCATTGTCTATCATTAACTTACTCACTCCTTCAAATAAGACTTACTTTCCACTGTTCTAGGAACAGAGGTATAGCATCTATAAAAGGACAAGAGTCTGTTCTGTAGAGCTTATAGTCTCAAAAACACATCCTACCTTGATGGTTAGCACTAGGGAAGAAATAATCAGGGAATGTGGAGGAGATGGGCAAGGTATTACGTGAGAGGGATTGGATCGTGGGTGGCAATTTCAAATAGGGTGGTCAGGGATGATGATCTCATGTGATTGTCACATGTGAGCCAAGTCATGAGGGAAGTAAGGAAGTTTAGAAACTCTCCAAGCAGATGACTAGCAACCGTAAAGGCCTGAAGGCAGGCAGGTGCCTGGGGAGTTCATGGAGGAGAAGCCAGCAGCTGGCTGGGGTGGGCAGAGGAAAAGAAAAATGACATCATAAAGTGGAGAGAAGGGTATGAAGGAGGCAGGGTCAGTTTTCTGGCAATGTGACCTGGGAATTCTTATAAGACCTCACACTCAGAAGAGCCCCAATACTAGTTTAATGCACTGATCTCACCATCTTGAAATTCTCATAAGTTTTTGAGTCAGTCCCTGCAAACCTTTTAGCTAGTCCTGCCTGTCAGACAGTATTGGAGCCATCTTCCCTCTGCCAGGTCTGGTCTAGTAAGATCCTGGCTCTTTCTCTGAGTGATTCAGAGCCACTTGAAGCCTTTGAGCAGAAGACTGACACAACCTCATCAATGTTTTAGAAAACTCATTCCCAAACATTGTGTACATTTTATTTGTTTTTCTACAAAGTAGGCTGTCCTTTGTATGATAATTATGGTCTTTGTCACTGTATTTTCAAGGAAAAATCAAGAAATGACTACACATTTCTTTAAAATTGAAGTATATAGGTCAGAGTTCTGGTCTTGACTTTTTTAAAAGTACCAAAGCCTCCATTCAAATAGCTGTGGCTCATTGAGTGTAGAGTTCTGGTTCAGTAGCCATAGGGGACTGGGTGGAGGGCACCCCACAGAAGCCAAAATCCATGGCTTCTCAAGTCCCTTACATAAAATGGTATAGTATTTGCATGTCACTTGCCTACATCTTCCTGCATACTTTAAGTCATCTGTAGATTACTTATAAAATCTAATAAAATATAAATGCCATGTGAATAGTTGTAGTACTGCCTTGTCTAGGGATAAGTGACAAAATGTCTGCGTGTTCAGTACTGATGGATTTTTTTTTCAGATAGTTTCAATCTGCGTTCAGTTGAATCTGGAGTTGTGGAATTCATGGATATGCTGGGGCCACTGTGTGTCACTGAAAATATTCCCAGCAACTCTGTTTTTGATATTAACCCCTTTTTTCCCCCAAGGTAAGTGAACCTCAGAGATACTAAGTCATTTAATTAAATTCATAGAACAGTCCCCTAAACCTAGGTTCTGACCCAAGTCTCTGATTCCAAAATCTGTGAATGTTACCCTATCCCAGTGGCTTCCCAGAGAGGAGCCTATGAAACCCTTGTCCAATCCACTGCTTTCCATGAGAACTACTGAACCAGGCCTGCACTTTGGGGGCTGAAATCCCTTCATTTAAATATGCAAGAAATTCTTATGTAGCCAGGTTTTTATGGTATGTAGGAATCACTTCTCTGCCTTCTGAAATAGCTGTGGTAGAACCCTCTAGATTCTCTTTGAAAGGTACTCTATACCAAGGACTATTTCAAATTACCTTACGCCCTCTCTTAATCTTTGTTATTCTTACACATAATGGTGGTAGGAAAAGCAAGATCCATAAAGCACAGGTAAGGGCCAAGGAAGTTATATTTGTTCTTCCTGAACCATGAAAATTGAGGACTATGCAAAGTCAGACAGGACTGAATAGTTAAAATGTACTTAAGAGGGATACCTTTAAAATATACATATATCTTGTTCTGCACCAAGGTAAGCATTTTCTCCTTTACTGTAGAGTCGTGGAAGGCAGGCAGGAAAGAATGGAAAATGCTTAAGCACCAAAAAGTAGAAGTAGGGAGCTTGATAGGAAGAATAAAATGCAGTGAAAGCAGAATAAGCAAGAGAGGAAATAGATAAAAGACAAAAAGTGTAGTGAAGTCTGACTAGCATCAAAAATGTAAACAACTCTTTTTTGATGTACCCTGGTAGTTTGTCTCCTTAGTGTGTGTGTGTGTGTGTGTGTGTGTGTGTGTGTGTGTGTGTGTGTGTGTGTGTTATTTAGAAAGGTAGAATTCACTCTGAATGCCAGGCAATTTTAGCTCCTGAAAGTGAAGGCAGTTGAATAGATAGCAAGCAAAATACAGTCTCTACTATTCACAGCTAAAAAAAAATTTTTTTTAAATACCCTCTAGGGAATTTGCATATCAGTCAGACTTTGGTGCTGCAGTGGGTGGGTCCAGCTTCGGGTGAGTGCTATTCTGGGATGTCTGTGCTGAGGCAGAGTAGGACAGAAATTGCTCACTGCTGCTACAGGACCTTATAGTCATTTCTTCTAGTGGGGTTCACCCATCAAGTCACATTTCCCAACCTGTACAAAAGGCTCTTGTAATTAGACATGTCATCCTCTTTTCTTGGCAAAACTCGTAACTGGGCTGTCTCTGTCAGTAAAATACTGAAACATAGTCTTCCATTAAGAGAATTACTTTCTTTTCAGAGGGAAGGCAGAGGAATATCTTTTTTCTTTCTTTCCTTCATTCTTTTCTTCTTTCATTCTTTTTAAATTTCTCTTTCCTACTGCTTTTGGTAACAAAGGTGTGTTAAAAATGAACATATTTTCCTCAAGGTAAAACAAATACTGTTTTGTTTTATTTTGTTTTGTTTTTGAATAATAGTATGATGTGACGGACTTTCTGGTTATGTGACTTTTAAATGCAATCTAATCTACGTTAAGGATTTATCATTTGGTTAAAAGCCAAGAGTCTTTGGTGCCTATTCAAACATATTTTCTACTTGAATGAATTCATAGCTTCAAAAGCCAACAGACAGTGAGATTGCCAGTCATAGGCCTTTCTTTCTAGTGACTGCAACTCAGTCTTCAAGACTTTTTAATCTATCAGAATATCTATGTAATTTCAGGAAATAAATTTCTTTTTAAGCTTTAGTATAAGTTTCTATAGTCAGGGTTTTAGGAAAGCCTGTAGATTAAGCATGTCTTGTGTTGATTGTCTGAAAGTGTACTTGAGGATTAGTGACGTTCATGTAAGAATTATATTTAAAATGAGAATTCTCCTAAACAGAATTCTCATTGAGAACCCTTTAATCTCTCAAATCCCAGACAACAGAAGCCAAAAGCATGAAAGAAGACAAATATAAATTTTCTCTAAATGACTCTGAACTTGTACCTATTAACCTATTCCTTGTTACTTGATATTTTAACACATTGACACTAGAGAGGTAAATAAAGCCAATTAACTTACACATGAACACTGAAAGTGAATTTTCCTGGACCCAGAGGAAATATAAAACTACCTTCAAAGAATACAAAATCAGAAACAAATGTGATACTTGCACCTTAGGAAAATGTGAAAGTCAAGTGTATCTGAGGTTTAAAGTATATTTTGATTTGATTATTCTATTTGAATGTGTAGAACTGCACTAGGATCTTTTTTTGAAATTCCTAGTTCTTTTTCAAAATGATATTCCCTCGAGGAATTTCTTTAAATATACATGTGGAATACGGGCATACGGCTTCAGAACAAAAATTGCTCTTAATAAAATGGAGATTGAGAAAAACATGGGGACGTGTGCTAAGCCAGAAGTCCCTGGTCACTAAGATTTTATACACCAGTAAAAATTCTGTCATAAAAAAAGCCAGAAAGTTTAGACTCACGATAATGAATAGCTTGTTTAAAATATCAAAGACATATTCACACCTTCATGAAAAATCCTGCCTTATCCTTCTCACTTTTCCATTAGCAGATAGAGTTAAAAAAAAAAAAAAGACACACTAGCCAAAGAGCCATTGCTGAGCTAAATATTTAGACTATTACCTGCTTGATAGAACAAAATAATGTCAGTTAGGAATAAAGCAAGATGTACCTCGTTCTATAAGTATCCATAAAAGGTGTCTGATGGGGCTGGTGGTAGGGCTGAAGCAATACAGTGTCTGCCTAGCAAATGGGAGGCCCTGAGTTTAAACCCCTGTACAACCAAAAAAAAAAGCACCTGATGAAGCCTACACTTTTAATGGTGCTTCTGTTTGAGGTATTTTTTTTTTAAAGATTATCCCTTGTGCATCTAACCTTCAATACTGTCCAAATTACTTAAAATAAAGTTCAAAATATTTACACTGTTATCAAAAGAGCAAAATAAAAACCAAAAGGATGGAGATCAATCTCACCAGTCCTGAGACAAGAAATTGCATGTTTCGTAAAAAAAAAAAAAAAAATTCAGTGGTACTGGGGCTTGAACTCAGGGCCTATAGGCTTGTTAGGAAGGTGCTCTACCAATTGAGACACACCTCCCAGCCATTTTTGCTTTAGTTATTTTTAGGATAGGGTCCCTCATTTTTTGTCCAAGCCAGCCAGCCTGGATCATGCTTCTCCTCCCACATACCTAGGATTTCAGCTTTGTACCATCACACCCAGTATCTTTTGTTAAGGTGGGGAAGTCTTGGTAATTTTTTGCCCAGGCTGGTCTCAAGCCTTGTTCCTCCTGATTTCCACCTCCTTAAGTAGTTAGGTTTACAGATGCAAGCCATAGTGCCTGGATAAGTTTTGTACATTTTATAGATTTTTTTTCCCTCATGAATAAAGCTACTTGAAATTTGCTGTATGTCAAAAAGTCTTGTATTTGTAAAGGAACAACATAAGACTGGTGTCCCAAGGGCCAGCTCTGACAGCGCACTTTAGTTGTTGAAATAAAGATTCTGTTTCAATATACCATGTTGTTTCATTTATTGAAAATTAAAGTGCCAGGATACTTTATGAAAACAGACTTTGTGTGGCTGGCAGAGCTGGACCTGCTGGTCCCTAGTAATTTATCCAGTTAGCGAATGAAGAATGTGTAGGTCTTGTCAGTATTGGATAATTGAGAACAGTATCTTTACTGTCTGCTAGCCCTGGGTCTTGATTCTGCTGATGGGAAGAAGATGCTTCAAGAACAGCAAATGACGTTCCTGGTTTGTGCCCATATGGCTCTGCCTTAATGGCTGGGAACAGGCTAAGGATGGTCTGCTGTAGAGTCACTCAGGATACATGACATTGGGGCTCATCCCCATCATACAGAGGCAGCTTCAGCTACAGAACAGGACTTCCAAAGCAGAGGGACTAAGCTGTAATTTTGGACACACTCATTTTGATTCTGGTTAGTCTCTTCCTTACAGGGTGCACCCAGCCACCAACAAACACTAGACTAGGAGCCCTTCATTCTTCATAGGGATGGACATGCCCAAGTTCAAAAAGCAAAGAAGTGATAAGTTCCCGAATAGTTCTGACCCAGCTGTTTAGCACAACCTGTGTATTACCCTCCCTTCATTCATTCGTAAGGAGGGAACTTACGACTATCCCAAAATTAATCTGGGATCCAATCATTTCCGTGTAAGCTACATTTCTACCTGAATATTCAGTTTCATACCACCTTGTTAAGTTCTTTTTTCAGTATGATAAAATGAAGTGTCATGAGCTACAGTTAGATTAAAATTATACTTTAAATATTTTTGGTGTTCACATTTCCGATACTCTTGTTTCTTGAACATCTAATAGCTCTAATATAGAAAAATAAATATATGTAGCTCAGATTTTAATTTGCTGTGCCCTAACCAACAACTCTGTCTAAATCAACTTGGATAAAATGTCTCCTTATTTCCCTTATTCCTCATGGGGTGACTTAGAATAACAAACATTAAGCCTGGAGGCTGAATTGATTGTTGTAATGACCAAAATAACTAGTGAAGGTTTTACTTGGGGAGAGGGAGAGAGAAAAGTGAGTTTGTCACATTACTTTCATGAAGCACTTTTTTCTACAAGAACTATTTGTAACAATTTTGCAATTGAAATGTTTAAATTTTAAAAATAATTTTAATTTTTTAAAATAAAAAACATTTTAAATAAAAAACATGTGGAGCTCTATAAATGTCTTACATGATTTATTGGCTCTGTTATCTCTTACATGGTTTATTGAATCTGGTGACACCCCACCCTAACTCACCTTATACATTTTAGGACACTTTGGTAATAATCTGGACATTCCCGGGTGATTTTTCTTACCTAAAGCAGTTGATTGGTCGTAAATGTGTTTACATAGTTCCTGTGTGTGCTGTGCCTTCAAGCATTAAGAGTTCAAATTTATTTCACTATAGAAACAAGCACCCAAAGTGTCCAAAGGTGACCGTGGACATAAACTGAACCCAACAGGTGTAATATTTGCTAACACTCACTTTCTAAGTGGCTCCCCACTGGCACCATCTTAGGTGTGGTACTCACCACAGACCACTGTACTCAGGAAACACTTTGAGAGGACAACTTTTTCTTCTTTTATTTTACCAAGTATACGTAAAGCAACCGTGAAATAGAAAGCAGACCCTTTCATGTCCATAGTATCACTAATGTCCCTCTGGACATTAATTCCATTACACTGGCCTTCACAAATTCTACAGAACATTTCCTGAGTTAGTTCTCTGAAATGTGAAATTGTTACTTTCTACACTTGGGCAATTACTTCCCAACCACTTCCCCCAGAAACCTGACATTTCTCTGATTCCAGCACAAGAAACCTCTGCATTGGCTAGGGTTCTTGTTTAAAAGTGTTTTATATTTGAGATTTTATTTCTGGTATTGAATTGGAAAATACCCAAATTAAAACCAAGAGAGCCAAGAGGCAAGTGCTTCTTTTCTTACATTCAAGAATTGATGTGCATATGCACATGTTTATGTCATTGTGTTAAAGTCACAATTCTCCAGCCCTTCTCCATCTGAGGCACAGATGGAACCACTATTCAAACACTGGAGATATCAAGAGATGGAGGCAGTGACACACCTGCCTGTGGTATATGCTGCTACCTAGCATATCTGCCACTTCTAAATGTTTTGGAAATCAAAGTGGCCTGGCCCTGGGGGATCACCAAGTTTGTGCCCTCTTGTAGGTAAAGCAAGGGAGGTATGGAGAGGTTGAAAGTGACTTAAAAGCCACTCAAATCACTAGTAGCAAAACCAGGACAGCAATCTGGTCACCACAGGCCAGTTCCATGCCTGCTTTCTCTCAGCTACCAACCCATTGCCTACCACACATCTGGCTTCTGTTTCCCAGCTCTCTCATGACTATGGTAAAAAATGAAAGGGAAGGGGTAGACACAATGCTCACAACTTATACACAAATGTTTTCTATAAACCCCTACAAGATTAAATCTATTTACAGTCCTTTAATGTGTTTTATTAAGAATAGTTGCTCTTTTTAAGTAAATTGCCCCCACACTTTCACAGGCTTCATGCCCACAGACAGAGTCAGTTTTCAAGTTATCCTCTATGAGACAATTCACTGATATTGACCAGGTTACTTCTTTAAAAAGATCATGCTCCCCAAAATTTGAGCATCCTGATTTGTACTTCCATCTCAATATATTCTGCAAAGAAAAATGCCCAACACAGTGCCCTGTTCTCTAATGAGGTGGGGGGGGGGTGGTGAGAGAAGGGGACAGGGAAGGAGGTAAAAGAAAGCCAGCAGTCTTTATTACTTTTTAATTGTTTAACTTTATTACTGTTGCACCATTTATACAATTACATATAATTTCAATGCATCCATTGTACATTTTTTTGTTTTTTATTTTTTTTCCATTTTCCAATGAGTGGTGTGTTGGTGTCTGTGACACAGAATGGAAGAGAAACTGGAACTGCAATGAACGCAGACTTTTTTTTTTTTTTTTTTCATTTCCACTGACCAATAAACAGAACTACAGGTGCACCCAACCACGGACATGCATTAACTTGTCAGGAGAAATCTAGGTAGGCTAAGTACGATGAGAGAATGTTTGTTACTCCCAAAAATATCTGGAGAGGAAGAATGGAGGATTGGCTTGGAGATACATGTGGACAAGGTTAAGTGGGCTTCCGTCTGAAAGTTGGCATTCATCCACAACATTAAAAAAATATCAAAATAAGAAAGGCTGTAAATTAACAGGAAAACACAGAAATACTGCTCTCAGAAAGATCCGATTGCCTTGGCACAAGCTCTGTGGGCACGATCTCTCCGGACTCCCACGGCAGGAGAGGAGCTGCTGGGGTCTGGTGGCGGGGCGCGAGTACCAGCAGTTCAGGTGCAGACGGCACTTCCAGACACTGATCTCAAACCCAGGACTGAGTGGTGAAGTTGACTGAAGGTATATTAGATATTTCCGCACAAAAATACTATTTGGATTTTCCCCACCCCCGCCCTCCCTAGATGGGACACATCCTCTTAACCCCCTTGGGCAATACATATCCTCACTTCCAATTTGAAACAAGTTAGTATAGGATAGAGACAGAGAAGACAGTGAGAGACAGAGAGCGAGCGTGAGAGACAGAGAGAGAAGAGAGAGATTGTTTGCAAGTGGTGTCGCTTCCCTAGGCTGTCCCTGTCACTCTTTGAGGGCCACGGTTTGCTCGGAGGTGGCTGCCGGGGCGTCGGCCGGTTTGAGCTCCTCTGCGGGGGCCGCGGGCGCCTGGGCCTTGGCTGTGGAACTGGGCGCTTCCGAGGCTGCGGGGGGCTCCTTGGAGGAGGCGGCGGCCTCGGCGCTGCTAGGTTTTGAGTCTGAAGCTGGGGCCCCCTCACTTTTCGTTTCCTGGGCGGCAGGAGCTGCTGCGGGAGCCTCAGTCTTTTTGGGGTCCCCTTCCTCCTTGCTCGGGCCATCCCCCGCGCCGGGCGCCGTGCTCTCCGCGCCGCCCTCGCCGGCTTTGGGGGCCTCGCCGCCCGCAGCGGGGCCGGGGCCGGGGCCGGCCGCCTCCTGCGCGGGCGCCTGCGCGGGCTCGGGCTGCTCCTCCGCGGCGCCCTCGCTCTTCTCGGCCTCGGCCTTGGGCGCCTCCTCCTTGGCCGCCGGCTCGCCCTCCTTCTCCTCCACCTTGGCCTGGCCGTCGGCCGCGTCCGGCGCGTCCTTGTCCGCCTTCTCCGCCGGCGCCTTGGCCTCCGCCGCGTCGGCCGCCGCCTGGGGCTCGCTCTCCTTCGGGGTCCCCTCCTCCTCGGTGCCCGCGCCTTCAGCCTTCTTGTCCTTGTCCTTGGCTTTCTCGTCGTTCACATTGTAGCCCTTCTTCTTCTTGCTCAGCTTGCCTCCCATCTTGGAGTTCTGCAACCAAACACAAAGCAAGGCGGGACAGGAGTTAGGGTCACAGCGCAAGTCCAGACACCCCAGAACTGCACACCGAGAAGTGGGCCAGAGGGCGGGCTTTATGCCACCCCAACTTAAAATAAAGCAACGAGTTAAAAGTGAAGAGCTCGGCGGTGGGGTGTTTAAAGGCAGCAAGTTGGGGGAAAGAGTAAGTTGGGATCAATGGATCAGCGATTAGAGACAGGCTTGGCAATGGCAAAGTCAGGTGGAGGGGTGTTTGCGTCTTATCTGCCTCCCCAGGTCTGACTCAAACCCCAAGTATTGAACACTGAAGCACAAAATGGTTCCAGGAACAGCCATTTTAGGTCTACAGTGCAGCTAGGAAAAAAAAATTCATGATTTAAAACTACTTGTTGAAACTGCACAGCACAAATCGCACGCTTCTAGAAAATGATGTCCAACTGTGAACTCTTCTCAAACTCCATTCCCCCATGTTTATATGAGCAAACACATCCTCAAAGAGCTAGGGGCAGGAAGAGTCTCTCGTTCTTAAGCAGGAGCTAGTATGGGAAACACAGTTCCTTCAGCCATATTATCAGCTTATGTGTCTCATTTGTATTCATTGCTTTTCAAGGTATATTTGGCTTAAAAAATAGTTCCATAGTAATGTGAAATTGTTTCCTGATGATATATGCTGGATCCGGGCCCATGAACAGCCTTTTCCACTCAAAGCTAAGTCTCTGTCTTGAGGTTTACTACTTTCATTCTGGCAGAAAAACCAAACTGTATTTGAATCCTGATTTCTTTTTTCTCCTCTGGTACCACGTCATTAATTCAGATAAGTAAGTTTAGTAAGATAAACGCAATTCAGAGCTATGCTGCTGCTTTTCAAGTGCCTTTTTATGGCATCATGTACCAGTGAGAACTCACTAAAATGTTGCTCTTTTGAGAAAAAAAAAATTATTCTTCCTTGATGAAACTTGACAAAAATCACATCCAATGCCTCAGTTCCCACAAATAAGGAAAGTCCAACAGAGGGAGGGCACCTTGTAAGGTCCCAATTAAGACTGAAAAGTCGAGGCAAGGTCACCTGGTTGTAGCCTAGGTCTGCCTACTTCTGGCAGAATTACAGCAGTAACCTCAACCAATCATTAAAAAAAAAAAAAAAAAAAACAAAACCAAAAAAACCCATCCATTCATAGAACAGAAAATGTGCTGTTGATTCATTACACTCCTTGGGATCATGATTCATGATAGTGAAATAACCCACACTTATCTTAAAGGTGTTAGGTAGAAAGTATTACCCTTCAGTCAAAATTTGCCTCACCACTCTATGATAATTTCCTGTCTGGAATGACTTTAATAGTTGGGAGAAGAAAAAATGCAATAAATTTTTTTTTCCTTCTAAACAGTAACGAAAATACTGTTCCTATTTTCAAAATACTGTTTCTAAGTACATGTCTTTAAAAAAACACAGGGGGCGGGTGGCGGTGGCTCATGGTCATAACTCACTACAGACACAGAGTTCTACTAAATTTTTGGTAGGAGCAAGCATCACAAAAATACAACTAAGTATATTTTTAACACAAAGCAAGAAATGAAAATATAAAGAAATACATCTGACCAGTATTTTAAATTGTAACTTACAGCACTTTCGAATTCCTAATTAGACAGTATGCATGAATGGCTTATTTCAAATTTCAGCTTTGATGTTTCATAATACATGTTGCTACATTAGGTTCAGTTAAGAAATGTGAAGCCTGCTAGGTCTGCCTTTAGAATCTTCTCCCAATTCTGTAACAGAAACCGATATGCCGACCTAGAAATTATAGGCTATGAGGCGAAGTATAAATGTAGTGTACACTGTGGACATAACAGCAGGTGCTGTGTTCTGACACCCTCAGCATGGGTTTCTATACAGCAATAAAACAGCAATCCTCAGAGGTGTAAAGTCCTGTTGGTTTACAAACCTAAAATCTTGGTTACTAAAATTGGTTTTCTAAAGCCACAGTCCATTCTTTGTTTTAAGCCCAGCTGTAATTCTTTTTTGGGTAAAAAGTGAACCTGCATAATTGAATTGTAAGACAATGTGTCTCAACTTTATTTGTTTTTCAAACATAAAGTCAAGTAAACATCTCCCGCTGTTAGCTATGTTACCTGTATGAGCTATTGTGAAGTATCAGAAGACTTACAGATGCACTAGAACCCTAGAAAGCAGTGTTATCTGGTTATTTCCCAAGATGATATGAGTGAAGACCTTCCCTAGTCTTTAGGGGTAAACTAAAATTACAAATTTAAACTTAATGTTTCCTCAGTGTCAGGCATAAGCCTAACCCTGACCATATTACATTAGTTATTTCATCTTTTCAACAGCATCCCGCCATGGTGCCATTAACACACTCCTTTTACCCAGAAGAAAACTCTAACTAGCCAAGTTCATGGAGCTGTACAAGAAGTAAGTCCAACAAAATGTGTTAAGGCAACAAGGCACCATGGAGGGGTCAAAGAGGACTCCCTAAGAAGCTGGCAATGGGGCAGAGGTCTCAGCCCAGGAAAGTTACTTTTCCTGTTTTTATAAGGAGTACCTCTCAAGATGGCTCAGAACTCAAGATGTTGAGAGGATGCAGGAGAAATTTAGTACTTCAGGTACTCTCTGCCCCTAAACTTTTCCTCTGATTATTTGCCAGAGAAGCTTTGTATCACATCGTAAAGATAAGAGAGAGGGAGGGGCACCACATTTAATGGCTCTGTCAATGAGCTACGGCTGCCTTTGCATTTCTCACTTGAGGATATCCATGAGCTGTTGAGTGGCACAGCAAGAAAGCAGCTGAATGCATAGACTTATACATGTGCCTATACACACAAAAACATACACTAAAACTGATTCCAGATGTGACATCTCAAAGAGAGCAAATTTGGGATCTATCCTTTAAAAGCGCAAGAAAATTCTTTTGTCACAAGAGCCAAAACTATTGACTTATGGCTGAAACTGATATATAAAATAATTGGCAATGAATAGCAGCACAGAAAGGAATGCCACTGTGTCTAATCTGGTAAATGTCAGACAAGAATTCTTTCAAGGAGACTGTGGACATTGGGTCATAGTTGGCTCATAAGATGTTGCCATGACTCTCACCTCCACTGCATGCCTGCCTACGATCCTTGAGAGAGCTATTTAACCTGACTATCCTCCATTTCCTGTAAAATAACAATGCTGGATTTTATGGGAGTTGAATGTGAGGCATCAGTACAATGTTTGACATTTCATGGGTTTGCAATAAATGCCAGCTCCTTTCCTTACCACTTAATTTTACAATTCTCAGATAATTCTGCACTTATAAATTCCATGGGGTCTATATACACAAGCTCTAGAACTAGCCATGAAAAGCACTATAATTAAAAGTATTTCAATTGACTTTAGAATTAATAACAACACAAAAAAGGACTGTAAAGTAGGTACAGTGCATTTGTGTGGGGGGTACTTATGGGAGGGGAGAAGGTGAATGGAAGAGATGAAGGTGAGGGAATATAGTTGATGGGCTGCATATACTTATATGAAACCTCTTGCAAGTGCTTTAAGTGGGGCAGGGAAGGGGAGTGGAGGGAATGGGGGGAGCAATTTAACGAATGTACAATGTAAGCCTATTTGAAACTGTCACAATGAATATATCCTAATTTTTATAAAGTAAAAAAAAATTCAAAAAGACACTTTTAAAAAAATGTTATCATTAAAATGCTATCAGAAAGATGTTTGGTATGTGTGTTCCAAGCAAGCTCCTGCTGTCTCAGTCATGTGCCAAAGATATAAGGTTATCCACTGTCTCCGTGTTGCTAATGTTGGTTATCTTCAATCTCAGTACTTTAGGCACTGAACATTCTCAAGAGGTTATAAAAATCATTTTAAACACATTAACTGTCCATCATACCAAGAAACCAGTACCTAGACAGAGATTAAAAACCATAGGTGAGTTGCCGATCATTCCTCCCAATGTGAACTAGCCCTGACAGAAGAACTACTCTCTCATCCTCCTGTGTTCTCACATGGCTACATGACTTCATTCACCGACACAACAAAGTCCACTTTGGTCACCAGGATGGAAAAAGTCCCCAAATTCTTCAGGTGAAACTCATTAACTGCCTTAGAGATTTTTTTTCCGCGTGAAAGGTTAAAAAATGTTTATGAGGGAAGGTAATATTGTCAAATGCCGTTTCTAGATGATTTTTTTCCTTTTTGAAGTATCAAAAAACTGAATAGTTTTATAGTACTCGTATACAGATAGCATTTTGAATCTTCCACAAGTGTCTTCTGAATAATTCTACCCTCTTACTTCCACTTTAAAGAACCCAACCTCTCCCTGTTTAATTAATCCCACTTGACTATAAATCAATATTCTGGAAGAAATGTGTGAAAGTTCTGCTTTTCAAAGAGAGGAGAGAGTGTCACTCTAGCAGTGTTAGTTGTTCAAAGCAACCTGGGACTGAAAGCAGGAAAACAGGAGGAGGACTGGGGGCGCTGGGGTGAGAGTCAATGGTGGATTTTGACCATACCAGCTTACACCAGTCAAGGACCTAGGTATCAGTGTAACACACTCCAACCTGTAGGAGACCAGTTTCATAAAAGAGTTGTCAGCGTAATCTGCACAACTCCTGTTGACACAAATTTTCCCTTACTCACTAGCAGTCACTTTCCCTAATAAATGAGTGTGCATTTAAGAACTTTCCTGAAACTTCTAAAGGCGTGTTGCCCTAACTTCTTTGTGCTTAGGAAGACACATGAAAGAGCAACTTCCTAGTAGACAGATCAGGTAAAGTAATAATGTTTTTTGTCCTCAGAAGCAACTGCATAAGGTAATAAATGACTAAAAATTAGGTTTGAACTTTTCCTTCAAATCAAGTATTAGAAGGACTCTGTTGAGTCTTGGATTTGACAGGTGGATTTGCTTACAGAAAAAAAAATCTTATTTATAATCTACTGTTCAACTTTGTAGGAGGAAAATGTGATCTTACAAATTACCACTATAGCAAATGCAAAAATAAATAAATAAATAAAATGTTTTTGCTATGAGTGTTTCAATAAGAAAACTTTTTATAGCTACATTAAATTTAAATATGTATATTTGTATGAGTATTTGTATTTTATATGTATATGAAACTCTCTAAGAATAAAGGTGAGAAGCAATTTGAAATGTTACATAGTAATTAAGGCACTCTAACAGAGATGGTCTACAATGTTTTTCTAATCGTTTGTTCCTTTCTCTCCAGGAAGCCTAACAAGGAACATGGAAGGTGTTCCTCAGCCATTCAAATCATCCAAGTTATGTTTATTTTGTACACCCAATCCCTAGGACAAACCAGGCCAAAATAACCTCTGCATGAGTTTACCGATCACAGAACTTCGTAAAAGAACCACAGTTATTGCAAACTCCAGCAAGATTTGGCTGCTGGTAAAAATCAAATCATCCAGAATATTCTTGATACACACAGTTTTTTTATTACCTTAAAATAAACCAATCTATCAATATAGCCAACTGAATTGAATTTTAATGTTTCCATTGGGGGCGGAAGAGATGATGACAAAATGACACTTAGGAAAAAAATTAAACAAATTATAAATCTTTTCTTTAAGACTTGTGTCCCAGTCTTTTAGCCATAAGCTAGCCATTTAGCTAGCTAAATATAAAGCTTGCTAAGCATGGCCAGTATGCTGGAAGCTGGACTCCACTGCCAAAAAATCTGCCAAGAGTCTGAGCAAGTCATCTTCGTTCTGGCTCTCAAATTTCCTAATCAGTGAAATGAAGATACTTAAAATTCATTCTCTTTCTGGGGGAAAAAAATGTATGAATGCTTACAGCATTAAATGAAATGCCAAGCATAAGAAAAAATGTGTTCTATGTGTCTGTTAGTTCTTATTATAAAATCTTATACCATCTGTACCCTAAAGATTAAAATGACAACTAGCCAGCTTATTGCCATGGCTGGCTTTCTTTGTACATGACTTTAATGTATGTGAAATTTAAGAATTCAAAATAAAAATTAATTTCATTAAAAAAATTTAGAAATACAAATTTTAAAACATCAAAATATTTACCAAAGAAGAGATTTATTTTAACGGTTCCAATTACATTTAGAGATGTTTTTAGAATATGTCAGCTTATAAGAAATGAGTCAGGATGGAAATGCACACTGAATATATCCCAGATGAGGTCATAACTGTTAGGAAAATCAAGTTTCATTAGCTTCTCTGATGCAGAACTATTGGACAGTGTTATGGTTATTTGTAAAAGACACACTGTTACATTCTCCTTTCACTTTTTGGTGTGTTATCTGCCGACCATCCACGATCCTGCCTGGCAGGATTTGCTAGGTCCAATTTCTTTGAGAAAAGGTACTTTCTAAAACAACCAAACCATCTTTCCTTTTATGCCATGCTAAGCAGCACTAGCCTAGAGATATTTTAAATTATCAGTTCAAATACAGTCTAGCCAAAGGAAGGCTAATCTCAATTCTCACAAGTTGGCGTGACATTCAGTTTAGTGTTGTGTGGAACCATGTTCCTCAGTGACCTCATCTGAAATGGAAGTGGGAGTACTTCCTTCTGATTGGTTCAGGCACTGTAGCACACTCAGTTCATGGCTGACTCAGAATCTTTGTCACACTCTTCTCTCTACTAGGGCCATTTTCCTTCCTGTTTGTTCTACAGCTGGTTTTGTTTCATCCATCAGCATAGGTTAATATGTTAGTTCTTTAAAGGAACCTTAGCTTCATGTTTTTACTCTGAACATTCTTGATGGGCTCATTGTTTCTTTTTGTTATTTTCCCTTCTTGAAATGCTATAGTTCTATTTTGTTCACCACTGTTTATTAAATGCCTATACAATATTGATGATAAATTAATTAATAAAATAATTTGTCATAATACTGAAGTGAGATAACTAATTAAAACATCTTTTAAAAGTGCTTGCCACATTTCAAAAAAGAAAGAAAGAAAGAAATGTTGAGGATAAAATAAGTAGGTGGAGTTCTTAGGCCAAAATTTCTAGAACAATATAAAACCACTCTTTCAAAAAGAAATGACTTCTACCTTAAAATGGAAACAAACATAAAACAATTATCAAACCTGAGAAGCTAAATTAAACCAATTTCTTTTTCCCATTCTATGATAACCATGAAAATACAAAAATTCAGTTAACTAACATGAAATAAGTAATCTATTTTCTGTGTATAAAATCACTAATAAAACATAAACTTGTGTGAATGAGGAAATACTTTCCTTCCACCACTATCTCTGCCAACTCTTTGAGAATTAGTTGATACTGCAGACGGCCTTTGGGCCTTCAGGAACACATGCTCAAAGCAAATCGAAGCCTTCTCTTTTTTCTAAAGCAAGGTTCTACTGTCTCCCACTACACTAATACTGAAAGCTCAGCCACATATGGACACATTTTTGTCTGCCACAAATTGCTCTCACCCACGTGCTGGCGGCAAGTTGTATCATCCCAAAAGTAGACTAGATTCACTTCTGCCCCAATACACGCTAAAATTCTCACAGACTCCTTCATCCACACAAACTTAAAATACTAAAATGCATATTAAATAGTCCAGTTGGGTATAGGTGAAGAGAAAAGGGGGTCATGTTGGAGCCACAAGAGCACTAAGTAGAAGAAACAAGAGTATTGCCACCATGTCATGATGTGCCAACAGAGCCCCTTCAGAGACCTGCTTTGTCTAAATAGCTCTCAAGGGCCCTTCTGCATCTTGACGGCAAGCAAAATTGTGTTACTTAAATGTTAATGCTTATCCCAGCCCACATACTAAAATTCAGAAGCTTGATATGCAGATGGTCCCCATTTGTAATTGCTGAATTTTCATTTCAGTTGCACTTTGTTGGTTCTATCTATTGTTTGGTTGTTACCCAAGTCTGAGGGTGAAGAAGAGAATCCCTGACTGTAGCAGTGCCCCTTTTCAGAAGATGCACCCTTGAAAAATGACACAATTTTAAGGCATTAACTATCCCCCAAACCATGGCAGCAGTCACAAGCACTGCTGTGCTCCTATGATCACTTCATTCCTCCCGTGGTACCTAAAACTCCATTTCTCACTAGCCTATTTTTACATTAATTTTGCTGTATTAATGAACAACACAGTTCTGCAACCTCAAGAAAAATCACTGATGAACATTAACTTCAAAATAAAACAAATCAAGAAAATGATATCAAAGTTCTCCATATGATTCAGAAGTTAGTATATTCATTACTTTGCAGGCCAACACTATTTCTGTCTTCTTCTTCTGCACTAATACTATCTAGGCACTTCTTACATAAAAAGTTCCCATCCACTTCAAAGTTCTTATTTTTTAAAATGTAAATTTGGATTAATTAACATATCACCTAGAATCAGCACAATAAGAGTTCTTAAGGATGATCACACACACATTACAAAGAAGAAGATAACTCCCAAGTCTATAGCAAAACCCAACATGAATACACAACAGTATGTGCAAGAGAGTGAAGTGTTATTTCTGATTTGATTGCAACTTCATCATGAAATCAAGACAAGAAGTAATCTTCTTTTGATTCTGTTTCCATCTTATAATCAGAAGAAAGTATATCTTACAAGGATGCTGGGAATAAATCAACCTGTCTTGAAAAAGTGACTATAGCGTAGTAACTGTATCCTTGAACAAGCAGTTGTCACTCCATAAACACAAGGCTGCAAAAGATAAACAGGTTTATGCATCAGGCCATCTACTCCCAATGTTTTGTAAGTAGCATAAAGTTCTAAATGGTCAAAACTTTTATTCTAAAAGAGGAAAATGAAATAATGATAATGTAGCCTATGTGTATTTTTGGTATTCCTGCCAGTATGTGCTGTCACAGTGATTTGCACAGGTTTCTTCAGTGCCTGGTGAGAGTTTCCATTGTTAGACTTATTGTTGTCAGTGTCCGGTTCAGTCAAAGCTTCTTTCAGTTATTCTAACATCACCAACATTTAGGGGATAGGAATGTTATTTGAGGAGAAAGAACTATAGTAATTGACAGCCTGAGTTGAAGTTTCCATGGCAAACCTTTTAAATATCATAAGTAAAAATTTAGGAGACATTTTCAAGACAATTTCATTCCCCTGACACAATAAAAATGTTCAGCATTGTAAAACATATTGAAGATGTTATTATTATAAAGTACACACACACAAAGATGTACACACTCATGCTTCTACAACCAATTTTCCCAAAGAGGGGATTAAGATTAGTTTTATCAGCCAAGTGGGGGGGGACATATCTATAATCCTAGTACATGTGAGGATTGAAAGTTGAGGCCAGCTTGGTCTCCACAGTACATTCAAGTCCAACCTGGGCTACACAATGAAATCTACAAAGTCAGAAAACCCTCTAACCCAAAAGCAGATTAATCGCAAGTGACCTCTCCAGTCTTCACAGAGCCCAGGCTAGCCCTACAGAAGCATCCTCTGAGTGTCACTAGAATCTCTCATAAAAATCCAACATATCAAGTGATCTTAAGAAAGTCAAATGTTGAAAACTCATTGTAAAAACAAACAGAGGAAATCTTACTGGAGAAAGATCTTTCTTAAAGTATGAACTAAGTGTAAGACATGTCAGGGGACATACAAGAGGGAAAAATCTAGTCTAGTCTAGCAGAAGGGATAAAACATACATAGACAACTGAAATATTAAAAAATGTCATAAGATAAATGTCCGATAAAACAATACAGTTTTGTCGGAAGAGATGACAGGTTGAGCATCATGGAATCAGGGGAGGTTTACTGAAAAAGTGTTTTGAGATAGTAGAAATACCAAAAGTGCTAATACATCTAAGAATTAACTCTGCCTAAGACTTTTAATGTCCCATCTTTACACATGATGACCCATTAACTGTCCTGTAAGGAAGGAATTACTACTATTCCCACACTATCAAAAGGAAACTAAGACTCAGAGGAGGTAATCAACTTCCCCAATATCAAACAACGAGCATTTTGTGGAGATGTGATGCAAACCCAGGCACTCTAACTCTGCAGTAAGGTACTGAAACAATCCTAGTAAGTTGCCTTGAAGGACTGACTGGTTTTCAACATGAAAACTGGGAAGTGGCAAAAAGAAAAGTCCAGGACCTGATGGATTCTCTGCTGAATTCTATCAGACCTTTAAAGAAGAACTGATACCAACCCTCCTTAAACTGTTCCACGAAATAGAAAGGGAAGGAAAACTGCCAAACACATTTTATGAAGCCAGTATTACACTTATCCCAAAACCAGGCAAAGACACCTCCAAAAAGGAGAACTATAGGCCAATCTCCTTAATGAACATTGACGCAAAAATCCTCAACAAAATAATGGCAAACCGAATTCAGCAACACATCAAAAAGATTATTCACCACGACCAAGTAGGCTTCATCCCAGGGATGCAGGGGTGGTTCAACATATGAAAATCAATAAACGTAATAAACCACATTAACAGAAGCAAAGACAAAAACCACTTGATCATCTCAATAGATGCAGAAAAAGCCTTTGATAAGATCCAACATCATTTCATGATAAAAGCTCTAAGAAAACTAGGAATAGAAGGAAAGTTCCTCAACATTATAAAAGCTATATATGACAAACCTACAGCCAGCATTATACTTAACAGAGAAAAATTAAAACCATTCCCTCTAAAATCAGGAACCAGACAAGGATGCCCACTATCTCCGCTCCTATTCAACATCGTACTGGAATTCCTAGCCACAGCAATTAGGCAAGAAGAAGGAATAAAAGGAATACAAATAGGTAAAGAAACTGTCAAAATATCCCTATTTGCAGACGACATGATCCTATACCTTAAAGACCCAAAAAACTCTACTCAGAAGCTTCTAGACATCATCAATAGCTATAGCAAGGTAGCAGGATATAAAATCAACATAGAAAAATCATTAACATTTCTATACACTAACAATGAGCAAACGGAAAAAGAATGTATGAAAACAATTCCATTTACAATAGCCTCAAACAAAATCAAATACCTAGGTGTAAACCTAACAAAAGATGTGAATGACCTCTACAAGGAAAACTATACACTTCTGAAGAAAGAGATTGAGGAAGACTATAGAAAGTGGAGAGATCTCCCATGCTCATGGATTGGTAGAATCAACATAGTAAAAATGTCGATAATCCCCAAAGTAATCTACATGTTTAATGCAATTCCCATCAAAATTCCAATGACATTCATTAAAGAGATTGAAAAATCTACTGTTAAATTTATATGGAAACACAAGAGGCCACGAATAGCCAAGGCAATACTCAGTCAAAAGAACAATGCAGGAGGTATCACAATACCTGACTTAAACTATATTACAAAGCAATAACAATAAAAACAGCATGGTACTGGCGCAAAAACAGACATGAAGACCAGTGGAACAGAATAGAGGATCCAGATATGAAGCCACACAACTATAAGCAACTTATCTTTGACAAAGGAGCTAAAAATATACGATGGAGAAATAGCAGCCTCTTCAACAAAAACTGCTGGGAAAACTGGTTAGCAGTCTGCAAAAAACTGAAACTAGATCCATGTATATCACCCTATACCAAGATTAACTCAAAATGGATCAAGGATCTTAATATCAGACCCCAAACTCTTAAGTTGATACAAGAAAGAGTAGGAAATACTCTGGAGTTAGTAGGTATAGGTAAGAACTTTCTCAATGAAACCCCAGCAGCACAGCAACTAAGAGATAGCATAGATAAATGGGACCTCATAAAACTAAAAAGCTTCTGTTCATCAAAAGAAATGGTCTCTAAACTGAAGAGAACACCCACAGAGTGGGAGAAAATATTTGCCAACTATACATCAGACAAAGGACTGATAACCAGAATATACAGGGAACTTAAAAAACTAAATTCTCCCAAAACTAATGAACCAATAAAGAAATGGGCACGTGAACTAAACAGAACTTTCTCAAAAGAAGAAATTCAAATGGCCAGAAAACACATGAAAAAATGCTCACCATCTCTAGCAATAAAGGAAATGCAAATTAAAACCACGCTAAGATTCCACCTCACCCCTGTTAGAATAGCCATCATCAGCAACACCACCAACAACAGGTGTTGGCGAGGATGCGGGGAAAAAGGAACCCTCTTACACTGTTGGTGGGAATGTAGACTAGTACAACCACTCTGGAAAAAAATTTGGAGGCTACTTAAAAAGCTGCACATCGATCTACCATTTGATCCAGCAATACCACTCTTGGGGATATACCCAAAAGACTGTTACTCCAAAGGCACCTGCACATCCATGTTTATTGCGGCACTATTCACAATAGCCAAGTTATGGAAACAGCCAAGATGCCCCACCACTGACGAATGGATTAAGAAAATGTGGTATCTATACACAATGGAATTTTATGCACCCAAGAAGAAGAACGAAATGTCATCATTCACTGGTAAATGGATGGAATTGGAGAACATCATTCTGAGTGAGGTTAGCCTGGCTCAAAAAACCAAAAATCGTATGTTCTCCCTCATATGTGGACATTAGATCAAGGGCAAACACAACAAGGGCATTGGACTTTGAGCACATGATAAAAGCGAGAGCACACAAGGGAGGGGTGAGCATAGGTAAGACACCTAAAAAACTAGCTAGCATTTGTTGCCCTTAACACAGAGAAACTAAAGCAGATACCTTAAAGCAACTGAGGCCAATACGAAAAGTACTAGAGAAAAGGTGAGATGAAAAAGAATTAACCTAGAAGGTAACACCCACGCACAGGAAATCAATGTGAGTCAATGCCCTGTATAGCTATCCTTATCTCAACCAGCAAAAACCCTTGTTCCTTCCTATTATTGCTTATACTCTCTCTACAACAAAATTAGAGATAAGGGCAATATAGTTTCTGCTGGGTATTGAGGGGGGGAGCAGGAGGGGGTGGAGTGGGTGGTAAGGGAGGGGGTGGGGGCAGGGGGGAGAAATGAACCAAGCCTTGTATGCACATATGAATAATAAAAGAAAAATGAAAAAAAAAAAAAAAGAAAACTGGGAAGTGGGAAGTAGTTATGCCGGAGGAAAGAAATAGGAAGTGTCTGCTCAAGATTATCAGAAAACCTATTCCCTTTGGGAGGTTAGGTACTGATTCTCATTTCCCTAGGGTGAGAGACAATGGAGTAGAACTCTAAAAGGTTCCCTAATAGGGAAAATATCCAGATTTAGATGGCAAAACTCAGAGAAGCAGCTCGTGAAAGACTTAGAAAGGAAATAAATTATGTCTTGGAGTATCAAGAAAAGAGACTTGTTTCCTTTTTTTTTTTTAAATTATTGTTATACTGGGGGTACATTGTGACATTTACCAAAGTTCTTACAATGTATCATAGTCGAATTCAACCCTTCATCATTCTCCTTTATCTCTCCTCTCCTCCATTCCTGGATAGTTTTAACACATCTCATTTTTCCATTTGCGTACACAAGGACATAGTATGTCCACCATATTCACCAAAATGAGAGAGTTTTAGGAAGATTTGGGAAGTCATATGCTGCTATAGAAAGGTTAAGAAATAAAGGAACAATTCACCTACTCATGAGCTGTCAAGTACTGCCTCTGAGTGACTTTAGTTACAGATGCGAAGACACTTGCCCTTTGAGAAGGGCCCAAAGACTATCATGGCAGCCTGAAGGGACCTCCTCATGATCGACACCAAAGAATATTAGTAAAGAAAAGGCAGGAGACTGCAAGACGGAGTTTTATTTGTTGATGAGTATCTAGACCACCACACGAACAAAAAGTAAGAGAGAAACTAAAATGGAAAGACTAAAAACAAATACATCTATAGGACAAGTTTCCAGAAGACTCGAAACATACGTCAAAATAAGGCTTGCTAAAGAGGATATGTGCTCTTCAGAGAGGGGAGGGAGAGAAAGGAGAGCGGCAAGTTCCAACTCCAGTGGTTGTTCTCTGACCCAACACCATTCTCTTTGCGTATGGTCAAATATGAATTATTCTAAACCAAATACTTACTACTGTCTCTGAATAGTAAATGTTGGAATCATCAGTCTTTGAAGTAGTCATCTAGCTTTTCTGTTAAGGTCTTTATTTGTCTAGTCACTTCTCTTCTCTGTTCTTTCATAGTACAACACTTAGGCTTTCTTAAGTACTAGAAGCAACAGGGCAGACATTTCACCAACTAAAAGGCTTTAGAATTGACATAGTGGCCACTGAACCTGGAGAGGTCTCATTGTAAAAGGATTCCATGTGTAGAAGTAAAGTAAATAGTCTTTACATTACAAACTGGTACAGTGTGTAAGGGGGGTAATTTTGGGGAGGGGGGAGGGGGAACAAAGGAGATTACGGTGAGGGAATATAGTTGATGGGCTTCATATACCTATATAAAAGAGAACAATGAAACCTCTTGCAATTGCTTTAAGTGGGGCGGGAGAGGGCTGAGGGGGAGAGGGTGCTGGAGTGATCTAACCAGTGTAAAATGTAAGCCTATTTGGAATTGTCACAATGAACCCCCCTGTACAACGAATATATCCTAATAAAAAAGTTTTTTTAAAAACTGGTTTTATGAGCTTTCAGATGAGAGAACACAGTGAGCATCCAGATATAGACTCAACATAAATACAGAAAAGGACCTTAATTCTTAAGAACTCCTATTCTCCTTTATCGTGCAATCTGTTCTTGGTCTTTAGATAAACCACCTATCTTTTGATATTTATCAGTGTTTCATTGCTTAATCCTTTTATACTCTGTTGCCCTGTGTTGGAAGTTTTAGCAGTAAAATTGACCTAAAGCTTTTCTTCGATATTTATTCAAATATATCTGATGGTTCTAGAACAAAGATGTTGTTTCATGGTTGTTAGCATGCAACAGGAACTTGATAAACATAAACTCACTGCACATTGAAACATGCAACTTTGAAGTTATAAACTTGTAAGATGAAAGAATCAATACAACTGACTATAAATTGAGTCAGGTAAAGTCATCTTTCACTTAGCAGTAGAAAAATAAGTATGCTAAACTATAACTGAAATTTCCATCCCATTAAATGAGACATGGCTAAATTCCAGGCCACATCCATGGCAGCAAACGGCCACTGTGACCCATCATGTAATTAAGTACAACAAGGCAGACATCATTGCAACAATACTATCTTTTAAGTGACTGTGCATATTGTAGAGACCAAATTTCTAACTGTATCTCCTAATTGAGTCTACAAGTTTTAACACTAAAATCCTGAATTGATGATGGTGATGTGCTATAGAAGTGGGGGGTTGACAGACTGCTCTACAAATGCAAAGGTTGACTGAATGTAGACATTCTGCAGAGCCCCCCTTAATATATCCTGCCACATGCAGCATGTGCTCTCAGAAACCATCTATTATTCATTCTCATCAATAGTCTGATACGCTTTTAGAGTCCACTGTGCAGTCACATCGTTATTTATTTGCACTTAATGGGTGGTCCTTTCAAAAGCCCTGGCTGGAGCATCCTAACATGACTTTATATGAATCACCTGCTCTTTTAGTCAATAAAGTGAGTAAGTGAACCACAACCAGCCCAGGAAATGCAAGATGCTAAGATCATTCCTAAACCATTTTTCTCTTCCAAAGAGAAACTGATATATCTTATCATCACAACTAATTTAGAACTCTCAAAACAGACCTCAGAATAAAAAATGAGGAAAAACTAATAGCAGCTGAGATATTTTTGCTGCTTATTAATGGACTAGACAGAACATGATGGGCTTCAAGCCATGACAGTCTTGCTCCAGGCTAGTGGCTGTGCGGGAAATGGGAGCTCCATCTACCCCAGAATAACTTCTATTTGTTATGTTTATTTTATTTTGAATTTTTTTGAGACAGTATCTCCCCATGTAGCCCAGGCTGGCCTTAAATTCATGATCTCCTGCCTTAGCCTTCTGAGTGATGAGATTACAAGTGTGTGCCACCATGCCCAGCTAAAAGCTGCAATTTATTACAGCAATTTCTATCTCTAAACTTAAAGGGCAGGTTAGTACTTTTTTTTCCAGTCACCTATAAATGGCCATATATGATGTTTTAAAAATATATCTTAGTGGTGCTAGACATTGAACCCAGGGCCCTATGCATGCTAGTCAAGCACTCCTGAACTGAAGAGTGTGTTAAATCCACAGACAAATACTATGTGCTATATTCATCTTTGGGAGTCTACTGCAAAGCTGAGTTCAAAGAACATAGCATAACAACAATGTTATGTTATGTTTTCAGAAGCATCCATTTTATGTAATTAGGATTCACATTTCAGAAAACAGGTTTCTCTCTTTTAGTTCAACTAGAACTTTGATGACTTGCCAGTAAGTTTTCAGCCCTGACCCAACAGACTGTGAGAAAAGGAATATGGGGTATGGGGTCAGCAGACCACATTGAGCTACATGATCTGGATCAGGGAAGTCAGCCTCAGCAAAAACAACCTCAGCTATAGAAGGAGAAAAAGAGGGCCAGGAGGCCATTAATAGCATTACATGGAATATCTACAGCAAAGCGCATAGTTGAGCTCATAACACAAACAGTAGGTCTTCAGTAATTTTTTATGTTCCTTTACTTCAAATCACATTTCAACTGGGACACATATAATAGAGAGTAACCATGAATTTCAAGTAACCCTTAAATTCAAAAACAAAGTAGAGGTGGGACAAATTACTACATCTCCAACTGGAAAACAAATGGGTAGAGATCCAATTCCAACAAAAATAATCATCCTCCTTAATTAAAATCCTAGGTTAGACTCTGAAATATGCATTACATAATCTATGATTCTAGGAGCAAGTAAATGTTAATAAATCTTTCAATAATAAAAACAGATGGCTTGCACTGGTAAAAGATGAAAAAAAAAACAAGAAATAACAAATGACTGTGTCCAGCAGACATAAGAAGATGCTTCTAGGGACAATGAAAAGCAAGAATGCATTTTAAAATGTCTTACATCCCAAGAGAGACTCCATTTAACACACTCTCAGGAGACAGTCTTTTCCAAACTATATTTCTTCCTTACTTCCTTTAGGTTAGATTAAAAGGTTGTGGCACATCCATGTTTACTGAGGCACTATTCACAATAGCCAAGTTATGGAAACAGCCAAGATGCCCCACCACTGACGAATGGATTAAGAAAACGTGGTATCTATACACAATGGAATTTTATGCAGCCATGAAGAAGAACGAAATGTTATCATTCGCTGGTAAATGGATGGAATTGGAGAACATCATTCTGAGTGAGGTTAGCCTGGCCCAAAAGACCAAAAATCGTATGTTCTCCCTCATATGTGGACATTAGATCAAGGGCAAACACAACAAGGGGATTGGACTATGAGCACATGATAAAAGCGAGAGCACACAAGGGAGGGGTGAGGATAGGTAAGACACCTAAAAAACTAGCTAGCATTTGTTGCCCTTAACGCAGAGAAACTAAAGCAGATACCTTAAAGCAACTGAGGCCAATAGGAAAAGGGGAACAGGTACTAGAGAAAAGGTTAGATCAAAAAGAATTAACCTAGAAGGTAACCCCCACACACAGGAAATCAATGTGAGTCAATGCCCTGTATAGCTATCCTTATCTCAACCAGCAAAAACCCTTGTTCCTTCCTATTATTGCTTATACTCTCTCTACAACAAAATTAGAAATAAGGGCAAAATAGTTTCTGCTGGGTATTGGGGGGGGAGAGGGAGGGGGCGGAGTGGGTGGTAAGGGAGGGGGTGGGGGCAGGGGGGAGAAATGAACCAAGCCTTGTATGCACATATGAATAATAAAAGAAAAATGAAAAAAAAAAAAAGGTTGTGGCAAAGAACATATGGCCAAACACCATATTCCCTTTTGCCCAATTCACCTGTTTGAGACTCAGGAATAGTTTTTTTAATTGAACTATCTCTTCCATAGGAATATTTTATTTTCCATCCATAGCAAAGTAAAAACTTAACACACACAAAGTAAAGAATTAACAGACATCCTTCATCAACCTTAAAATTCAAGCCAGAAGTCAAACATTACTTCTTTCTCTTATAGGCTGAGGGAAACCAAGGCAAGAAAACAAGTTGCCTGAAACCAGGAGCTGCTGGCTGAGAATTGGAAAGCCACTAGGGAAAGTGGCACTGCATTTCAACTCACATATTATCATGCTGGTAGTTAGTCTACCACTTAAATACCACCTGAACTTGTAGAACTTAAAAATGGCACCAAGTCAGTGCCTCCATGGAGTCCCTAGGTATGCAAATCACTCAACAACACCGAAGTTACTGATGCATCCACTGTACATGGGCTTTTTTTAACATGAATCTTTAACTATCTGTTCAATTCTCATCACTAAATTAGCTGTTTATGTTAAACAGGTCACCTTTAAATCCCCAGGGTTGGCTATTTCAGTTGTAATATGAATGACTAGAATTGCATCCCTCAGGTCTACAAATTATAGTCTTTTTATACCAATGTGCAATAAGAATGTATATGTTTAATTGCATTGTATTAAGCACTCAAATCCACTTACTCATTTATTTCAGAAACAACAAAAATTTCCAGGCGTACCCAGCAGAAAATAAAACCAACTCTGACCCTCAATAGATTTTTCCAGGCTATATTATAACTATGTCTCTTAACAGGACCAAGAGTAACAGAGCAAATGCTACCCTGTTGGCTAAATTCTGACAGTGCAGCTTAAACTTTAATGAGTCAACTACAATAGAAAGTCAATCTATTTTGCAAGAGTTAGGACAGAAACATACACATTGTCCCAAACCTGTCTTAATTAAGCTTTCTGGTGTCTCCCATCAAATTTGTAGTGAACTGCCTAAAGTATGGGGCAAGGTGGGAGCTGCTAAGAAGCAGGGTGCTAGAAGGCCAGGAGGCGAGCTGCAGATACCAGCCGAGAAGGAACAAGTATCAGTGACAGGCCACCTCCAGATTCAATCAAGAACACATTTCTTACTGGCTTACACTAGAGCATGTCTCCTAGATGTGGCTGTCTGGAGCTCAGTTTCTAAATCTACTCTGCTCCACAGGACACTGCTAAATAGAATTCACCGGTGACAGCATGAGTCTTAAGCAATCTTGAAATTGTGAAAAATGTGTTTGAAGAAAGGCATACTGTATGAACAAAAAGTCAAAGACAAACAGACTGTCAAATTAAAATGGACGACAGAAGTGTTAGAGATATATTTTAAATGAGAGTATTTACCTGACTCATAGAGTCTGGCAAAACTCAATCACAGAAGATTCTGTGCGTTCTGCCATTCACATCCATAACCACACCTCCACAACTTCCTGCCCTGCAACATAGTCACATGTGGTGGGTTACAAATTACATTTCCTGATTGTCACTGGGGATCCAAAACACACAACAGTCTCAGACTGGCACAGGTACCACAGACTACATATGACTCTCAGCTGTTAAGAAAAGCATAACAATAAGGTCTGACTCATGCATCTGTTTTAATGGGGAAAATCCCAGTGAAGTTATTATAGTATTAAGTGGGTAGATTATTTTACTATGCTATTAACATGAGACAGGAAGACCTAAAATAGGTTAAACTGAACCAAAGGAAAGGAGAATGTGTTCGAACAGCATCCCTATCTCTCATGACCCTGTACCTGCCCCTGAGTTCTCAACACCCACAAGACCTCCTCTATAAAATAAAGGGAGTGAGCAATTCAGCTCTAAAATTTCATGTATCAAAAACACTAATATGATAAATACAAATATAGAAAATTTTGCAGGTCCGAGAGTCTACATGTTTAGAACAATGGGTTCCTTAAATAAATAAAACATTGTTAATTAGAAGAAATTGTTCTACACAAAGAAAAAAATCAAAGCTATACCTTCAGTCAGTTGAACAGCAGAAGAAGAGGGCAAAATGAAGTTACCTAAGACTACCCATAAAATAGGAACATCACAAAGATTGTTGCTACTTCCTTTGCTGCCAACTGACATAGTCTGTCCTACACAATAACTACTGAAATAAAGATACATAACATAGACGGTGCTTTAAGATTTACTCCATCCAATTTTATAATGGATCTCTTTTTCCCATCAAAATCTAAAATGTCATAGGATCAGGATCAAGCATAGAGTAAAATGCAATTTCAGTATTCTAGATCATGTGATTCACATTGTGACAACTCAAACATGAAATGTACAAATTTTGGTGAATTAAAATCTGAGAAATAAATGGCTTTTATTTAAAAAAAAATTGATTGAGTTGGGTGCCGGTGGCTCACTTCTGTAATCCTAGCTACTCAGGAGGCAGAGATCAGGAGGATTGCAGTTCGAAGCCAGCCAGGGGAAATAGTTCTCAAGACCTCCTGGCAGAGTGGCTCACATGGTAGAGTGCCTACTTAGCAAGCATGGGGCCATGAGTTCAAACCCCAGTACCACCAAAAAAAAAAAAATTTTTTTTTTTGAACAGCCAGGTATGGCAACTCACATATATAATCCTGGGGAAGCAGAAATAGTGGTTTGAGGCCAGCCTGGGCGAGAGGTTCATGAGATCCCAACTCAACCAATGGCTGTATGCAAGAGCACACACCTGTCACCCCAGCTTCACAGGGAAGCATCACCATCCAGGCTGGCCCTGCATCAAGTAAGATGTTATCTCAAACATAACCAATGCAAAAGGGCTGGGAGAGCAGCTCAAGTGGCAGAGCTGCCTACCAAGTATAACACCCAGAGAGGTCAACCCCTCAGTACCATAAAAATAAAGAAATTTTGAGTACTGCATTACATACTACATATGGCACACTGAATGTTTTTATCAACTTAGTTCGATTTACTTATTCATACAGACTAGTTTACAAGGTAATTCCTTGAAACACTGCTTGGAAATGTCAAAAGTAGGCTTCTAAAAACATCTATAAGTATCTGAACCACCCTCTTGGGCAAAACTGTCTCACTTCACTTGGTCTTGGTGAAACTTGATTGTCACCATTCATTATAACAGATTAGTAAGATTCCTCAAATCCCATCAAGTCTCCCAGCTCCCCAATCATTCTCACATGCAGAGATGTTTTGTTCCAGGAGAAATATTTCATTCCCTGTAGCTAGGAGGAAAGTCAAAGGTCAAGCACATAAACAGTGCTCCACAACAGCACAAAGCACATCTGTTAAATGCAGAGCCACCAGCACTGCTATTCCACAGCCTGGCTGCCTGAGCAGGGTGAAAACCCAAAGGATGCAGCACAATTATTCTACTCCAACAAAAATTTGCTTTTGTAAGCACAGACAAATGTGAACTAACTGCTAAGAAGAAGAGAACCTTCTTATAATTCTTTTAAAAATTAATTAGACTCATTTGTCATAATCAGCACTCATTTGCAGACAAGATGTTACAGTCATCCTAGTTTGTTCTCTTTTATGAGAAACAAAAAATCTTCCCTCAAGATCCAGTCCAGTTCAAATAATCAAAAACTTTCCAGTACAGAATAAAGACTTCCACTTAGAATACATTGTTAAATTATCAAAATGCAAATTCCACTTAGGATGCTTTTCCAAAATAGCTATCCTCATCTGTTTTTTAATACAAACAGAAAACACTAGACATAGTAATTAATGTTGAAGGAGTTTTATGTTCAAAAGCCTCCTGAGTGTATGTATTAGTGGTCTTCTCACCACTGATGGATAAGAGGCATGCAAATTCACTAATAATTTAAGTAGCCAGGCTTCCTCTTGACCTCAGATTTCAGTCTGTAACCACACAGGTGTTGGGCTACACAGATATGGTGATCAAAGCAACTGAAACTTCTCAGTTTGGAAGTCACGGGCCTCCATGACTTAGTGGAGATTGAAACCATCTTGAGTCCTCAGAATTCAATCAAGACCCCACAGGAGAAAACATACAACACAATGGAGAATGTGACTTCACACTTTGCATCTCCTAAGACCACGATTATACTTCCCGCCAGAGATGGGATAGCAGACACACAGTACCTCTTTCCTATTGAGAAGGGGTTTCACTAGCTTTTATGCTTGAGTTGGCCTAGAATCACAACCTCCAGATCTCAACCTTCCTCAGAGCTTGGGATGACAGGCATGTTCTACCACACCCAGCTACTGGTTGAATTGGGGCTTCTCAAGCTTCTTGCCAACTAGCCTTAAGCCAAGATTCTACTGATCTCAGCCTCTCAAGCAGCTGGTTACAGGCATGAGCCACTGGCACCCAGCTTAAATGCCTCTCTTGAGCAGAGAATGCGGTCTTGTGGTACCTTTCTGATTATATCATGCCTGGACCTCTCCAAGTTAAATATTTCTCTCTGCGAGGTTTCCATATCATACGGCAGTACAATGATAAAAGGTGAAGACAAAGAAAAGGCAGCTGCTTCTTACCATGAGTTTACCATCAGTTCTCCCTGGGCCTCTCTTCCCCATCCTCAAGCCCACCCTCGGCTGACTACCCATGGCTGCCTCAAAAAGATCACAGAGGCATCATCTTGGGCCCTCATCTATGGTGGGCTGGAAGTCATTTACATAGAAACACATATGCTCCATCTTTCTGAGCTTGAAATAGCACTGTGGTGTTTGAACTTGGTTCCATTAATACCCACGTTTATAAAATGAGAATTTTGATCACAGACTAGATGGATAATCTTATAGTGATGATTATTAAACATCTTCATTTCCCAAAGTAATGTGCAACTCAAGCTGAAATGAGTATTTTATAGAATAGAATCATATGGATATTTTATAGAATTATAGTCCATTATAGAATTAATGCCATGTATGTACTATATTCCAGAAAAATTACCATTGTAAAAGCCTCATCCAGCACACACAACATCAACATATAACGGGAAAAGCCATCTTTTTTTTAAGTATGGCATCATGGTTTTCACATCAAATGAATAGACTGCACTCAGAACAAAGCCTGCTTTCAATAGCAGACAGTGACTGTGAACTCAGAGCTCTAACTAAAACAGTTTATAGGCACTGGGCTAAACTCAAGTGTGAGCCAAAGGGATTGATGCATTTATAGTGGAAGTGAGATATGACAATAGGACAACAGACAACCATCCAAAATGCATTACCAGAATTACTGACTACATGAAACCATCAGTCCCCTAACCCAGACACAGACTACAGAGTGTCTGGACTAAACTAATCATCACGAACTTCAAGCAGGACAGAGGAAGTCTGCAGACCCTGAGGCTATACCTAAAACAATTTCATGGTGGTCTTGGATGCAGATTCACAGTTTCTCTGATGCCCTTTCAGGAAGAGGAGCACAACTAGAGAGACCACAGAAACGCTAAGTATTTCCCAACCCTCTGCAATACAGCTATCCCATTCACGTAACATGAAGGCTACTGAATTTTAAGTTAAAGGAGGACGTGCGCTGAAACATGAAGTGCCAGGGCACTGATCTGCCTTGCTTCATTCCTGCCACGTTTTACATTGAAAGAGATACAGTTTAGGAAATCCGTCTGAGCAGTTATGCCATGGAAGGTTGGCTTAAGTGCTGACCCAGGAACTTTCTAGGCCACTTCAAAGTTGTTTCCCAACCACTAAAACCTTGCGAAGAAGCAGCATTCCTGGCGATTTACAACTTTGGATCAGTCTCAAAGCCTGAGAGTACACAGAAAATATGTTCATTGGGCAGTCTGGTATCCAACCTAAGTCTTCTTAGTTGAATGAAGACACAGTAACATTTATAGTTTTAATGCTCTAAACCAAATAAAAATGTAACAGTAATGGAACTGCTGACATGTGTTAAGTCAGGATCCATATCCCTCACAGAACCTGCAGGGCGCTTTCTCACCATCTGGTCACCTGGATCCAAAATCCCGACATGCAGATTCAGAATTTTATTTAACAATCCAAAATTTTTGTTGACATTGTTGTTGTATATTTGTGTGTTCTGGTACTGGGTTTTAAACTCAGGGTCTACACCTTGAGCCACTCCACCAGCCCTTTCTTGTGATGGGTTTTTTTTCAAGATACGGTCTCTTGAACAATTTGTCCAGGATTGGCTTTGAACCACAAATCTCCTGGTCTCTGCCTTTTGAGTAACTAGGATTACAAGCATGGACCACTCACACCTGGCTTCAAATGACTTTTATAAGTTGATACAAGATGACTGTTCAAAGATTGGGTGATTTCTCAATGGTCAAAAAGAGTTCAGATCCCCAAAGGTTAACAGGGAGCAAAAATAATTTTTTTTAAAAAAAGGTTTGAGAAACAAACTGGGAAAATTGACTAGAGAATGAGGCCATGGCAGATTCTTCCAAGTTACATATAAGCCTGCTTCTAGTCAAAGAGACAACCCAAAGCATAGCTGAGCTATATTTAACAAAGTTCAAATTAAGTAATATTAATGAAAATAATAGCCAGGATCACACATTAAGTCTAAAATACCCTTCTCTAGGCTGACTATCTTGTATGTAGGTATGCAGGTCAGCCCCAACCTCCCCTTCCACTGGTAAAGGTAGGAATGGGACAGCTTCTTACAGGCATGGGGACCTTGGCTCTGCTCTATCAGTTGGTGCTCATGCTTTCATGAACTTCCAATCCCACCATTCCAATCTCTCCCCTTCCAAAGGTCTTTTCAAGGTACTTTTCATTTTTAGTAGGACAGTCTCACTTGTCTTCCAAGAAATCAAGTCCATCCCCACAAGTTGTGGTTCTTGTTTCCCAAAGAAAGGCCTCCTCCAAGTACTTTGAAGCTTGACAGGTCTCTATCATAAGGCATTCTCCAGTTATTCTAGAAAACATCTGTTTCCTTTTCTGGACCCCTCTATCTTATCAATGATAAGTTGACATCATTGATATGACTCAACTTAACAGTAATTCACAACCATCCACCAGTTTACCTTCTGTCTCCATGAAAGCTAGCAATAGGCTTAGGCCTTCCAGAGACATGGTTTTTAAATTCTAACACTTCAGTTTCACACTTGAGTTTTCCTAAAAAATGTATTTATTCACTCTGGCCTCAATTTCTTCTTTCATCTTTCCCTTTTCTACTCCCCTCCCACATCCCTTTCTCCATTTTTTCTTCCCCTACTCCAACTATTTTTATGGGTTTTTTTTAGAGTGAAACAATAAGACCAAAATGTTTTCTGCCGAAAGGAGGAAAGAACTATAACTAATAAGTTTTAAAGCCTGTAAAATTACAAACTTTATTTATCATTAATTTCAGACTCTCATATATTGAATTGCTGAGGTGAGAGTTTTATACAAATAGAGTAATGGAAACCAAGAGGTATTTATAGATTTGGTCTCCTGGATATAAACATACGTATTTGGCATTTTAGCTTTAGCATTTATAAAATACTGCAAACATTAGAATACAGTACTGAACCAAACATTAATAGACTAGCTCTACTAAGAAAAAAACGGTGTCAATACTGATACCATAAACTCCATCATCAAACTGGAAGAGGCCAAAAATAAAATCTATTATTATTTATTTGATAGCCACTAAAAGGGGGGAAGTCCCATTTCTACAGTGACATTTAGGTAACTTTAAAAAACTATAATTAGATAGTCTTCGATGTACATGAGTATAAACATACAGTCAATGCCTGCATCCACCAAGTCCCATTTAAGTATAAGATTAAAACAAGACAGAACATATGAACATATATAATAGCAGTGTGCTTGTAGGGTAACTCAGTGACCCTTCTGTCAATCCCTAAAATGGGCAGTTAAAAGCAAGGACCCCTAGGATTCCTCTGGGCTTGTCCAATGTCAACCCCAACTCAGTGGAGTAACTAACCAGAATCCAGGCCCTGGCCACTCACAGATAACGTATCCTTAAGCTAGAACGTGTTTTTCTTATAGTAAACACTACTATGTTTGATTTACCTGAGGTTGAGTACAATTTTTACCTGACATTCAGAACAAAGTGACACCATACAAAATCCTGTCTGAAGTTAAAGCAGACCACTCATAAACACAAACTCAATTATACTGACATGGGCTAAACTACGTGTTTGAAAAAGAAAAAGAGAAGAACTTGGACTATCCTTTCATTTCATTCTATCCTCCAGACTTTGGAACTGTATAATGAATATACTCTTTTCGCAAAGCTATGCATTGGGAATATTTTTGATTCTCACCAAAGTGAAAGTTAGGTTCAATATAAAATATCAGTTAAGAACCTTCAACCCTTTTATAGAGTTTATAGTGCAAAGATATATTTGGGCAAAGAATTAACTTTACCCAATTGCACACAGTACCTAGAACTTGTTGCACTTTAAAAAAAAAATTGTGCCTGATGAACATTTTGACAAGAGTTCCAGGGCTCTGTGTTTGTCTGGCAGTGGACAAACAGTCATTGAGCACCAAGGTGCAGGGTGTGGTAGAGATACAGCTGTGACTGAGACAGACACAGGGCCCAGAGCATAGCACTTAGGGAGGTGATTAAGTCACACACCAATGAGACAGGTTCACCAACCATGGCCCTGTATGATAAGACACATATAAATATAAATATAAATATAAATATAAAACAAATTCACAAACGAAATAAATACAACATATTGCAAGTGCTTAAAAGAAAACAAATATTCAGACTGGAGCAAAGGGGAAAGGCAGAAACGAGCCCCTCTTATGAGGAGTTTCTGTGCCTGACTGGCACACATCATTAGTGCTGAGTTAGATATAGGTAGTTGAAGCAAAGGAGGTGGGAGGAGCTGGCCCAAGCCAACGCAGATATAAATAAAGAATGAAACAAGGATGTGGTCAGGTGAGCTTATCACAAAGGCCTGCTGTGTACCGTGAGTGCGCCTGAATACTCCCCTTCACTCCATGCACATAAGCTGCTCGGACACCCAGATTGTTAGAAAGGTACAGATTTATGGGGATGGGGACAATTTATGTGAAACACCATTATATAAGCACATGGCTACTAATTTAAAGCTACGCCCTCCTCCCCCCCAAAAAAATCAGCTTTGAAAAAAAAAATTACTACCTTTTTTTAAGCTGAGTTGATTTTTGTTTCTAGACTTACTTCCACAGCATAAGACTTCAGCAAGCTGAGCAAGGTACACACTGTTACAAATACTGTTAAACATATTTATTAAAGTTATAATGCAAAGCATTACAGTGTCTTTAAACTAAGAGGCAAAACAACATAAAAAATATAACTAATCATTTAATTCCTTTTAAGTTAAATAAGATCTCTTGACTTGAGCACTTAGCAAGAGACAAAGTTATGATTCTGTAATGGTAGATAAATGTCATGGTAAGTTTGCACAAACCCATACAGTGTATAAACCCAAGAATGAGCTCTATTATCAACTAGATACAGGTAATGGAAGCGAAGGAGGTGGAAGAAAGGCATGTGTCACTGTGGGTTCATCAACTGTAATGAAAGTGCCACTCTGGTAGGGGGTGCTGATAATGCGGAAGGCTACACATGTATAGAGGCAGGGAGCATTTGGGAAATCTGTGTGTGTGTGTGTGTGAGAGAGAGAGAAAGAGAGAGAGAGAGAGAGAGAGAAAGAGAGAGACATGAAGACAAAGAGAGAGAGAGAGAGAGAGTGCCACAGGCTCACTGTCATCTCCACTCATTGCAGATTTGAATACATGCAAAAACTTTTATCATTTCTTGCCTTTTTATAAACTGATTCACTGATAAAATGTGAAAGAATAAAAGAGCTACACATTTTCGTACTTCATGGTAATTACTAAAACTATTAGTAGTGCACTAAAAATGCCTTCTTATTCTAAGGTACAGCACAATAAAATTTTATGCCTTTCTTAATCCAGAAAGCCTTCAGAATAGAAGTGAATGAGAGAGGTGTTTTCTCTTGAAGATACTTATTCTTAAAATGTAGCACACTTTGCGTTTTGCAGAGACACAGGGGCTTAATATCTCTACTAAGAGCCCCTCTGATTTAATTAAAAATAAATAAATAAATAAACAAGTCTCAGAAAACCTGAGCTGCCATACTAGCTCCATGTACTAGTTTTGAAGTTGTCTTCAAATTCTCCAGCTTTTGGCTGGAACCTCCCCTGTGTTTTTGTGACTTGTCCCCTAGGCCTCTCACTCAAGCTATCAAAGGAGTAGAGAAGAGGACATGGTGCAAGCCACGGTGGTGCACAGGTTTCACTCCAGTTCCCACATAGACCCATGGAGTGTTAAGGCCTCTTCATTCCAACAATGCAGCTAACATACAACACTTGTTTTGTCGTTGTCAAAGAAAAGTTTCTCAAACTACAGATAACAAACTAAGTTGTTTGTTTCCAGCACATTAACACAAATGTGAACTAAGATGTATAGTCACACTGACTATAACCTATTAATCTCCTGTGCCACAGTTCCCTTGTCTGTACAATGGGAGAAGTGTAATACCCATCTCATCCAGTTGGTGTATTTTAAAATGTCAATCTTTGTAAAGCTTGGAACACTGCCAACTTGCCACATGATAACTACCAGGCAAGCCTGTGTTCCATAGACTGAAAGATATTATTTTGTAATATTATAATTAAAAGACATTATAAAATGTTTTGGTTATTCTTAAAAAATAAATTTTTGTCTGCTTTTAGCTTCTTGATAATGGTGGCTTTATCAACGT
Organism: Castor canadensis; assembly: GCF_047511655.1. NCBI lineage: Eukaryota > Metazoa > Chordata > Mammalia > Rodentia > Castoridae > Castor > Castor canadensis. Next base: position 162,701,770 of record NC_133391.1, read on the forward strand.
AGAATTAAAATCATAATGATCTAGTCTATTTGTTTAGTAGGATGTCTTAGTCCATTCTTGCTGGTAACAAAATATTTTAGACAGTAATTTATAAAGAATTTATTTCTTACCACTCAGGAAGTTGGGAAGTCTAAGATCAAGACAAAAGGGGACTAGGATTCTCCAGTCAACCTCTTACATGAGAACCCTAATCTCATTAATGAGGGAGGAAACACTCATGACTTGAGTACTTCCCCCAAAGGCCTCCCCTTCACACTATCACACTGGGTATTAAATTGCAACATATAAATTTTGAAAAAATATACACGCACATTCCAAGCATAGCAGAGGGTCATTTTTTAAATTACGTCGCTATAAACAGTTCCCACTACAGAACTACTAACTAATGAAGGGAAAAAGCAAAAGCAAACACCATCACACCATTGGGACATTTCCACAGCAGGGGCTACCAGTGAGGAGGTTATGAATTATTATTACTTCACAGACTGGGGGCGGGAGAGGGGGGCAATCCAAACTAGAAGAGTTTTACTTTATTAATTTATGCTTGTGTTTTCGAATATGAAAAGACATTATCAGATGCAAATATGCCATACATATTAGAATTCATAACTGGGTCCTAAATAAGATCAGCCCCATGTTGCAAGGCTCTGGAAGAAAGAGAAACAGAGTTAGATTACAAGATGGGTGACCTAGGCCATCTGAACACACCTTTTAATAAGACTCTGTCACCTAGATCCCATGGGGAGTGTGGGATCCATAGCTATCACCAAATATATGACCTTCTGTTATTTGTATTAACATTGATCAACTTTATTTGGCCCCTGAGTTTAGTGACTTCAAATACAACTTACCATAGTGAATGAGAGGACTTTTCACATACGGCATTCCTTCTTTCAGAAAGAGCTAAAGGCAGTGTATAATATTTAGTCAAGTGTGGGTTGATTATTCAGGTAAAGAGTTCTGAATCCTTTTTCCCCAGCTCATTTATACATTCTGTCAGGTAAACCAAGCTAAACTGGCTATAATGAGCAGGCAGTAAACCAGTTCTCATTTCCTACCCATTTATCACAAAGCTGAGCAGATCTCACTGAGTGGAGAGATACTGAGAGTTTGCTGAGGATAACCAAGGTCTTATAGGTGCTGAATTGTTGACACTCAAAAAGAAATATGCACAAATGCTTTGAAAATTCACAGTCATATCAATACTTAAATACAATTCACAATGAGCCATGTTTAAATAGTTATATAATTTAGGTTACTCATTAGATATTTATCAGAAATTATGAACAGCTCACGGTAGAAAAGCAGATATCAAATTAGAAGAGGAAAAGTTGGAACTGACTGGTTCAGATTGGACCTACTATAGCTACACTTCAGTGCATTCAGCTAAGACGATATAGGGACCAGGCAAGCATTTTTAACCTAGCTTTCATGGATGCCACTGAGCACTTGAACCAAATGTCCAACACAGAGTTTAATAGTTTCTCCCCATTATTCTAAAGTGAGACATGAGGCTCCATTAACACTTAACTACATGTTTCATCAAATAAACATCAAATTATTTCCAAGACAAACATTGGTAGGTGTTACTTGAAAGGGAGAAAAAGGAGGCTCAAGCTTCTTCTGCTTCTTTGAAGTTTTATTTTGGTTAAATAACAACTTAAAGATAGCCAACTATGTAGATTGAGTTGGCTAAAAACAGTGACCAGATCTGCCTGTGGGAGATGCCTGAGATGATAAGGAAAACCAAAGGAATCTTGAGAGAGTTTAAGGACAAAGTCCACTGCTGTGCTGAAAAAGGAGAACAGCTAGAACAGAGAAAAAGAAGGAAGGCCCTAGACAACAGATTAGACATCATTAGCCACAAAGCACATAGTGTCAGCAGGAGTGCCAAGTGACTAGATACATCCACAGAAAGAATGTAACCCAAAACAGGAAAAGGACAAGAATTCATCAAATAAGCATTTATATAATGAAACTGTCTCTTCACACACACACACACACACACACACACACACACACACACACACACACACACACTCACACATACACACTCACACATACACACACACACAGTCTCCTATGGGCTTGCTGACACAGAGCTATAAGCATAGTGTCTTGCAAATGCCGTGTCTGGGGGATAGTCACCTAGGAAGGGCCAGGTTACAGAATCTCATACCAAGTGTCTACAGCTGTCACACCTGTGAGTTCAACCGGAGACGTAGGCAGTTTTCCTTCTCTAAATGAAAACCACTCAAGTCACCAACCCTCTGTCTGTGCCTTAATTCAGAAAAACATTCCATATGAGCTCAAGGACAGTCCTTTGGGACGGGGGCTACACCTCCATGAAGAATTCTCCATTGTTTACTGCAGGGGTGGCTGGAAGATTCCATTAGAAAGCTTTCAAGATAAAAAGAAATGTCCCGGGGGGAAAATTCCAGGGGAATTAGCTGATTTTTTTTGGTATACAGAGTTGTGGTTTATTAGCATCAAGATGGCCTATTAAGAATTTTTAAGATAATTAAAAGAAGGTATTACTCATCATATTTGAACTATTCAACTTTCAGATATCAGGTCTTGATATGAATCTTTTACTATTATTAAAATGTTTGTTTTTTTCAACAATGACATGAAAACACAACTTTTAGGACATGTTCTCAGGATATATTCAATAGCTACTAACTACACAGGAGAAAAACAACAGAGTGAACAATATTTCCCAGAATCAGCAGGAAACTAACTCTGGATGATTTGCCCAAGGTCTCCACAAATGTAAAATAAGCACTGATTTAAATACATGTGATAATTAAGCACTTTTGCTTTTCTTCTTTTGAGATGGTCACATTAAGCAATTAGTCTGGGACAAGTACTGTGTGAAATTTTAGGAAGACAAAAATCAGACAGACAGAGCATGGCACTGTGGATCAAGTGGTAGAGCACCTGCCTAGCAAGCACGAGGTCCTTAGTTCAAACCCCAGTACTCATTAAAAAAAATCAAGCAGACAGGTTTCAAAAACCCAGGAGTCTCCATGTGAAGAAAGAATGAGTCATCCATTACAGATAACAGGGAATGCAAATCAGACTAGAAGGCAAAGCCAGACTAGAGCAATGATAAGAGATGGATTACCAACTTTTGTTGAGATGAAAAAAAAAAAAAAATCACAGTTAAGTGTCCCCTCCTCTACTATTTGCAATTCAGGATTCAAGAAAAGCCACACTTCAGGTCAAAAGTGACATCCACATCTGTGTAAATACGCAGAGAAATATAATTCCTGTGAAAAACATTAATGGAAAAATGATCTGATATTAATGGCAGCACTGCAAACCTACTGAGCTCAGAAAGAACCTCTGTAATTAACATTTTTGAAATACTTTTTATCAAGATAAAGTGCTTTGTACAGACACCCTCTCTCCCCCCTTTATTGTATGCCACATGCAATTTCAGAGTCATTTCCATGTGCCCTCAATTTGTCTTCCTGGAGATTACGTCTTTCTCTACAACAAAGGACAAATACCATTCATTCCTTCCTTGGGTTCAGTAAAAATTTGAAGGGTATTGTAAAGTATTGCAAGCTTGTCTTAGAATTTTAAAAATGGGAGCCACAGCAATTCTTCCTGTTTCTCATGTTGAGTAGCCAGTTAGATTATTCTGTGAGATTATTGCCTAGGGATACTTCCCCAAGAGGTCCAACAGCCAAATGAGGACACTGCCCAGATATATGCATATTTTTACTGTGTGCTAACAACCAGCTGTTCTTGGAAGATTCTCCCTTCATTTCTAATCTCAAAGTACTTGGGTTTTGATATCTCTTCTATCTAGTGATTAAGACCTTTGAAAAATGTAATGGATCCTGACTTTTCCCATATTCCCTAAAGTGATATTTACATTTAAATAACAGATTACTGAATTTAGGATCTCTCACAGGCTTAGTCAAGTAAAAGTGAAAAAGGTCTATCAGAGAGACACTGAAAAAGGATAAGGCAAAGATAATGACTGGCACAATATGCAAACTTAATGACTATCTGCAAGTTAGTATCTCTCTCCCATATACCCACAGACCACTGTTTAACTCGCTGTAATTACTGGTTTACTTGATTGTCTTCACCAACTTTAAGATCCTTAAAAGAGGATAGTTTCTGTGTCTCCCAGCTCCATCAACAAATAAATATTAATTCTGCCATATTTAAATGTGGTCTGGATCTTCTCAGGTTACATTTAATACAGGAGAAAAATCTCACGTCCATTGCTCATTCATATGCCAAAAAACAAGTTGTCAACATACACTTACAGAAAGGATGCTGGAGGCAAGTGAACCTCTTTTAAAAGCTTAACTTAGAAATATACTTACAAATGCCTCTGATATTTCAATAAATAATTCATCATAAAATTAATATTCAAAGCTTTTCATTATATAAAACGTGTATTTATTAATGGCTTCAAATGCTTACAGGAAGCTCCATCATGTTCACCCAACCCAGTAACACTGAAGAGCAGAAATTAGAAGAATCTTCCCACATTTGGGGGTGGAGGAGGAGTGCACAGATACAATGGCAGAAGATTGAGCCTGTGTGAAATGCTCTCTGGAGGTGGGAGACAGTAATCTAAACATCTATACCAATTATGCCTTCTGCTTCCTTATTGCAGCCACAGCAGCTTTCTGATGGTATTCTCCAATTTTAAAACCAAAATCATGTATCATCACCACTAGTAAGTCACATTAGAAGTTAAAAAAAAAAAAAAAAGCAGGGGGGATAGGAATAAAGGAAAGTATCATCTGCTAGGAAATAAACACCAAAAAACCTATCAGTCACCCAGATACTCATTTGTGTCATAAATTGCTGCTCAGCCACTAATACCATGTCATCCCAGCTAATTATATATTTTCCCAGTACATAATCTACACTATGAGCCAAGGCTTCCAAACAACACATGGTATGTGAACAGTGCTTAGGATAAAAAGAATTAATTATGAAGAGCTATCTGTTCTATTACCTCTATTCTATCTATCTTTCTATTCTATTACCCAATTTAAATCAAACTGACTTGACCCTATGGATTAGATGATCAATAGCTGTGTGATCACTTTTCCTATGGCCAGCATCTTCTGATCTACCCAGGAAATGTCCTGAGGTGTGCTGGGGGAGGGGCACTGGAAGGAGACAAAAGATCTCAAGGGAAGTGGATGCCACTAGGCTTCATTTACTTAAAATGAGACCATTTTATGCCAAAGTGCTGATTTACTAGTAAGTTGCAAATGTTGATAAATGATGTAGATGGTACCAGAATATCATATAACCTAACTCAGCTCACATGTAGACCATGAAGACTCTACAACTGCCTCAACTACAACTATAGTTTAGGGGTATTTTTTTATTTTGTTTTGGCAGTACTGGGTATGAACTCAGGGCCTACACCTTGAGCCATTCCACCAGCCCTTTTTGTGATGGGTTTTGTGGAGATAGGGTCTCATGAAATATTTGCCCAGGGCTGGCTTTGAACTAGCCTGATCTCTGCCTCCTAAGTAGCTAGGATTACAGACATGAGACACAGTCACCCAGCAAAAACAGCTATAGTTTTAACATGTGCAAGGAACCTATTAAAATAAAACTTTTGCAAATAAAGTATCAAAATCTAGAAATGTTTTACAATGAGTAAATTATACCACTAGAATTGAAATACCTATTGGAACCATGCATTATTATTTCTTAACTGCAGGTTACTACAGATATCAATTTCATATCGGAGTAAAAGAAACTACAAGCATTTTTATTTAAGAGATTCAGTCAATAAGAGTAAGCTTAAGAAAACTGGACACTGACTTGATGAGAGCTATCAGGATAGACATAAAGCTAAGGCCAATGACAGTGAGAAATAAGACACTGGAAAATGAATGTTGACCATCAAGGATTACATCAAAACCAGAGAGGACCAGGAGTAAAGCACAAATATTCTTGATGCTTGCTAAAGACAAGCTGGATCTTGGATGTGAAAGAAAGGCCAAAAACAACACATCATGACACAGGCCTTATTTGTATAGCATGTCTGTCATGTGGCCATGAAACATGTCCTTCCATGCATTCAACCCTTTTCCAGACCACAAACTTTCTGCTAGAAATTGACATCCAAAGTTGATTGAAGCAACTCACTATTCAGAATAAGTCCCAGGGCACAGAATCGGTGCTCAGCTCAGCTCGTAGTTGCTTTTGTAGGTTTAATGGGCTACTGTGTGGAGATTTCCCGGGGCCTATAACTCCCCACTGCACAAAGGCTATCACTAAAATGCACTGGGGAAGTTCTTTAATAATGAATCCTCCAAAGCAAACCAATGACATTCAAGGATTTGGAAAAATGGACAAAAAAAAAAAAAAAACAGACAAGAGATGTTAACTATAATCTGCCCAAGCTTTCTCTCATTGTGTTTTTTTTTTTGAAAAGTTCCTATAATGTAGTATTATTTGTTCCCCATAATAACCCAGAATTGTATTCTTCATTTCAGACCCTACCTTGGGAGAAACTCAGATGCATGAGCCATCAGCACTAATTACTTGTAATGTCTCAGGGCTTTAGGACAATTACTCTGAGGTTACTACCTGGAAACAGAATAATTACTCTAATTGGAGCTCATCAGCTATTCATCTTCATAGTAAGCACAACTGATGAGGTGAAATTTAGTGTCCCTATGTGGATGCCATCTCAGCTGCCAAAAGCAACTTATAGAAGTCATGTGCCCTCCAAGAACACAAACACAGAGTGCTTAACACATATCAGAAATTGTTATAGGGCACTGTTTGAGTCAATAAAACTGCACACCCCTGACTCACTCAGAAGTGCTTTAATCTAGAAGAATGGATACATTAAATACTTGTATCAGTTTTGGAGAAAGGAGGGGCAAAAATGCCCAGAGCTATGAGGTATAGGGCATCTTTGTGAAAGTGGTATTTAAGCTGAGCCTTTTACTAGGAGTAACTTTAACAGACGGAGAAAAAAATGTTCCCTGCAGAAGAACAGTAGAGGCAAGCTTTGAGCTCGTGGACAACTTCAGCAGTCAGTATAGCCCTAAGACAACAGAGGGTAGGTGAGAGTGAGTACAAAAGTGGGCAGGAGATGAAAAGAGATGAACACACAGGACCGTGAAGGTCAGCCAAGGGTTCTGAGTTTTATTCCACGTATAACAGAGAGTTATGATGGGAAGTCTGAGTGGAGGTGGGGCTGCCATGCTAGGATGCAGAAGACTATTAGTGTAGTGACCCAGGAGAAGGTTGGACACTTCAAATTGGACTTACAGCTTAGAGTACAGCAAATTGGGCAAATGTGAACAGTGATGGCACTTTGGTATCCAGGATGGACATTACACAGATATGCCAGGTTTCTGAACTAAATGGAAGAAGTTGTACCCAAGAAAGCATGCACTTAAAGAGGACCACTAACAATGGATGGGAAACAGATGCTGCATAGAGAGTTAAATTTTTTAAATTCTGAAACAATTCACACCACGTCTTACACAGAAGATAACACACCAGTGGAAATTTTGTAAAAAAATCCTCAAGAGCTTCAACTTTCAGTTATTTTAGGGGCTGTCATTTATGTATCTGGAAAAGTGAAATTAAATTGTTGTATTCAACTTCACTATGGATTAATGGGTCAGTATTTGTATTATCATGGTTAACACAACATGTCGTGACCTGAAATTGGGAACAAGAAAGCAGCGATCAAATTACTTGAGTAAGCAACTCCCCCAAAAGTTGCAAACTGCTCTTGAGAAAAGATCAAGTGTAGATATGACCAGATCCACATTTATTGAGAATGTCCCTCAAAAGAACCCCTTTACGTATCACTACATGTTTCATTGCTTGGAAAGGCCCCAAAATTCCTTAGCTTTGACTTTTGTAGTCATCAGTGGTTTCACATGATTCTTAACATTTACTTTCCCCACCTTAGTGTCCCACTGTATCATAAGCTTTCCATCAAAATCCCAACCACTCTTCCTACACCTGCTTTTGTTAGGGCCCCTGTCTTCTAATGTCTTCAACTCCACATCTTCAAACAATAAAATTTGTCCCTTAGAACAAGTCTGTCTGGTGAAATCACTGACCTACCTATCTGGTCAACTCTTCTATCTACTATGACAAGGGCTCCCTATCATTGCCACTATTGGTTGGAGATCTTAAAAGGAGTTTCCCCAGGAAAATTCCCTTCTAATTCAGAAAACTTGAGACTTTCCATCTTACACTAAATGCACTAAGCAATTCCTCCTCTTTTCCTTCTTTCAGTCTCTTGTAATATATGGGAAAGTCTTCAGGCAGCAGGAAAGGACATAATAGAGTGTCAGAAGGAAAAGCAGGTTTCACCATGTGTTAATGCCTATTGGTGAGCGGCAGCTACCTAGAGCACTGGATTGAGGAGGATTCTGAGGCCTCCTGCCTTCACTGAGGCCTTCTGGGTTCAGCACAGGGGATGGACACTGCACACATGCTTTGTTGTCCTTGGTATAGTGGAGTTGCAGACACCTGACTCCCACATGGGGTTCTACTTTTTCTAGTGGTGTGAATCTGGGGGAGCATTAGCCAAACTTTCTCTCGTGTGTCAATGGGAACCTTGTGCTTGCTTCACACGGATTTATGAGGATTCAACCAGGACTCAGGTTATTGACTCCCCCTCCCCACTCCCTTCTTGAGATGACAGCTTCAAGTGTTCATCCCAACAAACCCTCCTTCCTAATATGAAACAGGAATTGTTATAGGCCCAGTTGTGACTAATTGTTATAGGCCCAGTTGTGACTATATTTGGAGAAAGGGCCTTTAAAGAAGTGACTGAATTAATACTGAGGCTGTTAGGTTGGACACTAACCCAATCAGACTGGTGTCCTTCAAAGGCAATATTAGGACCCACGGAGACAAAAGGAACATTGACACACAGGACGAAGGCCATGTGAGGTCATCTGCAAGTCAAGGAGAAAAGCCTCGGGAGAAACTAACCCTGCTGGCACCTTGACCTTAGACTTCCAGTAGAAAATAAACTTCTGTTGAAGCATGAGACATTTTTTATTGCAATTTGAGTAGACTAAGCTGAGAATAAGGAAGTGCTACCTCCATCATTTCTACTACTGTATGTGCATCTCTACCTCCTTCCCCAGCTCTCCCACCTCTTACTCTGTTCATCTTCCTCCTGCAGACACAAAGAGGAATGAATGATGGTGCATAGAAACCAGGGGATATTGACTGCTGACCTACAATAGTTTTGCTTCTTACACGCACTTACCAGAAATCCTGCCCCACCGGGAAACCCAGACTGTGAGCAAAAAAGGAATAACTTCCCCACTCTCCATCCAGAAACACTGCTGCCAAGTTACCCTGCTCAAGTTTCCCTTAAGTGTGACCAGTTCCTCCTTTTCAGAAGGGCTTTACCAACATCAGTATTTAACAGAGATACTAGTGCTCAGAAATGCCTTCCTCTCTCCAGGTTGGAACTGTGTAATTAGCTGGGGAGGAAATCAAAGGTATTATCAGACTCAGATTTAAATGAAAATGCATTCCAGCCAACTAAACCTCACACTAACCACAGCACACATTAGTATGCTAAAATATTTGTTCTCTTGTTGGCTATTTCCTCTACCAGGTAAACTATGCAAACAGTTGCTAACATGTCAGGACTTGCTAGTTTACCACATGTGTGCAGCTAATATTAACAACTGTCTCAATACCCTCAATTCATTGAAGATAAACCTCCTCCAGTTCTCACCGTCTTCCAACAGGAATCACACCCAACTCCAGACTGGCTTTGGTTTCTTTCGCTCCCCTTAGAAACAGCAGTTAGCGCTTTTTGCAGTAGTGCATCTTTCTGAACTTCTTTGGCCTTTATCTGAGATTCTTGGGGAGCTGAGATCACTCCAGAAATGACAAAGGACCCTCCTTTGATAGTGTGCCTAGCCAAGGAAGCTCAACACTAGAATGAAATCTACCAAGTTGCTGCTCCTGGCCTACAGAACACCAGTTAAAGGGGTGGCATGAGTATATTTGTCCCAATCTGCCAACTGCATCCTCTATCCAACGCCTCCTCCTCCCATTAATAAGACAGCATTTATTGCTGAAGACAAGGATAAAATTAAAGGCTGTGCTGCTGTTGACAGCATTAGAGTTTCAAGGCATTTTTTTAAGCAATGGCTAATTAACAAGGTTTTTGGGTGACCTGGGGAAATGTGAAGCTTGTTGACTTCTACATTCACTTTTCTGTTAAAACTCTCTGCTTTCAGAGTTGTAGTGAATCAAGCATATTTTTGAGAAATTAATAGAACTCCTTTCCCATTAAGAGTGCATCCCAATTAAAACTAAAACTCTTACCTTGTGAAAACATTTGCTAGCCTTCCGTGGTGTACTTACTTCTCTGCATTGTGGTCAGTTGAGTTCTCCTAAGACGCTCCCTGCTCCCCTCTCCCCCACCCCACCCACCCAGGACTATAGTGCAAATGAAATTAAAGCCAAGCTCTCAGGATGGCAGAACTAAAACCAGTTAGAATAGAAAAGGCAGAAGTGAATGGAATTAACTGTTAATATTTTGTTCTCCTGCTTTTGTCTCTTCTACCAATGAATAGATAACCAATCCTCCCATAATTCTTTTCACTGGTCAATCATTGCATTTGGGTAAAGGAAAACTAGTTAACATTCAGTTGTGAGTCAGAAGAAACACATACCTGAGAAACAATGATCAATCTTGTCTTAACCTTCTGGTGAACATTAGTGCAAACACATGTAACTTTGTATGAAAACCAAACATCGAAATTTCTAAAGTCCAGTTGGGTGAGCCCTGGGAAATCAGAGCTTGAGGTCTCAACAAAAGATCACCACGGCTACCGAGAAAACTCTTGTGCCACATTAAGCCTCCTGTCAACAGAGAGCCATTCACCGTATTTACCTGAGGTGTGATCACAAGAAGCCCAAGGGGCTACTCTCATCCATTGGTAATTGAGATTCTTTGCTTTTTTCTTAGGAAAATGAGTCATGTGGAGACTTCAGGATACCTTATTTGATCATGGTAATGCCTTTAATAAATATCCAAGTGGCTACCTAACCTTGCCCTTTCTTGTCTATGAATTACAGGACAAAGGCTGAGTGGAGGAGCCATCTTAGACCTGCCTCCCTGTAAATCACTGGCTTAGTTTCCATTTTTCCAACCAACCTTAAAAAGCCTAAAGCAAATACAGGACACAGACACTATTTTTACCTATTGAAATAGCTGCAAACATCTGTAAAGGTCAAAGACTGCAAGCATTCCTACAGCCCCTACAGTGGCTGAGGCAAGCTCAGATCAGCCTAGGCCAGTCCTCTGCCAAGACAACCATTCAGAGAACTTTCCTCTTTGTACCCTTAAGATACACACTGGCACTGTGAGGAGGTGATTACTGTTGTTTTCCTTTGTGATACACTGTTTCCTCTGAATCCATCTTTCTTCTGATTACTATTAACTTTTCTCTTGTGTTAGTCTGTGTTTTACTTGGTACCATCAATGGGAAAATGATGTGGGTCTTTTCAAAGTCACTCTGCCATGCAATCTGGGAAACTTACAATTCACAAAGTTCAGCCAGGAGAAAACTTTCTTCTACAACTATTTCTTTAGCAACTTAAAAGAAGAAGTTTTAATTTGGGTTTTTCTTAGGCATATACCCTCCTCTGAATCTGCGTAACTAGTGATTAAAAGCATTATGAAAACTGTGAGGTAACTTACTTTCTGCAGGTTTCTTGGAAAAATATAAATTCCTCAAATGCCCACTTATTGAAAGTTCTAAATAGACCAATTTAAATGCAAAATTAAGGGTCCCATCTAAAACTAAACTTACCTCAGTTTACCCAAATATGAATGCATATAAACAGTTTACGTTGCTGAAATCAGTTTCAAACATTCTAATATGAAGCTCATGGGAAGTTCCATATTTTCAAGAATTCTAAAGCTCTTTTAAATGTCTAAATCATCTCAAATGTTGTAATTGGCAATTCTTTAAAAAAAAGGTTAAACCTCTTGTTTTATGTAGCTCCTAAACCCATAAGCCAGAACACACTAGTAATGGGCAGAAATCACTCCCCATCCATCACTCGTCCACACAGTGCACACAATGGGTTTCCCAAGAGGTCTCTGAGCATTCCTAGAGCAGGGCATGTGACTGCGCGCTCATTCTACAACACCCAACTTAGTCTAAACCAACTGGCTTTCTTTCCAAACATGTACCTTCCATCTCAGCTCCCCAATCCTGTACCATAGTTCTTTTTAGGATGGCAATAAAGACGTAATACTAAGATTTATTTTCATAAGGAAAGTTATTTTAATGCATGCCATTTATTCTTTGGAATAAGAAGAAAATTATATGCAAATAATATAAGAAGCAGAGGTGGGTAAATTGAGAGAGGCAGATGACACAGGAATAAGCAGAGGTGGGTAGTAACTAGAAAGTTCCCCATGGGGGCATGTGTGGGATATTAAAAGGCAGAAGAGGGCCCCAAGAAAAAGATACGGGATCAGGACTGGATTTCAAAAAAATGGTAGCAGGATTTTAAAAAAAATGATAGGAATTTTTTATTTTTTTCAGGTGCAGGCAGTGAGTAAGAGTTTGATTGAATTTGACATTCTATGTTTCTCTATTTCTGCCCACCCTTCTGTCTGCAGGAATGACATTTTATTGGAAAATGAGCTGGGTTTCCCCTCCACCACTACCAGCTCATGGGACTTTTGTAAGCCACTGACTTCTCTAAGATCCTTTTGATATAAAAAAATACACAACACATATTTTATATTTTCATATAAAATAAATGTTTTAGTCCTGAGTTTTCAAACATTCTGCTGTAATGATGAGAGAATTTACAAAGGTGTGGGGTCAGGATAGTGGTTAAATACAGCCACTGACTTGCTGTGAATGGATCCTTCATAGAGGCAGAAGGAAAATGGACTGACAAGCCTAGGGCCGGGCTTCTTTCTAGCCAGGCAACCCTAATTATACAGCTGGAAACAGGGGTCCTAGTGTGCGATTTCTATCTCCAGAAGAGAATCAGAGTTAAGGCATTAGGGCAAATACTGCCACCTGGGAAGTGTTAAGGAGGGAAGAAAAGGGGCCAACCAAGTCACATTCATTGACACACCTTCATAATAGCAACCGTCATCATCATTGGGGTCATAGTTATTGTCATCCTAGAGAAGATGTGACTTGATATTAGACAGGGTTTGCTATCACAAAAAGCACCTCAAAGCTGTATGGATTTACTGTTGAATGTTTTTGTCTCCTAAGTCTCATCCACAATAAGTAATTTTTCACTGAAGACTTACTGTCAAGCTCTCTAAATAAATGTTAAATATGTTTAAAAGTTAGTTATTTTATCTCTGTGAGCCCATGTTACATAAGATAAAATAGCCAAGGTTTATGGAAAGTATAGTATACCACTGGTGAGTGAGTAGGGCTGAAAGCCATGGCTATGATTTAAGATCCACCAATTTCTATTAGCTCTGGGATATAAATAATGTACATTATTTAACTCCCTATTTACCATTTATTTACAGGTAAAATGAATCTTACAATTTGAAGGGATTAAAATTCAATCAGCACTTGTCGTCATATATCAAATAGTCAAGAAATGTCCATTTTCATTCCTTAACTTCCCCAAATTAAAAAAAAATCAAAGAAGTTTTTATAAAGATACCACTATATCTTATATGTTTTATCTAGATACTACTATATCTAAAGCCTCTTTCTTTACAGTGAACATGGGTAGATAAAATATAACTTCCCTTCTAAACCTATAAGATTCAAAAACCTGCTTTAAAAAACTAACTTGCCTAAAACTATAATGATTTCACCTTTGCTCCACAGCAAAGACACGTGTCAAAGAACAAGTCCTTTGGGATTACCCCTGAATTGAATACCTGAAATGTTAAAACCAATTCCAGTACTGAGTCACCACACATACCTGAAATTCCAAAGAACTTCGTTTTTTGTTTTTAAGAGGCCCTAGCCTCTAAGGTCTTCAAGGGGATAACTGCCTCCACAGATTTCTCAAAAGGTGACACCACCTTTATAGTCCTGTGCCTTTACATACGGCATGGAGGTGGAGAGGATGTGGGGGAATGTGAGAGAGGGAAGAGGGATCTAAGGTGGATTATCACTAAATAACATGTAACATAGAATTTTAAGTATCTGAGTTGGTTTATCAATCTTACTGATAATGACTAAGAGACTTCTTTAAGTGCTAATTAGTATATCTTGATTCGGGAACCAACCAAAGGTAAGTATTTTGGAAAGCTTGAATGGATTATGTCTCTACTCAAGGTCACAGGGCTAGTCAAGGGATTTCAGTGTCTCAACATATCAAATCAGTCTTCCTTTACCTCCGAAGGACTTTGAAGTTCCAAGAGCTTTCATATTATTATTTTCATTTCAACAAATTCCCTATGGAGCTTTCAGTGTTATATTAACCTCTTATCCACTATGGACTTCTGAAACTATTACAGGTATCCTCCAATATGCTCAAGGTATCCTTGGTGTATCTGGAGAATATTCCTAAACTATCGACTTCCATGTTCTACCAACTTCTGTCCAAGGCACCAGCATGGTCCTATCTTATAATAATGATCCCTTTGAAACAAACACATGACTCAACTGTAGATATAAAGTGAGCAAAATGGGTATTCTCACCACTTTATGGTGATTGTGGGCTAGTGAGATGTACTGAGTACATCTGAGGCATTGTCCTAAATGATAATCCTTACAATAACCCTATATCACAATCCTCACTTTAAAGGGGAGAATTGTGGAACAGAGGAGCTAAATAATCAGCTAAAGGTCAACAGCAACAAGCGGCTGAGGCAGGATACAAACCTGGGGAGTCTCACTCCAAAGGCCAACCCCAACCACACCTAAACTACAAATCTAAATATCAGACTCCCTAGACAATGCACAATTGTACATAACATATATATATATTAATATTTCAGAGAGAGTTCCCAAAAAACAAACAAGCCAATGAAGCCCAGGCCTTCCTCCCTTATCCAAAACAAATTTTTTAAAAGCCAAAAGTTCAAAAAATGTTTTAAGTGATAAGAAGAAAACATAGCATAAGGGCTTTGCCTTTCCCGAATACCACATTATCTTGAAGTGTTCCCCATGCCTTGGACCCCTGTGGGGCTTGCAGATGGTTTCCATTTCCAAGTTATCAGGAATGTATTCCTGGACTTTGCTGCTCAATCACACTGACGGCCTTGACTGGTCAAAAAAAAAAAGCCTCTTTTCCTTGGGTACAGAAACAGGAAAACATGCTATGTGGACTCGCTCTGCTCCCATTTCATCCTATTTCAACATCCAGAAGGGAAAAGAGAATGCTGTTTTAATCATGCTGTTTCCTAGGCTGGCGTTTCCACAGAATTAAAACTGAACTGCATCGTGGTGAGAATTTGACTCTGTGTGATGCTCCTTTACTCTAGAGGAGACTCAGCAATTTTCTCACAACAGTTACCTACACGTCTGTCTTATTAGCTGTGGAGGGGATGACATGTAACAATAGCCTCCTCTGGCAGGCTGGGAACTGCTGTGGTTTTAAGACTACCCCTACATTTTCTCAAAAGAACTTAAAGCCACCTCTTGAGTTACATAAGCAGCCCTGGGAAACTCACAAAGGGTGGCTAGTCTGATACCAGGCAATACGCTTTTGGGATAATCTCTACAGTGCCTCACAGAATTTCAAATTTACACACACACCAAGAACAGAAATTGGTAAGTATGATATCTGGGCACCTTTCAGATTGAGATAGCCTATTTCTGACAGAATACCTCTGAGGTCTCAGGTCTTCATTAATCAATCTGAAACAAAAACACAGCTGCATACACAGAAATTAGTTAGTGATGCCAATTACATTGAATGTGTTGAACACACAGACTGAGAGGTTAAGCAGCCCTTAAGAGCCAGCCATTGTGCTTATTCATCAGTAGGCATGTATGGTCCTTCTTAGTAACAAAAATTACTATCCCAACCTCACAAATGAAGAAAGTGAAATTCAGCAAGGGTTGAGGTAATTTGACCAAAACTTAATAGCTAATGCCTAGAGGCTGTTTACAATAAGTTTCTTCCCAAATGCCCCAGGGAAACCTCCCCCAAAACACATCTACTCCAAACACAAAGAGTATAACTTATCTTTTTAAAAATTCTGACTCTCTTCAACCTCATAGTCATTTCAAAAAGCAAAGGTCAGTTCATTGTATTATCTAAAGTCTTAGGATAAACTGGAAAAGGTTAAGTGAGTTGAGAAAACTAGATAAAATGATAAAGATTCTGCACCTGTCCTGGGAAACTTGTCCATGCACTCAGTGTTCTTCCTCAACAGTTACCTGGTTTCCAGTTTACCAGCTGAAATAATCATTAGGAAGATAACAAAGGCACGAATGAATGGGGAAAACTACTTGAGAAAGACAAAGGCAGAGGCAAATCAAAGCATTTCTTTCAACAGAAATCAAACACCAGAGGCACTTGCTTTTGTATAGCTTACAGGTCTTTTGGCAAAATTTTCTGAAACTAAAATTTTACCAGCAATCACAAAATAAGACAATTTTTAAAATAAATTCTTTATTTAATAAGCAGTGTTTATTCCAGCATTTGAAGTTTAATAGTGCTGACTGTGAGTTCTGAACCATGGACATGAAGGTCAATACAACCCACTTACTTTAGGACTACATGGGGAGATGAATATATCCGAGACTAGACAGGCTTTCCCTTTAAAATGTGTATTTAGAAAGACCAAAACCAATTGTTTTCCAAAGACCAATATGAAATCACTATCAAATAATATTCTATACCAACTAGTTTAGAATCACATCATTAACAAGATTTACTTTGTTGTAGGTATACATAAACAACATATCTATACATATATGTATACATGTATGTATATAGTGTGTACATATGCCACTTAAATTGCTTTTTAAAATGGTTCTGGGTGTTGCAATTTTTTGAAGAACTACCATGATTAGCATACACATTTGTTTTGCAGTTATCAAATCTCCCCCAAAGATATTTTTTTCTCTGGTATCACATTCCACTTACTATAACCACAGAATGAAAATGGCTAAAATTGCTCTTAATGTGAAATTAAGGGGGGGAAAAACCTAGAGAAACAAATTTACTGCCTCTTAAACATACTATGATTTGTTCTGGTAAATCCAAGAGGATTATAAAGAGGCCTCCAAGGATAGGAAACCTAAATGCTTAGGGTTCTTCTATTAAGTACTTAAACTAGGATTGGTAGGGGGTTGTGGGGTGGAGGAGAAAAGTTTCCTCTCTGACACAATGGCAGCTTGAGAATCAGTTAAAGAACAGAAATGTCAAGGTTCATATACTCACTTTTGGTGCCATTTTATTATGATTCATTTAGTTCCCTTTCTCTACCTGCTAGCAAAAAAAAAAAAAGAAAAAAAAAAAAAAAAACCCTGGCTAAAGGAATAAGATAACTGTTAATAATTTAAAATTTTGATTTTGAAATTATCTTATTTAAAAGCCTAAAATTCATTGAATTCGGAGCAATACAGACTATTGATTTAAGCCTATATTCCAATGCACCCCTCTCCCAAAACACTACCTAAAAGATTTTAAGTGCATATAACCCTCTAAATCATAATAAACCTCAGAATTCTAAGGAACAGAGAGGGTGTGGTACTTACCACCTGGAAGGTAGCCAGGCAGCCATTCTAGCAATTATAGGCTCTTACATATTAAACATGGTCAATATTAAGCTTTTATTAAAAGGGACAAAAGAAATAATTTCCACTCACTTGCTGCCACGTGTTATTCCACCAGGACTACTGAGAATCCTTTAGCACAAAGTCCTTTTAAATATAACCTACCATCTAAAAAAGAAATATAATATTTAGCTCCTACTTGTTATATGCAGTAAATCCCCTTTGGGATGGTAGAAGCAAATTAACCCCAAAAGAAACCAAAAGAATCACTATCTGGAAAATACATCATTGATAGAAAATCAGCCATCAAAGGAATATCATGGCTTCTGTTTGATATTGCTTTAAAAAAAATTTTTTTTTAAGGAAGAGTATGGGTTTAAAACTTAACCATCTTCACCCCAACAGCTCTAGCTGCCTCGTTCCTCTCCATCTTCATGGACTTTGCCTTTTGGAATTCTTAATGAAACAATAAAGGTAGGAAGCCAGAGACCCCAGTTAAGTGTTAGGATGCTGACAAGGTAACCATTTTCTCGCGCTGGCTTCTGTAGGCCATCTTGTTGGTATAAATGCCAAGATGTCTTAATTTTTCCCAGGTGGTGTCACTAGTGGCAACACCCATCGCTGGTTGGAGACCAAAGTCCCCTTGGTCAAATGACTGGCAACAAAGATCCTATCAGGAAAACGGTTAATTGATGCAAATTAGGAAAGCAAACTGACCATCCCTGCAATGCAATATGTTACAGGAAAAAGAACAATGGACAGTTCTAGAAAGAAAAAACCGCAGCGTGTGTTCAAAAATATTTAACCCACAATTTGCCCTCGCCAAAAAGGCTAATCCTATTTTTGGCCAACTGAACTCGGTAAGAATGCAAAAGACGAGTGGTGCTTGGGAAAGAAGAAACAGACACGCGGAATGGAGTGAGGAGGAGGGGGATGGCTGTCATTTGTGTCCAAGGGTTTAACGAAACATTTAGGGCAAACGCCTTTGTTCCTAGGCTTCGGAGGGGAGTGGGTGGGTAGATGATGGGGAGATCAGATGGGGCTGCCTGGTCCTCCACACCCTGCTCTCCGGCGCATGCGCGAGGCCAAGACAAAGGAATAGGTAATTACAGTCCCGATTCATTCATTTTGCCCGCAGTACAGGAGGTCTGTTAGCCTCAGCTGTATTCCTGGGGGGTGGGGGTTAACCCACACCCCTATAGCGTAAGACCACTTCGATGCTAGTGTTTGATTTTAATCCGCCAAGCAAGTGCTAGTGGCCTTGGCAAAGACAGAGGTGTGTCAGCCCTGCAGAAGATACAAAAATGCACCCATGTGCGCTGTGCTAATTTCAACACGGCGAAAACGACACGGGTGAAGGCTGTCCACCGAGTTCGTTTCAAAGTAGAAATGTCTCTGGGCAAGGAGATAAGGAACCGAGCCAAGCGTTCGATGAATATTCATGAAAAGAATGTGGTTCTCGGCCACGACTTGTATATGTGATCGGATCCAGAGAGTCCGAAATTTTGATTATTTTTTCTGGTGAGGGGGAGCAGGACCCGGGCGTCGGGTTTCAGCGTTAGCGCTCTGCAAAAACTGCTAAATCCCAATCCTTGGCTCGCAACTGGGCTGCCCGGGTTTGGGCCGCGCGCTGTGAGGCTCAAGTTCACACCCCCAGGCCGGGGCGGCGGTGGAGGAGCGCGGAGAATTCCCTGAGCCGAAGGCTCAAAAAAATAAAATGCTCGGAGGTGGAGCACGGGTTAGGGGGAAGGCTATACAGCCACGATCGAGGCTGGGGCTTTGATCTGCCTAGATGTGCTTCTGGATGCTCGCTGTCGTGTGAACCTCGTGTTCCTTGGCCACCCCAGACCAAGATCTAGGAGTCCTATGGGCCAAGGAGACCCATCTGCCACACCAAAAACCCACCCTCTGCCTTTGGATCAGACCAGATTCTCCGTCTTCTTTCTCCCCTTACTCCCACCCCACCCTACCCCCACCTCCATCTTTTGCTGCTGCGCCCCTCACACCGAGCGCTTTCTTCGCGGCTGTGAATGGTGTAGATGACAGAAACGCTCGGTTCAGTCCGCAAACCCTTGTCTTTGGGACTCGATGCGCTTGAAGGGTTTCGCATTTAGCATTTCCTCATTCACCAGCCGCTTCCCTCCCGCTAGCCCCCTTCCTCCCAAACTCCACTTATCAGCCTAGCCACCACCCCCACCATCCTCCCCACCCCGGGAGTGACCGAAGCCGCCCACCTCGGGCCCCCCCATCACCCGGGATCCCCAAAGCGCGACGGAGCCCTCAGGAAGGGAACCCACGCCCCGCTGCCGTCTAATCCCGGCCGCGCCCGGGCTGCCTGCGGCACGGAGAGGGCTCCAGGGGCTTCGGGGTGGGGCGGGGAGTCGGAGGGGACCTCGGTCCCCAAGACCGCGGTGGCGGCGGGCGCTTCCTTACCGGCTCTGGGTGCCTGTGCCGCCCCTGGGTGAGCGCGGTGCCGCCGAGGGGCCCGGGTCGCTGGCGTCCTCAGGCCCGGAGCCTGGATGCTGGCGGAGGCGCTCTCCCGGCTCGACGGCGGAGCCCGGAGCGAGGAGCGAGTTGGAGCGCTGCCGCCGCCGCCGTCGCCGCTGCCGCTACTGCCGCCGCCGCCGCCGCTGCAGCCTCTGCATTTCTCGCGCTCGCGCTCCCCCTCCCCTTCCTGCCCAGCGCCCTCCCCCGGCGCGGCCGCCCGCCCAGCTCCCTCCGCCCGCCGACCCCGCCCGCCTCTCGCCCCTCCCCTCCCTCTCCTCCCCTCCCCTCCAGCCGGCGCCCCGCCCGCCCCCCAACTCTCTGCGCCCCTACCTCTCTCCCCTCCTGCAGCCCCACCCTCCCCTTCCCTCCCCTTCCCTCCCCTCCCCTCCCCTCCCCTCCAACCCCGCGCCGCTCCCGCTTCCCCCAACTCCCCACTATCCAAGTGCCCCCACCCCCTCCACTCCTGCACAGTCACCCCATCCTCTCCTCCTCTCCAACCCAGCGCCTCCCCCAACTGCCCTCTATCCATCTTTCCCACACTTGCCTTCCCTCCTTTCCACTCCCCTCCATTCCCCCCCGCCGCGCCGGTGTCAGTCCTCTCTCTCTCTCTCTCTCTCTCTCTTTTTCTCTCTCTCTCTCTGTCTCATTTATTTGGAACGGTTGAATAAGAAGTGTTCTTTCGGGCTCTTGCTCAGATTCAGGGGACTGATGAATGACACTCCTGCCACAAGCTACCCTTCTTAGCACCCTAATCCTCCCGGCTCCAGACGTCCGGCTGAGATTCCGCTATCCCAGCAGGCAGAGGGGTTTGGGGTAACCAACTGGCTCCCCTCAGCCCATCAGGACAGAGGCCGGCGGGTTTTAGGGTGGCCCAAGAGCAGGCACGTCTGGGCTGCGCTGCCTCTGCGTCCCACACGCGCACCTCGGGCGGCTCCTGCACCCGCGGGCTGAGCCGGGAGGCAGCAGCTTTGAGAAGCTACGCCGCCGAAGTCCAGCGGGAAGGACGGGCCGCATCGCCCCTCGGAGGATGCTCTCGGGACTTGGGAGAAGAAGGAGGGAAGAAAAGCGCCCTAGTAAAGGCACCGTCGACTTTTGATGTCTGCTTTTATGGAGGCCACCAGCTCTGCGAAGACAGGCTGGCCATAGCAACCAGCACAGTGCTGCTGGGAACGCACCGGTACTGGCTGTGGCCAACCGTGTTGTGTCCAGGTGCTTGTTCTAGGGGGGCGACCACTTTGTGTAACGTCTGAACACAAGATAGCCACCAAATTTGGGAGATATGTTCACCGTGCTTACCTGTTGACAAGAGGGAAATACAAAAAATAACACATTGTGGCACCGTTTATAACCGTAGATTCTTTAGACAAAAGCCAATTTTACCTTCCCGCAAAACCCAACTGGACCTTTGGAACTTTCTTTTGCTGCATTTTGGCGCCCTCTGGCCGCGATTGGAGTGCTTGCATATTCTCTGCATCCCAGCAAAGAAAAACCCACCCAGTACCCTCCTGACCTGGGCTTGTATTCAGAACAAGCCTAGCCTCCAGAATTGCGATAACAAAATGTAACCATATTTAGGGGGACACATAATAAAGGTAAGTACATCCGTACCCCATGGGAGAAAGGTAAGTGGTTTTTCTTTAACAGGAAAATAAACTCATTAGAACTTTAAGTTAATTAAAGTGCAATCTCCACCGAATTCTAAAGTGGTGGGTTTGCAGTGCAAATACTTGTAGTTACAGTTTTATGAGGCTGCGCCAAATTACATCAACACATGCAAGCTGGAAATGTTGCATTTTAACCCATTGGTGATAGAAAAAAGGGTGAGGATGGCTTGTTTTTCTCTTCTCCTCTATCCTCTTTACTCTTTTCTCTCTCCTCTCTTCTCTCTTTTCTCTAGACTGTCTTCTCTCCTGCTATTTAAATGAAATGAGAACTAAACATAGTACAAGGACCAAAAGCAAATTGTGAGTGTTATTGCTGCCAATGCATTTTATTCATTTGAGCATTTATGGCAGTATACCACCTATGAAGCTACATGAGGGGTTTCACAGCCTCCTATCTGAGGCGGGATATTTCCCACACCACTACCAGTGGTGACAATCAAAAATGGCTCCAGATATTGCCAAATGTCCTTGGGAGGCAAAACCACTCCAGCCTGGAAAAAAAATTGGGCTATAAAATTGTTAACTTTTATAAACAAGTCTCTTATAGATGAATAGTTACAATTTTATGCTCAAGATATTTTCTGACTTTGTTAGAGGAGCTGAGTAGTTATTTATTTACATTCAGGTATTTTTTTATCCCAGTGGTCATCTTAGAATTAGAAAATATGTTCCCATTGTATTTGCATGATAAGCTTTGAGTGTTCTACGTTTTCTTTTTCCATTTAAAAAAAATCAGACATGATAAAAATCAATGTTCAGTACCTTCAGTGCTTCTGGCTAAATTTTCATGATGCAGAGAGAAAACAAGTCTTTCAAAGGTGTGGTTGGAATACAGATCACAGGTTACTATGGAAACTGGAGGCAAAAATCTTATACCAATGAAGAGAACTGCAGATCTCCTCAATTTTCTCTCCCATTGGATTTAGTTGTTTTCTTCAAATGTTTATTAAAAAGAAAGAATGAAGAGGTGCTGGGTTACAGCTCAGCAATAGAGCACTTGCCTAGCTGGAGGCCACTTGGTTCAATTCCTAATACCACAAAAATGAGGGACAAAGACATAGAAAGGAATTCTGCCAAAATGTTTCATTATAATGCAACTATATCTCTATATACAATACAGCTTGGGGATGTTTTTAGTTGTTGCTCCAATGACTTACCTTTTAGAATGTACGCTTTTTTTTTTTCCTTTGGTGGGACCAGGATTTGGATTCAACACTTTGGCACTAGTAAAGCAGGTGCTCTACCACTTAAGCTACACCTCCAATCTGGGCATATAATCTTGAAAATTTTTATAAAGCATACACTCAGAAAATCAGTGAGCAAAAACCTAAAGCTCTGGATTTTAGAAAAGCATTAGCGTGACATGTTGTGGATGTCATGAGTTGTTTATATTATAGACTAATGAATTTGGGAGCTTATATTAAGGATAAAATTTATGGTGACTTTAATCATTTTTTGCCATTATATTCACGAAAAAAGACTACTCTCCAAATGAAATGAATATATTTTCAATAAACAAAGGCTGGACTTCTTGGCTCATCAACTGAATTCCACTTAACTGAATTCCTGCATGACTTGCTCCAGTGAAGCACAACTGACATGATGAAGATATTTACCAAAAATTATTCCATGATTACTGATTTTTGCTAACAGATTTGCCACAGAATCACTTGCTATATAAGGGACCCAGCACTCAAATTAGTCAGTTTTTGATAATGTCAATGTGTGTTCAGCTTTTTAAATCATGTCTACAGTATTAATTGAGACACCTGCAGTGGATTATTTATATAGACCCCACCTCAGCTGTCTACATCATCTACCGTTTCCTTTCCCTACCTCCCACATCACCCTGCAAAACCTAATCCTTTCTCTCTAAGTAGTGAAAAGAAGGTAAAGATCTCAAATAAAAGCTGTAAAACAACACGAATGAAACAAAGCATGGGGATAGTGGTAGTGTTACACCAGCCACCTCAGCTTGATAACTTTTGGATTATTCTTATTCATGCCACCAAGTTAACCCAACCCCTCCAAAACCCACTTAGAGAATTTGAAAGTATATTCAGTTTAACTGGTAAGTTTTGGGTTGAGGACCACTTTGTTGTAATTTGTTTAACAAATCTCATCTCCAGATGCAAGCAAAAGGCCAGTCAGTCTTACACATAGACGAAAGTATACTGCTTTCTTCCCTTACATACATTTACTATTTTTCATCAAAGGAGAATGCCAGAATTTATGTGATTACTTCATCATTCTCCTTTCCCTCCCCCATTATTACAACCTCGTTCTTTACACAGCCAAGTGAAAGGACTTCTTTTGTTTAAAGCAGTGGCTCCCGACCAGGGGTGCATCTGCCACCAAAGAATATTTAGCAATATCAGAGGGAAGCATTTTTGATTGTCACGTGGGAGGAGAGAAGAGGAGGGTGGAAAGGCACTGGTATTCAGTGGGTACAGGCCAGTGACTCTGGAACAATCCAACACTAAACAGACATCATTCAGTCCAAGCTGTCAGCACAGAGGATAATGATGAGGTTGGAAAACTCTGGTTTAAATGAATATGAAGTCACCACTCACTTGAGAAGGGCCTCCTTTTTATTTGTTTATTTATTCATTCAGTCATTTCTATTTATCATGAAAGCACTCAGTGCAGGAAGGAAGCTGCCTCTTTTGGGGGGGGTGGTTCTTCAGCAGACAGCAGCAGACTGGAAGCTAGATCATTTAATGGGAGCTCACGGGGCACTGGTATTCCCTGGCCCTTACTGACCTCCTCCCTCCACTGTAACAGGAATCCAGGCCAGTCAAGAGCAAGACCAGAGATTACCAGCAGGGATTTTGAATTCCTTCCCTGCCACTACATGCTGAGTAAAGCCACTGAAAGAAAAAGGCATAGGGTTCCCTATTTCGCCTTCCTTCTTATAAAGGGATAGCTGGGAAACCTGAGCAAACATTTGTTTATTACTACAAAGCACTGGACTTGAAATGGAAGAGACAGGCAGGACTTGGCACTACACTAGGAGAATTTGCCCAAGAGAAAAGGAGGATGAAAACAATGAGTCCACCTGAATAACTGTCATCCCCAGGTCTCTTCTCCCTTCCATCATCCAGAATTCCCTACCTGTCCCTTCAGTTCCAAAGTACTTCTCTACTCCCCATAAAGAAAACACACAAATCAGTGTTTGCTAGCCAACCTGCATGAACTTTTCCAGGGAGGCCCTGCCTGTTCCCACAGATATCAGCCAAGAGATTAAAGTGCAAGGGCCACAGTCTGGGGAAACAGTCCCCAATGCTCTGACTACACTCCCTGAATAGCTGCCTGTTAAACCCTTCAGAGAACAAGTGACTTTACAATGGCATAAAACGTTTGCCGTACAATTTTTCATGAAGGTGTATTTGGTTGTCACTATGGGAGGCGGAGGGGTGAGGTGCTTCACTTTTGAGTAAGTGGAAGATAGAGGTTTCTGTGTTACATAGTGTGAGCATTAAGCCCAGCTCCCCCTTCGTGGTACCATCAGCTTCTTCTCTCAGGTTAGCCACTACCAGATTGGAATAATTCAACCAACACAAGGAACGGTGCCAAAAATAAGTTGCTAAGTGCATAGGCAAGTTGCTAAACAGAATGCAGAGGATGCATGATTTGTTATAAATAATTAAGGGGTGCTGCTTTGCCTTCTCGTCCAAGTCTGAATGTTGTTTAGGTTCCACCATCTGTCTAACTCTGCTCTTTGATAGATTTCTTAAGACTCCCAGTCACCATAACTCTCTTGCATCTCAAACCCATGAATCTTCTACTCAAATAAGCTCTACTCAGTGTCAGAATGAGTAGTGAGATGTTAAGAAATGAGAGAGCCAAACTGAGAATGCATTGAGAAGAGAGCTAGCTGGCTTAGACAGTTGAGGATATCCAAAAATCAAATGACCAGCTATTGTGTTGGGAGTTTCAAGAAGCAAATACCATGTGTGAGAAAGAGGTAGATGATCCCATGATGCTCCAGGGTACTTGACACAAAAAGAAAATCATAGTTGGCATCCTGAAGTATCGGTGTTTCTGGAAGACTTGGAAGAAACAAGAAAATCAATTTCATTGTAATGAAGATATTAATTTATCACAATCAAACACAAAGAAAGATGTCCATAATTTCTCTGATGCCTCAAGCAGGTTGCTGAACAATGTGTGTAGTGTTGTCCCATTTAATTTATAAATAAATGCATTGGGAAATGTTTGCAGCATTAGACCCCATTGATATAGGACCTCACCAGAATTGGTGTCATTTCTGAAATGGGGTGGAAGGTAGCTTAGTTTTCTAATGCCACCATTATAACATTTTTTGTTGAATTCAAGTTTTTTGCACTCACTATTTATTGCTTTCATAATCAGAATATATATAGTGTGGGCAGTTGCTCGGGAGACCATTCAGGGCTAAGAATCACTGGCTAGACCCCGCCACATTCTTCATTTTGAGGTGATTGGTCAGTGAGTAGGATTGCAGGAGCAATAAGACGTAGCCTATAGTTAGCCCTTCCGTCTTCCATCCATACATTAATTTGATTTTTGTGTCGATGGGCCCAGAATACACAAAGTTTTACATAACATTTTTGTGTCTTCCTTGGTTTGTCTGAATGACCTAATACACCACATTAATGTTAAGTCAAGTCAACTAAGCACTTTATATTCTATTGGGGGCCAATTATGCCACTATGACAGCTTGAAACATGAGTTTTCACCTCCTGAAATATTTTGATTACATTTCTAGATATGGGATTCATCAATCAGCTCTATAATAATTTTTATGGATTTTGCCCTCTACTAAGATCAAACAAATTCATTGCAACCAAAAAAAACCGGAGGTTTCCCCAGAGCTCCAACACTAAGACACCTAACAACTTTTCATAGGTATGAAATAGTTTCAAGTTGCAGATATTTAATTAACGATATGAAAAGCCTTTATTTTTCTAACATTGGTTCACTATTTGGGTTTTGTCTAGTTCTTAGTTCCCTATGAAAGAGTTCATTATGAATTCTACCAATAAGTTTTCTAATTACCCACTCTTTCAATCATTTTTTCAATGGGAAAATTGATTCTGTTCATACAGACCAATTCTCTCCAACACCTGTACACAACAGTGAGACATACCAGAGACATGGTACACCTTTGTGGCTGAGCAGACAGGCTTAGCTGGTAGATAAAATGGGTTAAAATACTAGCTTTACCTTGTAAATTTAAACAAATTCCTTCATCTCTCTTAGCCTTCATCCTTTTCATCCTGGAGAATAGGAATATTACTAACTTCCTTGGGTTGTTCTGAGGGTTATATTCATTTTAAAATATGGAAAGCTTTTAATCAATTCATAAAACATACTCAGACAATGTTTTCTGAAGAAGTTTTTGCAGCAGCACCAATAGGACCACTAAGGAAAGGATAAGGCAAAAGGTAAACCCTGAACCAGGGAGGGCAGAGGTCATGGGTAGCTATAAGGGAAACCTAAACTACACTGCTATGTTTGTACAAGGAATTTAGTTCTCAACTTCCTGGCATCCAAGAAAAAAATAGCATAGCCTATTTAACTTCCATTATTTAATAGTGAAGTATCACCAGTGTGTTACAAGGGACAAATCTTCCAACACTCAACTCTGAGCAGGCTCTATTCATACATCCCTTTATGAAATGATAATGAATTTTCTTTAAAGGATCATTTAAAAAAATTTTACTGAGGACAGAAATTTTCTCAGGAGATTATTTATTATTTCAGTCACCAAACTGCACAAACCATTATAATTCCACTAACCCCTTTTTTCTGAGAAGGTGAAAATAGTGCTGTCCAGACAGGCAGTTCTGTGCTGGGTCCACAGCGGGATTCTCCAAGCAGTGGGAGATGAAGGGGAGAAGTAGGAGCCTGTCCTGGATACTGTCAGAATTTCCATGGGAAGAGCAAATTCTCTCCAAATGTGCACTCCCCTAATGCTGTCTCTCCCCTGAGTCTCAAGTGGAGTTTTACAACCCAGGGACCCCAGACTCCAGGCGGATTTAGGGAGGGATGTCAGGGACTTCTTGGTACCCTTCCTGATTTTGTTGTTTTTTTCAGTGCTGGAGATCAAACCTAAGGCCAGGAGCATGCCAAGAAAGCACTCTATCACTGAGCTACATCTTATTAAATGCCACATTTTGGTGTGAACTTTCAACAACACTGCAGATCAAGAATTGGCTTCTCAAGTGTAGTATGAAAAAAATAGTAATACTGTTAAAAATAAATTTTATTTTAAAGGCTGCTCTCCCCTCCTTCTCCATCTGCTTCTTTTCCTCTTTACCTTCTTCTTCATTTGAGACCATAGCTTATATTTTGACCCTGTGGAAGAGGGTTCTCCTATTTCTGCCTGGAGGGTTTAACAATAAACACCCCACATCTTTGTTTAAAATCTGTTCAAGTGCCTGTAAATTTCTGAGTGGAAGCCCCAGAGTCCAGAAGCACTGAAGATGGAAGAGGCAACCTAGGCCAGAAGAATTTTTTTAGGGACATTGCTTCTATCCACCAGCTAGATGGACTCAAATGTGTCCTGAATGGTCCCAGGAATCTTGGGAGGAGACCCAGACTGTAAGATGATAGGCCTGATGTCCCTAGGGTGTTCCCTTCTAAGTGAGGAATGCTGAAGATCCCTACGAGGGCAGAGAATCAGAGGACACAAATATTTCCCCAAAAGCTGAGAAAAATAAAGCCTAAAAGACACATGTAACAACAGACATGAAAGTTTTAAAACTGTCCCTGCATAAAGCTGTGTGGATACTATTTTTCTTAAAAGTTATTAACCAAAAACTCAAAGGTACTGGTGTAGTTATTCAAGAGCAATTTAAAAACTAAAGTTCAGCATAGAATCCCTGCTTCAAAAATATACCATGTAATGGAGAATTTATGATGTAGAGCATGAGTCAACAAAATTTTTCATAAAGGGTCAAATGGTGAAGATTTTAGGCTTTGAAGGCCAAGAAGTTTCTGTCTCCACCATCAAACTCTGCCACTGTAACAGAAAAGCAACAGTCGACAAGGTGTTAACAAATGCATATGGCCGTGTTCCAATAAAACTTTTATTTATGAAAGTGCGTATCAGATAAGCTTTGACACAGGGCTGAGTTTGCCCATCCTTAATTTAGATCATTAATAATTTCTTCCTGCTAAAATCACCCCTAAACTACAATTAAAGTGAGTTTGAACCTTCCTTTTAGAAAACTCAAATTCCTTTAATAGGCTTTATCTTATTCACCTTAAGAAATTATTTGGAGGCTACAAATAAATATGGAAAAAGAGTTCACTAAAGGTTTTTAAATGCTGCATACACAGTTTCACATGACTATTTCAATATTTTCAAGTAATTTTCTTTTTACTAACATAAGCTAAACACATTCAGTGCTTTTTTTTTTTTTTTTTTTTTTTGGTCTACCCAAAACATTTTTGACTGCCTGACACGGAAGGTGATGAAAATTTTGAACTCTAATCCCAATTTCCATTAAGAGGGGTTTACATTCCCTTCCAAAGCTTATTTTAATCTCATAAATTTCACATTCTTCTGGTAATTGAAATCTATCTTGGACCGTGTGTCAATCTAATCTGGAATTATCTGCTTGTGGAGAAGCAAAGTGGCAGAAAAGAGAGCAGGTAAATCCACCACCCAGAAGAGAAAGATAGCACACTTAAGAGAGATAAAATGCATAATAAATTCCAGACATCATGCAGGAAATTGTTCTGAAAGGCATATTTTTAAATATTATGCGATAGAATACATTCCCTTGTAATACAGGGAATCAGGTGAATCCTGGTTGAGTAAATATATTCAGAGCCTCTTCCATTCACTTTACATTAATTCCTGCTGGCAGCTGATAATTTTGAGTCTGGGTATAATTCATATTCTCTCATTAAATGTTGAGAACCCTTCAAATGTCTAAATCCAGTTCACATCTGAAATACAATTGCAACAACAGTGTTTTGAGAGGCTTTTTAAATCACTGTTCAAAATCTAGAACTGAAAGGAACATGATGTCCCAAAATGCACAGCCCCACCACCTCTGACATCTAGGGTAGACATTGATAGTCAATCAATCACATCATGCTTTCTGTGGCTAAAAAGCTCTTTGTAATACTGTATCACAGAGACCACTGTCAATTCAATATGTCCCCAATTTGATAGGAGATTGTCATCTCCATCGTAGCCCAATTCCCTCATTTTACAAATTGGGAATCTCAGTACCCCAAGGTTCAAGAATCTTCCCAAGTGCTAAACAAGATTGTGCTGTCAGTCCAGTGTCCATTCTACTGCCCTTTTCCAAATACCATTTTACCCGTCGACCAGAGCAGGGTGGAGATGCCCATTACTGCCATATGAATTCTAAAAACTCAACTAGATTCTAAAACTAAATGTATTTATGGAGCTTCTACAGAATGCTGGAAATTCAGCAGCCAACAGGTTGATGAGGTGCTTGTGGGCAGTAAGTCGCTTCCAGGTGAGGCGTGATGGGCTAAGAAGCTGAGTTGTGATGAATGGTTGGTCAGGGAAGGCCTCTTAGAGCTGAGACCCGAGGGATGAGAGCAAGCCCTATAAGGCACCACAGTTCATGGCCCCCAGGCTTGCTGGGAGCAGGCAGTGACAGCTTCCACCGTCCTCAGTGATGGCAGGTAGAGTTGGACAAGGACCCTTTGGGTCTGGAGGTGCTGTGTGACCCCAGCAGGACAGGATCCAAGGAAGTGGAGGTAGCAGAGACAGTGGAATAAAATGATTACAGTAAAAATGGAGATGGTGAATATAGACAAAACCTTTGAGAAGTTTTACTGTGACAGGAAGCAGAGAAGTACAGCATTATTACAAAGAATGTGGACTAAGGAAAGTTGGTAGGGGGGGCTTTTACTCTGTGGTACTAGGGATTGAACCCAGAGCCTACTGAATCCTAGGCAAGCTGCCATTTGGGCCAGGCAATCACCCATTTCTTTTGTTGTTCTGCTTCTTGTTGTTGTTGCTCTTAATGAAGGCTTTTAGGGCATGTTCACACGTTAAAGGGCAAGTGAAAAAGAGCCAATATAATGACAAAGAAGGAAAGATTACAGAAACAAAGTCCTGGACAAGGTCAGAGGCTAGAAAAAGGAAGGGCTGGCCTTCCCTTAGGAGCAGGGTCACTTCTGCTACCCATACTGGAAGAATGGTGGTCAGGACAGGCACACAGGCAGGTAAAATAGGCTAACAGGCTAATGAAAGTGGACATTACCAAATATCAACTTATACGCATAAGCTTTTGTCCATTTCATCACTATTGTAAGCCCAGTGCTGACATTAGGTACTCCATGAATATTTATTTGAAGGAAAGGTATTTGCACAGCACTAGTTTGGTTCTCCAAAGAACCACAAGGTGGCAGGCTCATTCAAAAAATTAGAGTTGCCACTTGCTTGGTTGTTGTCCATAGAGCAATAAATATCAAGCCCAGAGAAGTGTTGTCTTTTTCATGACCATTGTGATAAACTGGAAAACAAATTCTAGCATAGGATACATGCATGTGTTTGTCTGTGACAGACAAGACTTTATGCAACTGGAAGAAAGGAAATAAAATGCAAAAATTGGCAAGGAACTCAAGAGCTAAAGATACACTTCTGGTGATGTGAAATCATTTCCTCTTAAGAATTATCTTCCCTTAAGATAACAATGCTTACTGGTTCTCAGCCATGTCTCACATTTTGCAAATTTCAAAATCACATGATGAACATAAGCTACTAGAAATTCTCCAGAGTGAACGGGATTCAGAGACCAGCAAAGGTATCTGAAATCCAGAATTTTAAACCTGAATTTCACTTGTGTAAAAGCGATTAGGACTGGAAACTCTGGTAGAGTATGTGCCTAGCATACACCAGGCTCTGGGTTTGATCCCCATCACTGCTCAAAACAAAATAAAACCAAAAAGATTTTATTGACCCTTTGTGAAGGAATTTCTGTGTTTTTTCTCAGAGATAATATTAATATTAATGTTTTATTGTTCTTTCCCAGTGGAATCCTGGAATAATAACATACAGGTAAAAAAATTTTTCTCTCTCTATTTAAAGTGACATACTGGTTTTGACTCTAAGACTTCTGTGTTAAGTCCTCCACACTGCAGTTTTGCTCAGTTTTCTTTTGTTTGCATTTATTTTTATTGTCTATTTTAATTTAATTAATTTAGTGAGAAAGGTCTCACTATGTAGCCCAGGTTGACCTCAAACTCACAATCCTCCTGACTAGCCCCCCAAGTTCTGGATGTGCCCAGACTGCTTGCATTTTAACTAGATAATGTTATGTGTAATGTTTTAAGATTCAAATCAAATGCTTCTTTATAGAATTTGAGAATTGCAGAGCATCCTTATCTTGTTTATTTTCCCCATCATTATAATGGAAATAATAATTGCTATCTGTGGGTAATTATACTATTTAAAATATTTGCTGCCAGTGTTAGTTAGCTTCCTGTCACTTAAAAAAAGATAATTAACTTAAAAAGAGAAAAGGTTTCTTTTGGCTCATAGTTTTACAGGTTTCAGTCCATGATGAACTAACCCCACTGTATTGGGTCTGTGGTGAGGCAGCACACCATGGCAGGAGTACATGGTAAAGTAAAACTACTCACCTTCTGGCTGAGAACAAAAGAGATCAAAGATCCCAAAATTCCCCTTGAGGACATGCCTCCCATGACATAAAGACCTCTTAAAGGTTCCACTACCTCCCAATACCACCATGGGCTAGGGACTAAGCCTTTAACACATGGGCATTTGGGAGACATTTATCCACACTGTGTCACTGCCCCCCCAAATGGAGGGTTGTACTTCCCCACCCATTGATTTCAGACATAGCCATGTCAGTTAAGACACCCCTCCATGACATAGAATAAAACCTCCCTGTTCATTGGGGGTCAGGCATGACTTTGTGACTTGCTTTAGCCATTGAATCTAGGAGACATCACACATGCCACTTCTGGGTAGAAGTTTAAGAACCAGTTGCATCCACTCAGGTGGGCCTCAACTGGGTCCACAGTAATACAGTCCCACGATGGGCAGGTGGAATGGGTGAGAAATAAATGTGAATTGTTATACATCTTTTGAGATCTGGGGCTATTTCTTTATGATAAATATGATAACAAAACTTACTGACTGATACAGTATCTTTTATGGTGGTACGAGAAGAAGTGAGCAAATACCTGTAAAATTCTTAGCCCCCGTGTGTGGTAGACATGTTTAGTTGTCAATATACTTGATCATTATTCATTCATTCATTTTACCTGCCATAGTCATGATAAAAACACATTTTAGTATTACTTAACCTTCCTTACAAGGTGTTGGATCAAGACTTAGGCTCTAATAAAGAATCTAAGATATCCTCTATGTGGAAAGCAATGAAAAACACATATGATTAGGTGCAACCAGGGGAGGCCTTTCTCAAGAATATTTATTGGGCAATTAGTATTAATTTCCTTGATGCCACATCAAGAAAGCATATTTCTTTGAGTGCTAAAGACAATCAATAAGAAGAAATTACTTAACCTAGGATATTCCAATTTCCTTAGTTTAATTCCATTGCATAATTTTCCTCTTCCAGTTATGATAGTGAGTTCTCAGCATCACCCATGCTGTGCAGAGTAACAAAGCAAGGCTGTTTGGTGCCAAATTAGAACTATTTTTAAATCTCCTTGACATCTCTGAGAGAAGATATATTCTAATGGCTCAAAGAATGCAAATTCACTTTCAAATTGATGACTAACTTCGTGTTGTTAGTTCTGTTTTGAATATTTGCATGTTAATCAGAAACTTCCTGAGCGATGCAAACTCTGACCAGCAGTTCCCATGGATTCTGTTAACCCAGATGAAGTATCACAAACTCTACCAGGTCTGACGATTCACAGCAATACTCTTCAGTTGGCCTCTTCATTGAAAAAAAAAAATGGTTTCACTCTGTCATTCTTTCACAGAAGGGTGTGAGGGCCAGTTGGCCTACAAAACCCTTGCAAGGCCAGGACTCAGAAGCAGGAAATGTCCAACAGTGGTAGGGGTTCTCTCGATTAAAGCAAACACCTCAAGCTCCCTGGCTTGCACCCTTGACCAGTGGAACTCAGTCCAAGGAGCGCTAGTCTAATTGTTACTGCTAAGCACAGAGGGGAGAGGAGGAAACACAGGCCCAAAGATGGAAGACGCAACTAAAAATGGCCTGCTGATGATAGAGTGCCCCTTCCATTACCTATCACCTGATCCCTAAAGGCTCAACCAGCAAAATACACAGAACAGGAGACCGGAGGCTTCTCTGCAGACATGAGTCCCTAATAAAACGCCTATTTGCCCCTAGCCAAATTTTTTTTTGGCATCTATATGAAGCACACTTAACCTGTGAAGCACACAAGGGGTTTGCAAATCGCTCTTAAGCACCTTAGCCTCAGCTATAAAAGAACAACTGAAGAGACCAGGTATTTAAGAACACTTGCAAATTGAGCTAGAGGAGAGAGGTAGGAAATACACAAAAAGGTTGGAGGAACAATGACAATGCTCTCAGAGCTACTGGAGAAGAGAGTATATCCATAAACTAAGAGAAGGAAGATGTGAACCAAGCTTCAAAGAGCAAGAGAGAGCCCTTGGGAATTAAAAATGTGAAAAACAACATTTTAATAGAAGATTAAAGAACAAATGTGAAGGAAATCATAGCAAGTAGAACAAAAATATTAAGACATAAAAAACCAGAGTAAAAAGGGAAAAGGTCCAAAACAAGAAATCCAATGGTACTGAAATTCTAGATGAGTCCAGACAGTAGACACTGTCAGATTATAGAAAATATTTCCCAGAATTGAGAATCACAAGTATATAAATTTAAAAAAAAAACTCTTCAAGCATCAAATGATCAAATGCAACTAATGATAAGATCATAACAGCAGGCTATCTGGAAATTTCAGAACCTCAGAGATAAAGAGAAGATGCCAGAGACTTTCAGAGAGGAAACACACCTGAAATTAGGAATCATAATAGCAAACATAGATGCAAGAAGAAAATATTTTAAAAGTCTGAAGAAAAATTGTTTTCAATCTAGTATTTCGTATCCAATCTATTAATCAAAAGGAAGAATAGAATAGACATTTTCAGACTTTTTTAAAGGACTATCATGGCATTCAAACTCAACAGGAAGGAGGCATAGAATCCAAAAAGGTCCACTCCATAGGAGTAGAAAAGAGGCCATCAGCACAGCCAGCCCAGGTAACAATAGTCCGGAACAGATAAGCCAGTGTAGTTTGTGACAGGAAGGTCTTCCAGTGTGTTAGTCACCTTTCCATTGCTGTGACAAAATACCTGAGACAATCACCATAAAAGGAAGATTTAGTTGGGCTCAGGGTTTCAGAGGTTTCAGTCCATATTCATTTGGCCCTGGTGCTTTGGGCCTGTGGTGGCACAGAACATCATGGCAGGAGCATGTGATGAAGAGAGCTACCCATCTCAGCTGGGGAGAGAGAGAGAGAGAGATAGAGAATGAGAATGGAGGGCTTGTGTCCCTCCAAGGGCACTCCCCCAGTGACCTAACTTCCACTAGATCCCACCTCTTAAAAGTTCTATCACCTCCCAATAGTACCACAGGCTGGAGACCAAGCCTTCAACACATGGGCCTTTGGGAGACCAGTAATACCAAAGGATTATATAATGCAACTAGAAAATAATACTAACACACTTGGAAATAAGAAGTAATAACAGCTTCAGAGACAATACAACAAATGAGAAAATGTAGCAACTTCAAGAAAAATGAAGATGAGCTCATATGCCCTACCTGGCTCAGTGATACTCTTTTTGTATAATCATACCAATGTAAATACTGACTGATAATTTTAAAACAGACATATTAGGAAAACACAAGGATGAAAACAGAAGGGGCAGAAGGAGGAGCTATTGGAAGACAGAAGGAG
Source organism: Castor canadensis (assembly GCF_047511655.1). Classification (NCBI taxonomy): domain Eukaryota; kingdom Metazoa; phylum Chordata; class Mammalia; order Rodentia; family Castoridae; genus Castor; species Castor canadensis. The sequence continues at coordinate 162,737,543 of NC_133391.1, forward strand.
TAGCTATCAGAACCCTGTTCTTATATCCCCTAACAGAAACTCCATAGAAAATATCTCCCAGTGACAATTTAATAACTACAGAAAGAGCCACACAATATAAAGGAACCAGTCAGGGGAACCAGCTAAGAAATGAAAAGAAAGTGCCTCTAAGGGAGGTGAAAAAGAAAGAGAAAAGGAAGGAACGAGTAATGGAAGTGGTATTTTTTTATTCAAAACTTTTTTTTAATTAGAAGTTTTTTTGTGTGAGTTGATAGCACTTTAAATTGTGTGTACATAGTACCTTGATTTTTTAAAGTTAATTCTTTTAAAAAATGATAAAACCCAAGCTCAACAGTAAGGAAATACCAATCCAACTGGAAAGGTAGGACAGCATGTAAAAATAGAATGGGAATGGTAGAAGTTTAAATAACAGTTAAAGACAATCATAGGTGAAAACGCACCAGGAACATTGACTAATTGCCAAAAAGAACATTTGCAGAGTCAGAGAGAGAAGCGCTCACAACTGCCTTGAGGTTGAAAAGGAAGACCAAGGAAGAGTTGACATCTGGCCTGGCTTTCCTTGGAAAGAGGGGCTTGTCTATTTGAACAGGGAGAGGAAAGCTAAGGAATTTAGAAGAAGCAAAATAAGACATGCTGGATGTGGGAGTACAGTGGGCGATCCATTTAGACAGAAGTCCAGCTGCTAATGTCTACATTGTGGTATAGGAGCTGTCAGACCACCCGACCCTCAAAGGGCCAAGAGTCCAAGCTCTGGAAGGTCTTAGAAGCCAGGCTGAAAAGCTGGAAATTTATTTGCAGACAGTGGTCTCCAAAGAAATGCACATCCACTCTGAAGATGCACAAAGTGGGCAGCAACAGGAATGTGATCCCAGCATTACATACAGAGATTGACGCTAAGTCCATACCCAACCTTGTTCCACGGTGAAGGACCATGGGAATTGGCCCCCAAAGTGGTGGCCTCTCCTTAGCTCTTCACTTTCCATGTAATGTCTTCTTTTATCACTTAACACTCAAAAAAAAATGGACAAGTATCTTAGAAAAAGTCCTGGAAGAAATGGTAGATTCAACACAGTACTAACAAAGCAAGAACTGATAAGCAATAAGAGAGGCAGAGCAGACCCAGCCACCTTCACTACCTCAGCATGAAGTAAAACTATAAACTGGAGTAAAGCATTTAAATTCCAGGAAGATGCATTCTAAGAAGGGTTTGCATCCACTATTACTAATGAAGAACCTTGAGCCAGGCGTAGAGGCACATGACTGTAATTCCAGCTGCTAGGGATGCCTCAGAAGTAGGAGGATCATAGTCTGAGGCATCCTGGGGAAACTTAGCATAAGATCCATCTGAAAAACAAGCTAAAAGCAAAAGGATTGGGGGGTATGTCTCAAGTAGCAAACATGAGGCACTGAGTTCAAATCCCCAGGACCACAAAAGGAGGAGGAGAAGGGGAGAAAAGGGAGGGGAAGGGAGAAGGAGGAGGAGGAAGATCAGGAAGAGGAGGAGGGGGACCAAGAGGAGGAAGAGAACCATCTTCCCCTGACTGTAATGTCCCTTTAGATTGTAACCAATGACAGGGCCAAGTATCATTGTTAACAAGACATTTGCAAATGCTTCCTACTTCAACTTAAAATAATTTTTTAAACAACTTTCTTTGATGGGTTTTATTAGTGTAATAGTTTTAGGTACTTTTATAGAATATGCTGTTTTTGTTTCAATGACCATATGCAGAATCAAAAGAGGTCTTGGGAGGCTCACAAGTTTGGGGGATGGCAGAATGCTGTGTTCAAAATTCAGGTGGGGAGAAAAGACTTAGTTATAAGCATGAGTTCTCGAATATTACAATAGTGAAGCATGAAGCAATAATGAGCTAAATGAGGTGGGTCAATTAGCATCTGAACTGAAATGATGTAATAAATATGAGAAATACTATAAGGGATCAAAGACTGAGTCATGGTGGCTGGTTTGATTAGGAAGGGCAATGTGTCACTATAGCCTGCTAAATAAAACAATCAAAGCATCAAGCATAATAATTTATACCAGACCTCTGAGTCTTTCAGTCCTGCCGCATTCCTAGATGAATGTATAGAATTCTGCTTAAAACCCTATTTTTAGGGTTGCATAGGGTGTAGTGTGTACCTACAGTCTTGATGTTCTTAACCCAAGGAAATAATGTAAGGTTATAAAAGTTTGATCAATCTCATTTTTAAGAAGATATTGCACTAATTAGATGTTTAAGGCATAAACACATCAGTAATAATTGACACTTCTATCATGCTCCCCCGACCCCAGGTGTCATTCTAAGAACTTTATAAATACTATCTCCCTTAATCCTCATTAAAAAACTTCATTAGTTGATACAATTATTATACCCATTTCATAGGTGCTGAAAGTGAGCCCAAGAGAAGATAAATAACTTGCCCACTACCCACTGGTAAAGCTGGGCTAACCCAGAAATTCTAGCCCCAAACCACACTCTGTTGCAAGAGCATAATTAGGTAGCTGCTCAAAACACCTTCACATGACTCATATTTCCTTTTAAGATGTCAAACTTTTCCATTCTATACATTTTCTGGGCTTTTACTCCAAAATTTGTGAAGCAGCAAAGAACCAATGTTTTTTTCTGTTGATTGGTAAAAACACACAAGTCTGCAGCTCTAGATGTGGGCCACAAATTGATAAATAAAATGTAGTGCATGGAATATACAAAATGAGCTCATTAACCCAGAGATGGAGTAAAAAGTTGGCAGATGGGAACTAACACCGTATGATACAATAACGACTGACTACCCCTAACAGGAAGTGTGTTGAGCATGAGCTCAGAATATTGAAGACTAAAGTAGCTTTCTTTGGCTGGCATACCAAATGACCACAAACTTAGGAATTTGGTAATGGCTTAAAACAACTCTCTCCCAAGTCTGGGGTCCAGAAGTCAAAAATTAATTTGAGTAGGGTAGCACCACCCCTAGAGGTTTTAGGGGAGAATCTTTCCTTGTCACTTACTACCTCCTGATAGCTGTCAGCATTCCTTGGCTTGTGGCCACATCCACCCCATACCTGCCCCATCATCATATCACCCTCTTTTTGGTGTGTCTGTTCCATGTGTGTACTTTGTGAGCACACTTGTCATTGGATTTAGGACCCATCTCAAGATCCTTAATTAATCATATCTGCAAATAAGGTAATGTTCACATCTTCTGGGTATTAGGCTCTAAACATATCTTTGAGGGGAGGGGGCTTCATTCAACCCACTACAGAGCCATTATCCAAAACACACAAACTGAACTATTCAAAATGTACTGCTAATTCAAAGGCTAGGAAGATAAAACCCAGCAAATTGAAACATAGCTAGCAAATAAATATACCAGTAAGAGGACTCAATGTTTAGGCTCTTCAAATGCACAGAAGAGAAGAAAGCATAAATCCCGTGTTCACTGTCTGTTAGGTATTGGAATATTATGGCCTGTTTGGAATAACATATGAAAGGGAGTAAATTTTGGAAACAATTAAATATTTGTAAAATAAAACTTTAAAGTTTGACACTATTGACTCACACCTGTAATCCTAGCTACTTTGGAGGCAGAGATCAGGAGGATCGTAGTTTAAAGCCAGCCTGGGCAAATAGTTCTCAAGACCCTGTCTCAAAAATACCCAACACAAAAAAATGGCTGGTGGAGTGGCTCAAATGGTAAAGTGCCTGCCCAGCAAGTATGAGGCCCTGAGTTCAAATGCTGGTGCTGCCAAAAATAAAAAAACAATTAAAAGGTGAAGACTTTGAGCATGAATAAGAGAAAGCCTGGAATATAAAATAATGAGTCCCTCAATAAAGGAAGTGTTGAGTTCTGTTCAGCTCAAGGCAGAAGTAAGGTGCTAATACAGTCAGTTTGGGGGGGCGTGAGGGGACGTCATAACATTATGCATTGCTGTATCTTAAGAATTAGGTGTGACATGCATCAGGAGCCTCAGCCAATCCCAGCACCGTCTGAGATGTGTGTCCTTGTTCAAGGTCACAGCGTTGGGCTCTGTGGCTCATACAAAATACTGTGGACACAGTCTTCCTGAATTCCTACATGTCCTTTGCCTCTTTGAGGCCAATGGAAACTGCATAATATGGGAAAATTTGACCAAGTGTTTTTAGGCCCCTTCCAGCTTTAAGTCACTAAATTTAAGGGTCTGTGCATTTTCTCTGTGAGAATGCAGCATCCAGGGAGGGTGTGGGTAAAATCCCTTTCTCTGAGGTCTTGAACGCTGGGCACATCCCACCGTGTCTGGAGTAATTTATGCTGTCCTGTGCTTGCCTGAAATCTGCATTGCAGGGCAATGACCAGGACCTTCACCTCCACCCAACCCAGCCCAGGGAGATGGAGAGCCCATTCCTGGCTGACCCCACAGGGGATGAAGTCACAGGCTTAGCACCTTTATGCCAAGCCAAAAGGAAGTGGCCTTCACCTGGCCACCCACTGGTCAAAGCCCTAAAGCACAAAGTAGATGCCAAACTCACATTGAATGAATTCATGTCCCTGCCTTTAAATTTTTTAATTATAATAATCTTAGTTTTAAAGCTTCACCATAGTGTATTTTAAGCATTTTAATTTTCTGGAGATATGTGTGTGTGTATAGTGTGATGTTTGTATCATGTTACGAGCCACAATTCAAACGTCCTTATGGTGATCCCCTCCTGTGATCATTTTATTATTTTTCCTTTTTTTTCCTGAGTTGAGGAAAAGGAAATATGTAAAAAAAAAAATTCCTGGGAAAAATTAAAGGATTATATGTTTATCCAGTTTCGTCCTGTGTTGAAATGAAAAAACCCAAGAAACAAAATAGGGACCCACAATAGAAAAACTGTCAGAGAAAAAGAAGGTAAATCAGGTCCTGTCTGGGTGGTTGGCACCAGTAGAAGAGGGGATAGGGAAAGGTAGGTTGTAAGAGGGTGAATATGGTGGAAATACTGTGTACTCACTTATGAAAATGGAAAAATGAGACCTGCTGAAACTATTCCAGGAGTGGGAAGAGGGGAGATAAAGGAGACTGATGGAAGGGGTGAATTCAAGTATAAATATTGTAAGAATTTTGGTAAATGTCACAATGTATTCCCAGTACAGCACTATTTTTTACCAAAAAAAAAATGACAATTTTTAAAAAATTTTAAAGTTAACTTTGTGTCATCATGTATTTTTTCAATTGGTAGAAATAAAAAGGTACCTATCAAAAAAAAAGAAAAGTTAATTTTATTAGAATGCACTCTTAAACGTTTCCATGGAAATTGACGAGCCATAAGAACCGCGTATATCATGAAGTGTCCACTAGGGGGCACTGTAATCAAAGAGCACCAGAACGGACACAAAACCCTTAATTTGCTTAAGCGGGTCACTTTATTAATATTGTCAAAAAGCGAATTGTTTTTGCAAAATGAAAGGCCACTGTTTTTCATATATCATACGACAAAAAATTGCACAAGGCAATTTTTGCTCAAAATTCTGGCTGCAGTAGCTAAAAAGTAGCTGACCCAAGCATCCAGAACTGGCCTGAACTAAGGTCAAGGTTTGTGTGCTCAGGAAACCTGAACCCGAAAGAGAATGTGAGCATTAGTCAGGCCAGAGATAACAAGCGGCTTGCGAATGTCAAACCTCTGGCTTGCAGCTGCAAACACCCTACTCTCTTAGCCGCCCTCCCCCATCCCTGCTGATATTCACAAAGGATAGAAGTTTTAAAGTAAGATTTAGTTGTTTTATTTCACGATGCCTCCGGTGTCACCAGCTGACTCCGGCGGAGGTGGGTGCGACTCCTGGAATGGGTCCTTGTGCTGAGAAGTCCAGGTGAGCACTCTCCTTGTGTCCTAGCAGACCAAGGGGAGGAAAAATGAAGGGGTGTGGGAGAGGCAGGAACTTGCCCTGAACCGTTAAAAAACAGCCTGCCTCCCCCAACTAAACTACCCATTTTTTAAAGCATTTCACTTATTTAGTAAACTAAAAGTAAACTTCTTGGACTGAGTGCTGAAGAATACCCACGGACTAGAGAAAGAAACCCCAGCAAAGTTACAATCAGGTCAAGGTGCTCACCACACAACCAAGGCCCCTGCAGCCTTGCCCCTGACCTGAGCCTCCTGGCAGGAGCTTCCTGGCAGGCCACTGGAGGTCTTATCCACACAGAAAATTGGACAGTGCTTGGGGCAGCAGACCAAGAAAAGGTTTCTTTCCACTTGATTAGTGCTGTAGCTTGGCCAACATTCCAAAATATGTTGAAATCATATTTGGAAAGAGGGTTTTTACAGATGAAATCCAGTTAAAAGGAGGTCACTAGGGTGGACCTTAATCCAATGTGACTTGTCTGTGAGGAGAGGAAATGTGACAGAAAGATGCAGGAAGAGATGCTGGGGAAAGACAGAACCAGAGACTGGGATGATGCGTCTACAAGCCAGGAAACACCAAGGCCTTTGCACACTCACCAGCAGGCAGGAGAGAAGCATGGACTGAACATTCAATGGAAGCTCCAGGAGGAACCAGACCTGCTTACTGCTTGATTTCAGACTCCTAGCCTCTAGAATTGCAGAAAAATTAATTTCTCTTATATGAAGCCACCCTGGTGTGTGGCCAGTAGACCCTTGATATCGGTACATCACTGGTTCCAAAGAGACCTCCTTGGAGGAAGAGCCCGGCATGCTCAGGCTGCACAGATTCAGGTCTGTACTGCAGATGCTTGGTTCATTTTTTTCCATCATGCCTTTCAACAAATCGCAGATTTTCACTTTATGACTTCAGTAGAGCACACTAACTTTTACCTTGCCTTGGGGGCAACATTTGCTTTTGGGGAGGCAGATTTTCACAAAATTAAGGACAGGGAACCACTCAGCAGATCACACAACAATATAAACACAGCTGATGATCACGAGGGAGACTGAGAACTTCTCTACATCAACTGACCTGGGTGATCCACGTGTGAGAATTTAAATTTTGGGGGTTTGTTGTTGAAACTTCTTTTGATTTATTTTTATTTTCTGGCCATGCTTGGTCAAAACTGTACGTAATAAATCCACAAATAAGGCAACCCTAGGACATTTATGGCCAAATTCAGAAAAGGGAAAAGAATTTGAAGATGACAATGCGCCAATGATAACTGACAAAGTGCCAAGGTTTCAAGAAGTCTTTCTCTGTTTTCCCCCCTTTTCTCCTGCCTACTCAATTCCAATATTCCTTTTTTTAATATATTCATTATTTTTCTTTCTCTCTAAATGTATAGCTTCTGGTGACTTCTGGAATCATATCTATTGTTTTTCCAGGCCATCTTGTATGTCTCCTCAAATACCTAAAAACTTCACAGTCTATTGAGCATTCTTAAAGCCCTGTACTCCCTCGAGTCACTCAAAGTATTTGATGTAAATGTTCTCAAACTCTTTATGACAACTTAAAGGAAAAGATAAGAAAGTTTTTAAACTTTGGGGAATACAGAGCAGAGTTAAGCCTCCTTTGCAAAGTCACCCAGCCTTCTGGTGTGTGAACAAGTGCTTCAGAGACAGATTTTTCTAATCTCCTTATATCTCATATTAAGTATCACACAATTCTATTACCCACCTATAAGAGAACGAGTAAGTGCTCCAAAGTGATAGACAGTCAGTAGTTGCCTTTTGGGGACATTTTGGGTACCATAATGCACTTAGGTCAATGACAGATGGCTTGTATTGTATGATGGTGGTCTCATGAGACTATAGTGGATGAAAAATTCCTATGGCCTAGTATTTTTAGTACATACCTTTTGTATGTTTAGATACACAAATGCCATTGTATTACAATTGCCCATGGTATTCAGCACAGTAAATGCTCCACAAATGTGTAGCTAGAGGCAACAAGCTACACCGTATAGCCCAAAGTGCAGTAGGCTTGTGATTATGACTCTATAATGTTCACACAAGGACAAATTCATCTACCTAACAAAGTATTTCTCAAAACATACTTTGATACATATTTTGGTAGAGAATGTGCCTGCTGTTCTAAGAATTCATAAAACTTCAAACAAAATGGTGCAGGCACATTTTCCAGAACCTACAAGAATTTTTCCCTTCCTCCTACTTCATTCTGTGAAAGAACCACTCCACCTTTCAGAATTAAAGAAAAAATTAGGTATAAGCAGAGCTAACTCTTCTCTCCTAATTTCCTGGTTCCATGTGTCCCTGAAATGGGAAAGTCACTAGCTTGCTTGCCTGGCATTCTCAGGGCACCACTGTCATTCAGAATTCCTTGAGCGGCCCCTCAGTCTGACTCCCTCTGCCACTTGCTTCCCAAAGACACCTGCCATCTTAGAGATCAGACCCATTCTAGGGCAGCATCCATAACAGCAATTTCCTTGGATAACAAAATCCCTATCCTTGCAGAGTTCAAACAGACCAAAATTTCTAAAACACACACACACACACACACACACACAAAATTAAAGAGAAACCAAAGAAAATCATGGAAGTACAAAAACATGCTGAGTTTGTCCCATAGTTCCTAGGTCCTCTGCCATGACTCATCTAGGCTCAACACTCAATCCAGATGTCAAAGGCCACCTTGTAGCTTCCTTATTTTCCAGCCACTGAGTCCTTGCCACGTAGTGGAAGGTGCCATCACCCTTCCCCTGACGCTGGCCAAGACAACTCATTCCCAGGGATCAAGGGCACTACCAGCCTATGACCACATTCCTCAATGCCGTCAGCCTCACTGCAGGCCCTAGGGAGTGGTTTAGTCACATACATATCCTTTTAATGGCAGAATTGTAGCAAATATAACCACAGAATAGACATGACACTCAGGAAAGATGAATCAGCCACACCTAACATCACAGCTGGGTTGATCTCAGTAAAGGGAAACCACCTGGCCAAGGCTGAGGGTTCCAGGATAAGGCTACAGAAAGACAAGGATATGTGGGCAGGAAGGAAAGTGACATTGGCAGGGAGGACGGGCATGAGGATCAGGAGATGACCGTTAGAATGTGAGATAAGCAGCCGGGTGCAGTGGCTCACTTCTGTAATCCTAGCTACTCAGGAAGCAGAGATGGGGAGGACTGAGGTTCAAAGTCAACCCCAGCAAAAAGTTTAAGAGACCCCATCTCAACCAGTAAAACCTGAGCCTGTCATCCCAGCTACGTGGAAAGCATAAATAGAAGGCTCCAAGGTCCAGGCTAGCCTGGCATAAACGCAAGACCCTATTTCAAAACTAATTAAAGTAAAAAGACCTGGAGGGTTGATTCAGTGGTAGAGTGCCTGCCTAGGAAGACAGGAAGTCTTGCTGGAAACGGGTTTTGACATTCCAAAGATCATGGAAGTTTCCCCAGATGATGGTGAATTAGGGAAGGGAAGCAAGCAGCCAAATATGATAATAGTTAAACTTGATTGAGTCAAGCCAGAAATGTGCTAACCACCTTACATTGCTCTACTCAAGTAATCCTCAAAATAACACTGGGCAACAGGAAGGAAGGACTGTTAACCACATTTCAGAGACGAGCTAACAAGCCTGAAAATGTTAAATGACTTCACCACAGGTGCCCAGACTAGCAAGTGCAAAACCAAAATTAGAACCCAACTCATCAGTACGGCATCCAGAGTACTTAATACTTTGTACACACACACACATCTTAATTGAACCGCATAGTGGAATGGAACAGTCACGAGAAAATCACATAGAGGACAAGTATGAAGGGGAAGTGGGGGGCATCATAAATTTCAAGGACTCAAAGATCAAAGAGTAGTGACCTCAGGTGATCATGGACTGTTGGTCTAATGCCAAGGCCACAAACCAGTGGATGAAATACAAAGAAGGGAAAACCCGGAGAGTCCAGAAAGAGCAGGATTTCAGTGAGGTGAGGACAGAGAAGGAAAGGAAGGCACAGGAGCCAGTGTCAGGAGACCCATGGAGCAGCAGTGGTACAGGCAACTGCCGAGGCACAGATCACCAGAGTTTGGGTGACCCTTGCAGAAGATAGCATGACAAGCCAGATGGAACTCACCAAGCAACAGGAGCCCTCAAGTAACTGTTGTTTCCCTGTCCCCTGAGTTGCCAGGGCCCTGGAGCACTCGGTCTGTGCCTCAGGTGGAAGAGGAAACTTGGAGACCACAAATGTGGTAGAGGGGAAGGCCACAGCCCCACACTGTTGGTGGTTGGGAGCTCCCAGACCTTGCAAGAGAATTAGTTTGTCTAGGAAGCTTATCCTGGCACGACAAGGGGAGGTAAGTAATCTGCCTAATGTACATTCCTGTTTTCCCCTGGAAAATCTGAAACAGAACAATTTGCTGGAAGCATGAGTGTACATTATGCTTGTTTGGAAGAGATGGGGCAAGAAGTTCCCCAAAGAGCAAGAGTTGTAGTAATTACAAGGTTTAAAAACCCCTGACTATACTCATGGCCCCTGGGTAAGTAAGAAATATATGGCAGCCTGTGAGTAATGTCAGGATCACTGCTTTCAGTCCTCTTTTCTAATCTCATGACTATCTCTTTGGTCAGATTTTCTATTTGGGAACTGTCTTAACCAGCCACTAACTGTATGTCATAAACTTGCTTAATTCTCCCTCCTTCTCTGGCCCCTGCTGGGCTGGATCATGTTAAAACAGTTTGTGAAGATGTTTTTAAAGTTCCAGGAAAACACTTTTTAAAAAATCCTCCCAGGAAAATGAGCTTGAATTAGATATAATGCCTGCTTCTGTTTAGCTCTCCATGGTGGTTCATTGAGACTGAGAACAGCCCAGTGCTAGAGCTATGATCATTTCTCTTGGCCACTGTTTCCTTTTTCTTTTTATTATGGAAAGTTTGAAACAAGCACAACAGTATGGAGGAAAGACAATCTATGTACCTACCCATCACCCAACTTCAATATTCAGCAATTACCAACTCATTGTGGCCACAATATTCGGTACATGATGGGAAGAAGGAAGGGAGGGAAGGACAGAGAGGGGGAGGAAGGGAGGGGAAAAAGAAGAAATTAAAATGGATTGCACAAAATTTTGAGCATGTTCCCAAATCCTTCCATATTTCTCTCATTTGTTAACTCACATTGAAGTAGTTCTTAGTTCAAACTGCATACAATTGGTTTGGCAAAACTTTCCTAGATTCTGAATTTCAATTAAGATTTCAGAGAAATCATTAGGAACATTGTTAAAAAGGAATCTATCCATTGTAACTTACTATTTTCAATGTGACTCTAATACAAAACTGATGGTTTATGCCAAGTTCACATTTTATTTGTTGGGGTTTTAACCTCATGCAGCAAATTCCAGTAAGAAGCTTAAAATTTTCCCAGCTAAAGAAATGCTGGTAGTGGTGGGAGTGATAGGCAGCAGAGGGAAGGGAGGTACAAATAACATTTGATTTTGGAAAACTCAAGCTATGTCATGGAATTTTACATTGCAGAATGTTTAAAGAAAAAGGCCCTATGAAAGATCATTTTAGAGTGAGCCAATAGAGATGATTCTGCAGGGAGTCAGAACTGGCCACCATTGGGTAGAGAGGAGATACTGCCTGTTAGATGCAACGTGTGGTTTCTCCCCTCCCCTCCCTCTCCTTCCTCCCCTCCTGTTCTCTCTCTCTCTCTCTCTCTGTCTCCATTTCTCTCTCTCTCTCTTCTCTCTCTCTGATTGAGGAAAAATGAATATATATCATTAATGTTAACAGTCCCTTGCAAAAGTCTTCTTTTCTGTTAGCAGGTGAAAGGGAAAAATCTGAGCAGTGGACACCAATTTTATCAGAGTCATTTGAAACCTCCCATTGTGGGATTTGGTGAACTCAAATGACCACCTAAAAATACTGCCCACGTCTGCATGATAGCGAACGTAGGTTTGGCAAGACATTGGTCAGGGCCTTAGATCTTGGCCAGCACATCTCCACTTCTACGTGGAATCATCCCCAAATCAAATGCTTTCAGCAGATATATCTGCAATGAATTCAAGTCCAACAAAGAGGGTGTATACATAACCACATAACTCTCTCTCTCTCTCTCTCTCTCTCTCTCTCTCTCTCTCTCTCTCTCTCACACACACACACACACACACACACACACACACACACACCATGCACAAATGGAAGTGAGGTAAGCCGGTCTCTTGGAGATCAATCCCCTGGCAGGTACCTCACCAGCAAGTGCTTCATCACCTGACCCTCCCAGGCAAGTCAGACATCTTGGGAAGGAAGAGTTTCTTCAAGGACTCCACAGGTGGCCTGCATCACCTGGAACAAAACTTTCCTTTCTTGACATCTGCAAAAGTGCCAGGGAAAAGACCACCCTCCCAAGAGATAATGGCTTTGGTTTTTTCTGAGATTCATCAGGGATAGGCAGGTACTTTTAAGTTCCATGGTATCTTTTCTACAGTTCTCAAATAAGGAGAAGAAGGAGCTCAGGTGATTTCTGAAGGTCTGAAGGCAGCTGCAGGCCTAGTGAGCTGCAGGCACAGTAGGGCTTTGTATCTGTCCTCATGAGTTAAATCATAGGCTGTGTGTGAGCATGGAAGTCCACTTGATACCTCCTCTGAACTAGAGAGAGGACTACCTATGTCACAGATTCTTGTAAGGATTGGATTCTTTAAGTATGTGTAAAGCACTGACGTAAGGCCTGTGTCACAATGCTCAAATACTCTTTACAAAAATGCTATGATCTCAAACATCAAAGAATCTGGGAAGTTTGCCTTTCTGAAACACAACTAGATCATTTAGTCCCAAATATTTCCCACCATAACTTATTACTCATTGGAGCATGACAAGCATACAAATTTGGATCAGTACCACCAAAAAATAATCCTAAAATAGAGTATTGCATAGTCTACGTTTTATATGAGATGTTTTAGATATCTTTTTTTTCCTTATCTGTTCCAAGTTGCTTAAAAATAAAGGAAATAGCATCAGTTAAATCAAGTTGGGAAAGTGAAGATTTCTAGCAAATCAAGGACAAATAGCTGAGTTCAACGAAACACTTCCTTTGATCTCAAGGTTCTGTACTTCAAAGAGGAGCCAGCAGGATCGTGCAGGCGACTGCTGGGAGATCCCTCCTTTCCTGACAACGAGGGGGCTCCTGGTAAAAGGAGGGTGAGGATGTCAGAGAGCCTATTTAAGAGAAGAGTGAATGCCTGCCATGGTTGGCCTGCCCAGGCCAGACTCTGGTATGAAGAGTCTCAGGAAAATAAATGAGTCAGAAGATGTGGGTTTGGGGGTTAATTCTGCTGTTACTCAGATCCCTCAAGAAAGTCTCCTAACCTCAGTCTTCATGTTCTCCCATGAGAAATGGGACAGTAATACCTTACCTATCAATCACATTGCTTTGATAAAAAGGTAATGCTAGAAATAAGATTAAGAAACAAAACTCAAGAAGGATCCTCTGAAAGCTTGCTTTTTCTCCCAGGAAGAGTTTTCCTACTGTTGTATCTCCAATGCTTAGTGTGCTGTAGGAACTCCATAATTCTTTGCAGAATAAGTGAAGGGGAAAATGAAGACTGTGGTAAAGGTTGGGCCAAGGACTCTCTGCCACTTATATTTGCTCTTCCCTTCTCTTGAATCACCCGGTTCATGGTAACCTTGCAGCCCTGGCTCTACTTGATCCTGGGATTCAGTAACAAGGAACTACTAAGGTCAGGGAGAGAGCAGGGCAATGAGGAAGGGAAGGAAAGAGAAAGAGCTACCCTGCAGCAAAGAAGAAAGGACAGCAATGAGGATGGAAGAAGATTCCCTGCCACTGCATCAAATGGGAGTCTTGCTGTGCTGTCTCAATGTGCCCATGCTTTCTTGGACAAGTGTTCTCACCATTATTCCCTCAATTTCATGTTTGCCTCCAACTGGATGAATCAAACATCCAACTTAACAGTGAAATACGACTAAGTCATCCTAAATTCTTAGTCACGAAAGAGGATTCAGGACACTGGAGAAATCCAGACACTGACTCACATTATGAGAACATAATGAATAACAAGAGAGGAAACTGTAAGACTGAACAGCCATCTTTTTGAAATGTTTGTAAAGTTTCCATGTACCTTTGAGATTCTCATTTCTACAACACCTTTGGACATACTTTGTTTTTCAGAATCAGAGAAAATGGGAAGGTGCTGAGGGTGCCCTCTGGGGTCACCAGTGGGGTCCTTCGTGGGTGTGTGACACTGGAGCCCAAGGGCTTAGATAGCTTGTGCTTCTGTGATTTTGAGATGGTTTCCTGATCCATGTCTGCAGCAAGACAGTCCTTGCTAGAGGAGTGAGATACTCATTTACTCAGGATGAAGGAGACACATTCAGAAATATTGCTGCCACTGAGGATGTCTGAGGCTGCAAGTACAGGAGGCCTGATCTAAACTGGCTTTAAAACAACAGCATGTACTTATCTGACATCACAAGACAGGAGACTCTGGGGTCATGCAGCTTCTCTGCAATTCTTTCTGTTCTAGAGAGGAAGTAATGAGTCAACAAGGAACAGTCTCTGCTATGACTCCCTGAGTTCAAGTTCCAGATTTGGTGCTTCTTAGTTGTAGGGCTTCCCACAAGTTGTCTAACCTCTGCAGCCTCAGTTCCCTCCTCTATAAATTAGAGAGAATAATAGTATCTCTCTCCCAAGGTCATTGTTAGCAATAAATTAGCTAACACCTGTAAACTGCTTAGCCAGGGCCCAGCTCATAATAAGCATTATGTGCTAGTTCTTATTGTATTTATTTATTTATACCATCTGTTCATGGTCACAAGATTGTTTCCAAGGTAACAAACTTTTACGCTGTACATTTTCATGCTATACAGGACTCCAGTGTTGCAACACAAAATGGCCACATCCATGAGGAGGTACTCTACCGTGCTGATTGCTGTGGCTTAAATTCTCTTGCAGGATTGATTTTGGAAGTGCAGAAGGGGATAGGGCAAGAGATGAGAATAGCACTAGCTTCTACGCATCCCTGTCCTTTAGCAGGAAAAATCTTTCCCAGATCTGCATTCCTTTCTTTTGAATTCCATAGGTCAAGACTGGACCACGTGGTGATATCCAAGCCAATCTTTGGCCAAGGGGAATGGAAATACCATGGTTTAGAGTCTCATGCTATTCAACAAGGTAGCCACTAATAACATGAAACAATTCAGATTTAAATTAAAATTCTATAAAGTTAAAAATCCAGTCACAAAATTTACATTTTAAAGTCCCAATAGCCATAGAAGGATGGCAGTTTTTATAATGGACAGTGGAAATACAGACCACTCCCACCATCAGAGAAAGTTCTATTGGTCAAGGCTAGAGTCAGTATTCACCCTGGGACTGGGTGAGTAGTGAATATCCCTTCGCACACTTTTTTATGGTGCTTTAACAAAATGAGGACTGTTCACAGAGAAGAAGTGGACATTGTTTTGGGGCTGAGAATCAACAACGAAAGAGGAATAGGAGGGATGACCAGTGCTATTATTTGTATCCATATAGTCTCTTCCTACCAATCAAGAGAGCTGTTTGTGCCCACCCCTTCCCAACTCTACATTCAGCATCATGCTGACAGCTCAAAATCAGTCCAGCAAGAGAATTTAAGTCACAGGAATTGGCACTGTAAAGCAAACATCTCTTCCCACACTGGTTGTTCAGTTTTTATCAGAATATCATGGGCTAGTCCCCCATCTTCAGAGTCTCTGATTCGGTACACCTTGGATGGTGCCTGAGATGTTCAGTTCTACCAAGTTCCCGGGTGATGCTAACTTTGCCTGTTTAGGTAACACACTTGGAAACTTGCTTGGAAGATTTGTTAGAGCACCTTGATTCAAGCAGTAGATTTGAGTAAATTGTAGATCATCATTGACAAGAAGAATGCTGGTGGTATCATCAAAGAATGCTGGCTAAGTAACATCTTATATCAAATTGATATTACTAGGAGATAATTATAGAGCATTGACCACAGGCTGGCTACTGTCATTCTGTGCATTAACTTGTTTATTCTTCCCACACAGCCTAGGTTGTGGGTTCTATTACCAGATATTATTGAAGCAGCATCTCAGAGCAGCCAAGGGACCAGCCCAAGTTTGTACAGAAAGATGTGAACATGGGCATGCTAGGTCGAGAGCCCATGAGTTAAACTTCCATATGGCAAATCACAGATGAGACACAACTTCAGTTCTGCTAAATGTAAGTCTAGCAACAATTCTTTAAAAAGAAGTCAAAAAATACCCAAAAAAGACTTTGACTTCCATGCCTTCCAGGAAAATGAATAGAGAAGTTTTCATTCCTTTTATTGTCCTTCTTCCAACAACATGAATGTGCAGAAGACCACATCACCAATCAATGAAGACATATTTCCCTAGATCTGGAGGCAGCAAAATTTATCTGTAAAGGCAACAGTGAACATTTAGACTTTGCAGGCCCTACAGTCTCTGTTGCAACTTTCAGCTCTGTGTTGGTAGGCTGCAAACAGCCATGGGCTATATGTGAGAATGAGAACAGTCTATGTCTCCGTAAAACTTTGTTTACAAAAATAGACATTGGGCCCTATTTAGTTGTAGGCTATAATCTGATGGTCTGTCCTGGATTCATCTAGAAGTTACTCTTTATTCCTAAATAACTTACATACACTATACAACAGAACTTTACAAAATAAACCAAAACACCAGTATACCAGGATAATCACTTAACAGATACCAATGGGAACATCCTCAGAAGAGAATTGATTTCTCTGGTCCTAATTTGGGTATAGAAGTTCTTTCTTGGATTTTGTTTACAAATAGTAGACCCAGTTGGCTATGGAATCATGCTACTAAGGTAAAGGTTCATAAATCCAAAGCTTAGCCTAGCTTTGTCCAAGAATGGAATGAGATAGACAGGAAATTATGATTTCATTGGATCACCTGAAATATATATTGACTAGTCTAGAAACAATCTAAAGTATGGATTTAAAATCATCACTGTCATCTTCTTAAAAGATAAAATATTTGTTCGTTACATTTTATAAACCAACATGATGTCCAAGGGTGCGATGATGCACTGTAAGGCATTCAAAACCAGTGTGTCTCAGACCATCTCCTCCCTCAAGGTTGCCACCATCTTGGTAAACACCTCACAACTTTTCTCCCAGGCCCTTTCCTGTTCTCTCTGCCTCCAGACTCTCACTGCTCCTGTTTAATTTTCCAAACGCACATCCCTGATCCTTTCGAACTCATGATCAGTCCTTTCATGCCAAACTCTCCAGCCTGGCATTCAAGTGATGATTATACCTATCTTTATTTCTCTCGTGTCTTCAGAAAGGAAGTTCCAACAGTTTATTCAAAGGAAACAGGTGTTTTCACTGAAGCAGCAAAAACCATACTGCTATACTAGGGGAATTCATAGCCAAGGCAAAACAAAGCCATAGGCAACAAGATAGTCTAGAAATCAAAGGAACAGTGTGACAAAGCTTAATAAGTAGGGCAATAGAGCACAGCATTTCTCTTCCTCTGTGGTGTCTGACATCCGAATGACTCTGGAACTTAAAAGAACAACAGACATATGTATGTATATGGAAAAAACGATACCTGTTAAAACTGTTCCAGGAATGGGAGGAGGGAGAGAGAAAGAAGAGTGGTGGAGGGGGTGAATTCAAGTGTGATGTATTTGATATATTGTAAGAACTTTCATAAATGCCACAATGTACCCCCCCACCCAGCACAATAATAAAAAAAATAAAATGAGTTAATCTACAAAAAAATAGAGTTGATGCCCTGGGTCAAAGCTTTCCAAATTTGCCTTTTCATTAGAATCACTTGAGTGACTTTTAACTGTAACATTAACAAACTCACCCCAGACCCAAGAAAGGGGCCAAGGACTCTGAATTTTAATAAATGCTTACTTATGATTGTTCATATTTGGGAAAATGCTGTCTTCACATTAAAATCACCTGGAGGCCATGCACAGAGATCACATGGAGAAGCCACACGGAAGTGTTCTGGCTGACTGCCCATCCAAGGTTTTGGCAAACAGCCAAGCTTGACTGCTAAACATGTGTGAAAATGCTTCCAGACGACCCCAAACCCTGCTCACCAAGGCAACCCAGCTGAGGTCCTGGACATCATGGAGCTGAGACGAATCATCCTCTTTGCCCTTCCTGAATTCCTTACCAACAGAATCCAGGAGCTCAATGGCATGGTTGTTTTATGTATTATTACAAAAGCACCTGGGAATCGTTTTTAAAATGCTGTAGCTTAGGTCTTATCCCCAAGACATCCTGACTTATTAAGTCTAGAGTAGAATCTGGTATTAATTTTTTTCCCTCCTTTTCTGTTATAAAAACTTTAAACATCAAGAAAAATTGAGAGAATAATATGTGAAAATCTAGAGACCCATCATAATTGTGAATATTTGCAATGTAATAGACAGATAGGCAGAGATGAATTATCTGATAGTAATTTACTGATATAACATTTGATTCCCAATACTTCAGCAGATAACTAATCCAAAAATAATAGTGCTGTCCTAAATAACCACAACCCGAGTATCACATGTAAGAAAATACTATCAATGATTTCTTTTTTCTCCTTTTATTTTATCATTTTTACATTTACTTATCTGTGTATACATTGTGCCACCTAGCCCCCCCCTTACCCTCACTTCCAGCCAGAACCTGTGCCACCCTCTTCTCTGATTTTATTGAAGAGAAAACTTAAGAGATAATAAGAAAGACATATTGTTTTGCTAGTTTGGGATGAAGATAGCCATACAGAGAGATTCCTAGCATTGCTTCCGTGCACATGTGTATTACAACCCACATTGGTTCATCTCTACCAGACCTCTTCGCTACTTCTTGGTCCCTTTCCCATAGTGGCCTCTCCTAATTTAAGATTACTTTATTTGCTCCTCAACAGGGAGCACATCAACCACATTCAAGTTTTAGGTTTCCTTCCCTTTCCTTATCCCTCCTGTGTGCAGTCTCCCCTTAGCGTGTGACCCATGTCCAATAATATTACTGCATTTGTTTTAGGTCTATAATCTGCATATGAAGGAGAACATGAGATTTTTGGCCTTCTGAGCCTGGCTAACTTCACTTAAGATGATGTTCTCCAGTTCCATCCATTTACTTGCAAATGATAATATTTCATTCTTCTTTGTGGCTGAGTAAAATTCCATTGTGTATAAATACCACGTTTTCGTGAGCCATTTATCAGTAGTGGGACATCTTGACTGTTTCCGTAGCTTGGCTATTGTGAATAGTGCTGCAGTAAACATGGGTGTGCAGGTTCCTCTGTTATAACTTGAGTCTCATTCCTTCTTAATGTCTGGTCCATGCCATATTTCCACAACCAGGATTGAATCAAATTTAACATATTGCGTTTGTTTGTTGAGGTCATTCAGTCTGTTGCCCTCCCTTTTGTCTATTTTTTTCTACTACACTGACTTTTTTTTTTCATTTTTCTTTTATTATTCATATGTGCATACAAGGCTTGGTTCATTTCTCCCCCCTGCCCCCACCCCCTCCCTTACCACCCACTCCGCCCCCTCCCTCTCCCCCCCAATACCCAGCAGAAACTATTTTGCCCTTATCTCTAATTTTGTTGTAGAGAGAGTATAAGCAATAATAAGAAGGAACAAGGGTTTTTGCTGGTTGAGATAAGGATAGCTATACAGGGAGTTGACTCATTAATTTCCTGTGCGTGGGTGTTACCTTCTAGGTTAATTCTTTTTGATCTAATCTTTTCTCTAGTTCCTGGTCCCCTTTTCCTATTGGCCTCAGTTGCTTTTAAGGTATCTGCTTTAGTTTCTCTGTGTTAAGGGCAACAAATGCTAGCTAGTTTTTTAGGTGTCTTACCTATCCTCACCCCTTACTTGTACTACACTGACTTTTTAAAGCAACCAGGCCACATAGAATAGTCTATGATTTATATTGGTCAGATTGTCTCTTTACGGTGTCATTTAAGTTGTACATCATTTCCCGGTAGGTCCTATAAATTAAACTTGAATCCAAAGAGAAATTGGGGGATAGGGATGTGGCCCAAATAGTAGAGCAGTAGCCAACAAACTCAAGGCCCTGAGTTCAAACTACAGTACCACACAAGAAAGAGAGACAGAAAGAGAGGGGGGGAGGGAGAAAAAGAGGGAGGGAGAGAGGAAATGAAGGAAACTAAAGAAGAGGAGGGGAAAGGACAGGAGAGGAGGAGAGGGGAGGGAAGGGAAGGAAACAATAAAGAGATCAAGCATTTGGGGAAAGTATAATTCACAGGAAATACGTACTTCGCATCAGGCTAGGTGGCATATAATGTCAAGTGGTCATGCTGAGTGAATTTGATCCCTTGATTAATGGGATGGCCATTCTACCTCTCCATTAAAATGTATTTTCTTAACTATTTGCAATTAGCAAAGAATCTGTGAGGCAATATGTGAGATCCATGAATGTACTGTTTCCTCAACAAAATTTCACCTAGTATTTTTAGCCTCCATTGATAACACATACCTAAAAGAATTGTTGCAAAATGTATATTAGTTTTATTTTTTTATTAAGTCATTGTTTTAAATTAGTATATATTCATTGTACAAAGGGGTTTCACCATGGTATTTCGCATAGGTATGTGTGGTACTTTGACTAGATTAATCCTCTCTATTGCTCTCTCTTCCCTATCTCCTCCTTGATTTCAATAGGTTTCCTTACGCCATCTTCATATTTAGATACAATGTACTTCAATATCATTCACCCCATCATCTCTTTCCTTCTTCTCTCTCCCCCTTGTCCCTCCAAACCTTCCCACAATTGTAATCATGTTATATATTTATTTATTTATATATACATACATTTTAGGTCTAGATTCCTCTGCATATGAGAGAAAACATGGCCTTTGTCCTTTTGAACCTGGCTTATTTCACTTCCTATGATGATATCCAGTTCCATCCATTTTCTTGCAAATGACATAATTTCAATTTTCTTTATGACTGAGTAATGATCCATTGTGCATATATACCACATTTTCTTTGTTCATTCATCAATTGATTCCAATAGCTTGGCTATCATGAGTAGTGCTGCAATAAACATGAGTGTGCAGGTGTCTCTATTGTATGCAAAGACTTACATTACTCTGGATATATGTCCAAGCATGGTAACCCCCAGATCATATTGTAATTCCACTTTTAGTTTTTTAGAGAACCTTCACACCGATTTCTATAGTGGCTCCACTAATTTATATTCCCACCAACAATGGATAAGGGTTCCTTCCCTCAACCCCATCCTACATCTCCACCAGCATTGTTGTTGCTTGTGTTCTTCATGACAGCCATTTTGCCTGGGGTGAGAGGAAATCTTAATGTTGCTTTCATTCACATTTCCCTTATGACTGAGATGTTGAGCATTTCTTCATGTATTCATTGGCTATTTCAAGAATTATCTCTTAAATGAATTTGCCCATTTACTATTTGGATTGTTGGTTCTTCAGTAGTTTAGATTTGAGCACCTTGTGTATTCTAGTTATTTGTCAGATTTGTCAGATGTATAGCTGGCAAAGATTTTCTCCCATTCTGTAGGCTATCTCCTCATCCTAGTGACTGGATTTGCTACGCAAAGGCTTTTGAGTTTGATGCAGTCCCATTTGTCAATTCGTGCTCTTATTTGCTGAGCTATTGGAGTCCTATTCAGGAAGTCGTTGCCTGGTCTATATCTTCCAGTGTTTTCCCTATGTTTTCCTGTAGTAGTTTCAAAGTTTTAGATCTTTCATTAAGCTCTTTGACCCATTTTAAATAGATTTTAGTAAAAAGCGAGAGATAAGGATCTAGGTTCAGCTTTCTGCCTGTGGAAATCCAGTTTTCCCAACACGTTTGTTAAAGAGGCTACCTATTCTCTAATGTATGTTTTAGCACCTTTGTCAAAAATCAACTGCCTGTTACATTGTGGGCTTATTTTTGGATCTTCTATTCTATTGCTTGACCTGACGGTTTTATGCCTGTACCATGCTGTCTTTGTTACCATGGCTCTGTAGTATTGTTTGAAATCAGGTATTGTGATGCCTCCAGAATTGTTCTTTTTGCTTAAGGTTGCTTTAGCTATTCAAAGTCTTTTGTGCTTCCATATAAATATTAGGATTGATTTCTCTCCCTCTGTGAAGATAAATCAAGTGGAACTGTGGTAGAGTTTGCATTGACTATACGGATTGCTTTTAGTGATACAGGCATTTTCATAACACTGGTTCTGCTGATCCATGAATACAGGAGGTGTTTCCATTTTCTAGTGATTCCTTTCTTCATTGTATTATAGTTTTCCCTGTAGAGGTCTTTCACCTCCTTACTTAAATTTATTCATAGGTACTATATTTTTTAGAGGCCATTGTAAAGGAGATTGTTTTCCTGATTTTTTTCTCTATTATTTACATGCAGTAAAAATCCAACTTTTTTCTGTACAATTTTGCAAGTCTTAACATGTATGTTTGTGTACGCACCACAACCATTAAGATATAGTTTAGTCCCACCCCCTACCCCAAAATTCTCCCATGTCCCATTACTGTCAACCCCTCCTCTAACCCCAGCCCCTGGCAGCCACTAATCTGTTCTCTGTCCCTTTAGCTTTGTATTTTCCAGATGACATATAGCTGGAATTAAACACTATGTTTGAAAAAAATTTTAAAGAAAAACTTTTTAGTCTGGCTTTTTACACTTCTCAGATTGTGCTTCATTAAGATCCATCTACATTGTTGCTTGTGTCAGTAATTCCTTTGCCTTAATGAATGGTATCCCATTATATGGGTACATTCATTTGTTTATTTACTGAGGGACATTTGAGTTGTTTATGGTTTGGGGTAAGTCTGAATAAAGTCATAAAAAACATTCTCATCCAGATCTTTGTGTAAATGTATGTTTTCATCTCCTTTGGGAAATTACTTGGAAACAGGATTAGTGTCAGTGGTTATACTGTCTGTATTCTTACCTGCAATGGAATAGTTCTGTTGTTTTTTAAATGGTATCATCTTTTCTATTTCGTAGCTGCCATTCTCTCATGAAAGAAAGCATGTTCTCATCAAGCAGAGGTACACCATGGTTCTGTTTGTAAAGGCAGAGTGAATGCTAGTTCTTTCTACCTTACTACTAACTTCTAGAGAAATGAGTTTCACAGTAGTTACCTCCAGGAGTGGCAACAACTTCCTTTTAACTTATTTTTTCAAACTTATGGATTTAGAATTTTTTATTCCATATTTTATAATCAATAATAGCATTCTCTTTAATGCTCAAACTATCCTAAATTTGCCTTTTGGAAAGATTGTATTTAGTTCTGTGAGCTTTTGACGTGGTTTCACCAGTCTTGGACACTTTTTGATTTCTGGAACAGTAAGATTCCCAATCACACCTTGAACTTTCTCTGAACCCAGCCCAGAGTCAGCCGTTTCTCCCAGACGCCTGGCTCCTTTTACAGTGCTTAGAAACAAGTCTGGGTTGCAGGGGTCTCATGGCTACTGAGGCTTCATCATTTCTAGATTCTTTCAGTAGAATACACACATACACACACACAAACACACACAATTGAAATAAAAAAACTAGGATGTAGACATGCATTTAAATCATGATTCAGAACAATATTTCCAATTAAATCTAACCTTCAGAGTTTTAAAAACACCTTTGAGTTTTGTTTCTATCACTTTTCCTTTACGCCAGAAATTTTTATTCTAAATACAGTTAACATATTGACTGATTTGCTTTGTGTCCTGATACAGTAAATTAATTTCACAATTGTACTGCCAGTCCTGCTAAGGTACTTCCTGTCCTTTTCACTCTTACACAGTTTCCCATCAGGAAGTTCTAGTTGAAGTGCTAAGTTCAAAAGTTACTGAAATAATTCTTTCTCTGTGTGATTATGTTTGCAACTTGGTAGACAGTAGGTATGTTTGTTTCCATATATTTTCAACTTTAGGGTTTGGCATGACTGTAGAGATTACAGTGTGTAGTTAGGGGTGAGCAGAAGGTGGTTCTCTGTTCTCTCCCTTTCCCTATCTTCTGTTTCTCTCTTCTTTGTAGCTCACCTCCTCCATCAATACACCTTTCTTTGATGCCATGCACCAAGAGTAGCAATTCCCTTCTCTGAACTCCACTAGCCCTCTTCCTAATAGGAATCTTGAAATATTCTTCCTTCCATTACAGTCCTACTGGTAAACTGTTGCTCTAAAGAGCCAGATGGTAAATACTTTAGGCTTACAGGTCACACACATCTCTGCTATATACTCTTCCTTTTTGGACAATCCTTTATATTCTTCGATAGCCAGGCCTACAAAAACAGGTGATATCCTGAGATATCATCCCTGGGTCATAGTTTGTCAGTGCCTTCCCTATGTCATCTAATTCAAGTATATTGGTACAGGAAAAATCTCTTTTTAATCCCAGGGAGCCTATTTACAGATGTTTACACATGGGAAAGGGTGCTCACTAAGTGTTTAATGAACTCATGAATATGTACTGTTATCTTGTACAGCATACTTACAACACTTTGTTTTTATTCCAGAAAATTGAACTGTACAAAACTCTAACAGCACTGTGCATAAACACAGAGAGTAAGTTACAGACAGTGACCTGTACGTAATACCAGCCCTTTTGCTCAGCAGAGTGAGTTTTGTGCAGGGGATGAAGAAGGTGGCAGTGATGTGTGGAAGCTGACCACAGACTTGGGAGTGTTTTGGGGACTAAATATAAGCATCCAAGAGAGAGGAAGTTCATGGCTAAAAATGTATAGGAACAGATAAAGCAGCAGAACTAGAAGTAAGAGAAATTCCTTCCTTGTAACCCAAAAAGTGGCTTCCAGTATCCATGAAGATACAGGTAGAATAACATTTCTCCAAAATGTGTAGGATGGGAAATATTTCAGAGTTTGAATTTTTTATTCAGATTTTGGAATATTTGCATATGCACAATGAGGTAGCTTAGGAATGGGACCCAATTCTAAACATAAAATTTGTTTATGTTTCATATACACCTTATACATATGACTAATGGTAACTTTATGCAATACTTTCAGTGTGCCTGCCTTTTTACTGTGACCCATCACATAAGGTCGTAGGTGAATTTTCCACTTGTGGATTCAAAGAGCTTTGGCTTTGGAACATTTCAGATTTTGGATTTTTGGATTAATGATGCTCATCCTGTATTCCTCCCTCTTTAGGGAAAGGTGATGACATGAGGAGAACGGAGCTTTGGTTTCTAGAAGCCTGACTCCATTTTCATCCATGTCTAAAAGAGGAACAAGATGGACACCACCTGGAAAAGAGGGCAGGTGCTTAGGCACCTGAATCTGTTAGCAAAAAAAAGTAGGGTGTAATGAATACTGCGAAGGACAGAGTGTTGTGCTACAATTTCTTCCCTGAACACCTTCCTAAAACAGCTCCTCAGTTTACACCTTAGGGCAAAATGCTAATTTTACTGGGATTTAAAAAAACTGGAAATGCTTTTTTAAAAATCTGTTGTCTGAATTTTAATGTCAGTACTTCTTAACTTGAAACACAGATTTTTTTTTTTTTGGTGGCACTGGGATTTGAACTCAAGGCCTTATGCTTGCTGGGCAGGTGCTCTTACTGTTTAAGCCACTCTGCCAGCCCAAGATTTTTTTAAACAAAGAGTAAGTGTAATTAGAAATGGCTTCTCTTCTTATAAGTAACAGAAGAAGAATGAGGGGCTGGAGATGCAGCTCAGTGGGAGAGCACTTGCCAAGCATGTGCAAGGCTCTGGGTTCCTTCCCCAGAACCACACACAAAAAAGATGGATTTCATTAATATTCTGTCTATTGTGATATCTACCATATGTGCACAACTTAAAGAATAATACATACTTATTTACTCTTTAGGTCACTTGAAGAAAAGAATTTACTAATACATTGGAAGCTTGTCCTCCTACTCCCCAGACATAGTGTGAATTTGGGTAAATCTGGACATTGCTATTTGTGTTTATCATGTATTTATCTATTCCTAAACAATATAGTGACTGGTTTTGTATGGTTTTGCTGTGTTTGTTCTTTTGGGTGTTCACCAAATTTCCTTAATTTAAAGAGCTATAGTCTTAATAAAATTTAGAAAAAAAATCTGCTGTCTGTGTTCCAGAAAGTTTCTACTGACACTCATTTCCACCTCTGACCTCAACCTGGTGTCCTGGTGATGTTACTTCCTACCACTGGGACCCTCCCATCCAAAGCATCTCACATCTGACATTAAAAGAGATGTCTTTGTGGTTGCTGCCAAAAAATTTACGAGTCTGTTTGAAGGATTTTTTATTCTAAGAAAATTTATTTCTTAGAATATGTAGTTGGGATGAAAAGGCTGAGAAATCCTTCCAAAACAAAGGTGCTTTACCTTGTTTGAAGTTACAGTTTTGTTTCTTCCCTTAGCCTATCTTAAGGCATCTGCTGTAAATTAAAAGGAAAGAAGTCATTGAAATCAAATGGGTTGCACTGAATAGCATGAATCTCATTAAGAGTAGTTTGTGATAAAAGCTAGAGACCATGCTGCTGCTTTTAAGTACAACCAAGTTAAACATCTGAACGATTTCTGCTGTCTCTTAAATTTTAAGAGGCAACACGTTTGTGATATTTGTTGACATTTGTTATACTTTTGATGAACAATTAGCCTGAAAGAATATTAACAGGAAATTCCATTCGTGAGATAAGCAGCTGTTTCTGCAAAGGCTCAGCCAGATCATGGGACCAAAAACCTTCTTTATACAGCTACTGTTGAATAGTCAGCATTCCTTATGTGTCTGAAAGGAAACGCTTTTAAAATAACCTTTATGGCTAATTTTGATTCACATTTTTTGTAAGGAGAAAAATAGCTTTTATGTTTAATTCTGACTCTTATACTTAGAGTTTGCTACATATGAGTATCCTTAATTATTTTATAAATTTGTGGCCTTAATATCATATAAGCTTCAAATAAAAGTCATCAATAAATGACACCAGTAATTTCAAAACTGTGATGCTTAAGAACCCTGATTCCATAGCATATCACAATGCATTATTTTATTCTTGAAGCAAAATTCTAGTAACATTCTCTTAATTACATACATGCCTCTCTTCCATTTTAGAGCCATTAAAATATTTAGTGTTAATGTTCACATTGTAACATTTATTTAGTACCCACTGAATTACTGGGGTTATACCTCCAGATGACTGAGAGGAAAAAAAAGCCAATAAATATCTAGGTAGAGTACATTGCCAACAGAAATGATGGCAGTTTCATGGAAGCACTAGGCAGGCACTGATCAGCTTTCCTCCGAGGGTTAGGGTCTTATCAAAGATTCCCTTCCAATCCAGCAATCATCACATCATGGAGAGCCTGCCTCCTCAACACCATCCACACCAGCCTCTTCCTCTTCATCCGAACTGCCCACTCTCCCCCTCTTCTCCACTCCCCTTACTGTAAAACCCATGTGCTTCTACCTAACCTTCCCGCTTCTCATCTTTCTCATGCACAAATAAGGTCCAAAGCTTTTGGGGCCTTGTGTTCCTATCAGCAAAATATTTCTGAGCAGGCATTTCCGATGTGACATTTGTTTCTAAGTGACTCACTTGTACCTCATACTCTCAAGATGTATCAAAAATCAGGAAAGCTTAACCTCATTCCTGGTTTTTTACAGATGAAAGAATAAATTTGCATCCAACTTTCCCCTAATAACTTCTCACATACTTTTGGGGTACAGGCTCCCCTGCAACATGGGAGATTCCTGTTCAAAACAGTCACCACAGTAAAATGTCTGAAATAATAGCAGATTATAACTAAGACTCGGTATAAATGTCCTGTAATGATAATGATCTCTAGCGCGTACTCTAAAATAAACCCCAGGCCCTTCACCATTTCCATTTTTGTCCATTACAACCCCAGACGTGGCTGCAAAGATAAACAGGTATCTTCTCAGACAAAAACACCCATGTCCCCATCCTCACCTTTATCCTTTGTCCCCTTCCTCCCACTCCTTTGCTTTAGTCCTACTGAACTTTTGACAGCAAAGGAGTTAAGACAGAAAAAGTGCCGAGTATAAATGGTGATTCTTTTCTTTTATAA
Organism: Castor canadensis; assembly: GCF_047511655.1. NCBI lineage: Eukaryota > Metazoa > Chordata > Mammalia > Rodentia > Castoridae > Castor > Castor canadensis. Next base: position 162,765,464 of record NC_133391.1, read on the forward strand.
GCTTTTTTATTGATATAATATTTTTGCATTTTTAGGGTTACCGTATAATAATTCAGTACATGCTTATAATGTGAAATAACCAAATCTGGATAATTAGCATTTTCATTTCCTCAAACATCAATCATTTCCATGTGAGGGGGAAACTCTGACTCTTCTAGTTATTTTGAAATATTTTATTGATTATTATAAACTGTAGTTACCTACTAGTCTACAGAATACCACAACTAAGTTCTCTGATCTATCTGTATTTTGGTGTCTTGTCAATTCCATTATTGGATATATAGCCAAAGGAAAGGAAATCATATCAAAGAGACCCTGCACTCCTGTGTTTACTGCAGCCATGCTCATAACAGCTAAGATATAGACCAACCAAGATGTCCAACAAAGGATGAATAATCAATAAAAATGTGCTATATATGCACAATGGAATACTATTCCGCCATAAAAAGAATAATAACCGGGCTAGAAGTATGGGTCAAGTGGTAGAGCACCTGCCTAGCAAGTGGGATGCCCTAAGTTCAAACCCCAGTACCACAAAAAATAGAAGAAAATCTGTTATTTGAATTAAGATGGATAGAACTGGAAAACATCATGTCAGGTGCAATAAACCAGACACAGAACAAATACCACATATGTTCGCTTCTATGTGGAAACTAAAAACTAGCTCTCACACAAAGAGGTTAGACAATACCAAGTATTGGCTTTCAGATGCTAAGTTGTTTTCCATTTGAGAGCACCCCTGCTCTTTAATTACCCAAAATTCTGAACAATAATTTTTCAGGAAGATTAAGAAATTAATTTTAAGATTAAGATGAAGTGTGCTTTGAAAGCACACTTCCAGGAGTTATGGGTGAGTCTTGTTATATGATAGACAGGAACTGGCTCCCAGTGGTTGGAACTATTTCCTATAAATCCCAAAGGAAATCCCACTATGCACCCCAACACCCATACCATCTCATGTCATTATATGACTTCATCACTTTCTCCTCACCCTACAGCCCTGCTTGCCTGCAGTATTCTCATTTTCCATCTGTGGAACCACCATTGGCCCTGCCTCCCCTGAAGGACAGCTGCCATTGATGTGCAGTTTGTCCCCCTCGTCCATGCCCATATCCCTAACAACACCTCCCCCACTCTGACTCAGAGACCTTTCCTAAATCCTTCTCTCCTCCTCTGCTGCTAATTAACCCACAGCATTTCTTGCTTGAGTACAATTATCTCCTTGGTCCACCAGCCTCTGTGTTCACTGATAATAGTTTTGGCTCAGCTGCCCACTCACCATCATTTTAAAAGCTCAACTTACTTCATTTTTTCCAATTACCAACTTTCACAATATACTATTATTCAGGCCGTGCCCAAGCATTTTTGGTCTTAAGCCTTCATCAGTAAAAAAACTTTAAGCACAGACCTCTAAAATATGCTTTTTTTCCCAAAATTATGAACATGTATTACTGTACTAATATGTTTTAAATATAAAATAATATGCACTTGAAAATATAAATTTAAAAATATGAAATTATCTCCTCTCATTATTTTGGGGTAAAGCAACTGTCCTATTGTTGGAATTGATAACCCTCCAGTGCGGAAAACAGACACACAAGAGACAGAAAATCTTGACAGGGCAATTTCTCTTGATCAAGACAATGCAAGCATGTGCTCACTCCTGCTAAGCAAACATGCAAGCCAAGCACAAAATGGATGACAGTGGCTCCTCCGTATATCCCTGATGCAGTCGTACCTGCCCCTCACCTGGGATTTGTCCAGGTCAAAGGTTCACAGACTTTCCCGATTGGATAAAAGGCTTAGGGGATGGATTAGGGCATGCAGTTTCGTGGGCAATGGAGTTGTACAGGAATCCAGAAGAAGAAGCAAGGACTCTTTAAACATGCATGTCACCTAAGATGGCAAACTGAGGAATTTTTAAGTAATCTAAGAGGGTAACAAATACTTTGATAGAAAAGATCATTTTTCTTACACTATATTTTGGTTATAGTGACAGATACAAGTATCTATAGATGTGTGTTAAAATCCAGAGAACTATAATCCATAAAAACTCAAATTGATTGGAGATAAGATAAAGTAGCAAAAAAATCCTCACATCACTGGAGGGATTTAAACTTCCCTTTGAAAGAATCAATTGCCCCTGGCTTTTGTTCTCCAATCTTTAGAATCCTTTGCAGAAAATTCTGTTAAAGGTGAAACAAATGAAAACTGGAAGCTTTGAAACATACCATTGGGTATGTGCACTCAGCCTCTCTCCTCCCCTTCTGCCTGTAGAACCTGTGATCCAGCCCTCTGGAACTCAGAACACAAGACCCCAAAATATGGCATGTTGAACGCTTTGAACTGAAGACTACAAAAGCCTCAGAAGCAAGAAGTACTCGCTGACCTTTTCTTGCCCTCCTTTCTTCTCCACCTAAGTTGGTCATAGAAACTAGAATTCATCTCTTCCAAAATAAGCCATAAAATCTAGCAAGTCCACTGTCTAAAAATCACTTCATCATCCACCACCTGAAAGTGCTCACGAGTGAGGTCTCTTGATCCCATAACGGGGAGAAAGGAATGTCATACAGAGACACAAAAAAGAATCTGAACAATTCATCTTTGCTGACGTGTCCCCGCCCGGTTTGTTACATTACATCACATCCATCTTGGTTTAATCTTGTTTCCTCCACTAATATCCTCTTCTTTCATCAAACTTAGCATAAAAATACTCAGTCTTCCTTGGGTCTTTAGGCTCTCGTGTTATGCAAATCTTTGTTAAATAAATTTGTTAGGCTTTTCTCTTGTCAATCTGTCTATTGTTACAGGGGTAACAAGCCATGATCCTTACTACCTTCTCACCCCTCCCAACCCCGGAGTGCTTTACTTCATGCTACTCTGTCTCTTTTTGTCCTTTGATACCCTGTTAGTCACTTCCTCCTGTAACAAGGCTCAAACACGCACTGAATTTGTGCAACTCTGTCCTGCTTAGAGGCCAACACTTCATCTCTTTGCATGAATACGGAGTTAAGGAAGCTCGCTATTCCCAGTTAGGTCTGGCACTGCACTTTGAGAATAGAACTACACATGTAAGGAGTAGAGGATGGGTGTTAAAGGGCTCTGCTAATTTCATGAAGGAGAACTGGATGCATGGAGTGAGCAGGAAGGGAAAAACAGAGAAAAGAGGAAGAAGAGGAGAGAATAAAAGGAGAAGGAAGAGAGAGGACAGAAAGAGTTCTCACCAAAATAGTGGGGAGATGAAAATAGGCCAAGGAACATTTTGAAGAATTTTAGATTAATTGTTCTATGGCTATCCAATGTAATCTTCCTTGTCATCAAATTGCCAGCAAAAATCCACCACGTGCAGCTGCTTCACATGTAATAACATACATGTGAAGAACAAGAAGGAACAAATAGTGCTTGCCTAGCGTGCACAAGGTCCTAGGTTCAATCCCACCAAAAAAGAAAAGACAAAATAAAAGAAGCAACAGATAATCAGGGCTGTGTCTGAAGTTCATGTTGACTCCAAGCAAGACGTAGAGGAACAGCTAGCTGCAAGGCAGAGAGTGGAGAGTAAAAATTAGCAGAAGCTGGATGCTGAAAGCAGAGGTGACTGAGGGTGCAACAGGAATGTATAAAAATTTTGGCAAAAGCATTGACTTCCGCTGTCTGGTGGCCAGGGAGTTTGAGCAGATCTGAGGTAGATCTCAGAAGGGGATAGTGGGCAGCCCAGCTGTCACCTGTCTCACTCTTCCATGCCATCCACGCCACCATGTCTGGATCTCAACCTAGCTGACATCCTAGTCTAGGAACTTCTCGAGGACAAGAGCCAGAACTAACTAACACAGTCAGGATGACCTCAAGTCCAAGTCCCAAGTACATACCAGGAGCTAGAGTACAGCTCAGAAGACCATATGTGGACATGGGAAGAAATCAAAGAGAGACCTTAGAAGAAACCAAGCCTGATGACACTTTGACCTTGAATTTTCAACCTCTAGAACTTTCAGAAAATAAATTTCCATTTTTTAAGCCTCTAGTTTGTGGCATTTTGTTATTGTAACTCTGGCAATCTAATACAGGAACCATATTTTCCAAACTAAAAAGTAGGGCATGTGGCCTGACAAGCACAAATGATTTATAGACCCAAGAGACTAAAATAGTTTAGATTAGACACCCAGCCATCCCTAATCCACAGCCTTATTTCAAACTTTATCCTAGGAAAATCCTTTTACTCAATTCTTTATAAAATCTTAGAAAAGGAGGTTCAATTACCACCATTGGAAATAAACCGAATTCCAGTTCTGAAGTTTCACCACCACACATCCTTTTGAGGCCATTTTAAAACCAAACCAAATATAATTTAGAGAGAATTAAGGGCAGAAATCCACGGGCATTTCATCCTTCACATATAAGCGTAGGCTAAATCAACTGTAAGAGCACACTGTTCTATTTTTAGAAAAGAGAGGAAATCTAAGAATCCTGTATGCCTTCATAAAGACAAATCCTGAAAGACCAGCTTTCGTAGACTCTGAAGCCAACCATCTATATAATTAGAAAAAATTCGGGGGTGGCTGGAAAGGAATTATTGTAAATTCTTTAAGATATAAATCAAAGAATGAATTGCAACCTGGCCATGGCTGTTGACACAGCACATATTAACACAATGTTTATTTTCTTCCTCAGATCTAGAATTAAAAAAAAAAAAATCAAAGCTCTGATTTATCAAAATATACTACAAATATATTATATTTATATATGCTATATATATTAATGTATATATATTAATATATGTTTTAAAGTCTGTTGGGGATCCAAACAAAATGTCAAAACATAAAATCCTCATAAAAAGCAAATCAGGTGTGAATTTTTTTATCTTTTGCCTGAAAACTTTAGACCCATAGACTTTATGTTATAGCTCTGCCTTTCAATTCTCACCACAGGCCAAAGAACTACAAGTAAGGAAAAAGGAAAAATTAAATTTTGAATGTTTCTGGATGAAATACAAGTATTCAACTCTGGGGTAAAAGGACAAAATGGAACCAAATTATAAAACTGCCTAATTCACAAAAGGCAATGAAGAATATAAGCATAGCCAGAGAAAACTAAATTACATCAGCTGTTCTTAAGCAAATTTCAAATTTTTTAAGAGTGTTATCCAGAAAAACCAGTGGTTCTTAAAGATGGGTAAGTAGTTCCTGACATTGTCTCCCCAGAAGCAATACCAAAACAAAAAGATGAGTGGATAAAAAGTCTCCCTAATGAGTGGATTAAAAAAAAAATTAGGAGAAAATCTGCTTAATTTCTCCCCAGTTTGAAGGGAAGATACCAGAGAGGATAGGAAAGCTTCCCAGGGGAAATGAAATGGAATGTCTCCCTGGAATAGAATTTTACTCCAACTCTCTACTGACTCAGGGAAAAGAATGTGCGTGAAAACCCAGAGATGAGTAAATAGGGTTTTCCACAGAACGAAAATAAACAGACATTCTCAGAAGAAAAAATAAATAAGGTAAAAGCCACGGAGGTTGTGTGGGTTCAAGGCATGAGCACATAAAACTAGTTTAAAATTCTCCATCTCTCTCCAGATTAAAATTCCTGTCTCAATAGTTGGGGGACAGAAGAGCCTTAGAAAGGACAGCTCAGGTAGCCAGGCTACCTGCAGCCAACTCCTTCTGCACCATGTAATCTGGGGCAGGTCACTTAGCATCACCGGCATCAGTGTCCTTGTCTGTGAAATGGACTCTCTCATATACCTACATACAAGGATAAGATTATCTGACATATGTAAAGCCATAGGAAGTGCCAGGCACATGGCAGGCACCACATTTACCTTCACTATTACCATCACTGTCATTGTCAAAGTCTGTAAACTTCCCTTTTCTTTTCAGTTACTGGCTAGGAAGGATGTGGGTCAGATACCAAGTAAGACACTGATGATTTAAGGCAAAAGACTCAGTCCCTGGCCTAATGAAGCTCTCAATCCTGTAGGTACTGGGCAAGCATTAAATGAATGATCCATGCAAACAGTAGTGGAAATTACCTCAATACACACATGTCAGGGAGCTCAGCCCTGGGCGATTCACTGAAGAGATCCAAACTGTCATTACATGTCTTCCAGCCCATGAAGATATAGAGGGGCCCTGGCTCCATTTCCAAAGGACAAGTGTGTTTTAAATAGTTTAAATAGTCTGGTTATGTTCTCTCTTCTCTTCCTGCTCTGCCGTGGGATACCCCTTCTTGCCATACCTAGTGTGCAGTTTGTCACGTAAGCAAGGAACATCAAAGCACAACAAAGCTTACCTGTCAAGCCCCTGACTCAACATGTACCATGGTCTTACTTAGCATACACTTCACATGCTACAATCTTAATCTTCTCATGACTTCTTCCCCATTGCCATGACCCTTAAGAGCAAAGCAAAGCAAAACAGTACAAAAAGCAGGACCATGGCATTTGATGGTATTGATTGTGCACCATTTGGTCAGCAAAGTTCTTATAGTTATACAGTCCACAATTTGAACAACCCCATGAACAACTCTGTGCCTGATACTCTGGGAGCTGTCAACTCTATTTGGGAAGATCAAGGACAACTGTACAAATCAAGTAGTCATTGTCCTGGGTCTTGAATAAGGTCTGCATTCTTCCCAAGATCTGGGGAAAGTGCTACAGGTGAAAAAAGCTGTGTGTTAAAAACATAGGAGCATGACACATGTGGCATCCTGACACTGCAAGGAGAGCAAGCAGCGGAGAATGTATAGATCCCAGGGAGTATAGGAAGGAGAAGCCGGAGGTGAAGGTGAAGATAAAGCCATGTGGAGGCATGCACGCTAGATCAGTGCATTGGAGAGTGTGGGAGCCTATGACGAGTCTGGAGCCTGAGGGGAATGGGCTATATATGATCAGATTTGTGCTTAAGAAAGATTTTTTTAGCAGTGCAAATACTACACCAGGTCCAGGTTGACCTGGGATGTCACTAAGAAGCTTACTCTAAGAACTAGAGATGAGGTCTTATACTCATCTCTAGTGTGGAGATTTGAGAAGAATTTTTTAGTAGCCAAGTCAAGATGACTAATTAGGATGGGGAGGAAGTTGAAGAAGACTAGGACAATTTTCAGAGTCCTAGCTTTGTAACTGAGTAAGAGATAGATAGTACTCTACCAGTTCTAAAGGAGTAGAAGCAGGGTTGAGGGGGACAGGTTGAATTCAAAGAGCCCTTGAGAAATACAGATAAATATATATAGGAATCAGTTGTTCTCTTGGGTCTGGAGCTTAAGAGAAAGATTTGCTCTTAAGATCAAAGCCACTACAGCACAATGAATTAAGAATTAAGCTGTTTGGGGGAGATTGTAAAGGAAAAGAGAGAGGACACAAGGAGGATAGTTGTCATAATGGAACCTGAAACATTAATGGATGCAAGAAAGACTAAGACAAGAAGAAGTGACTACACAAGGGAGATATGAGGGTAGCTAAGACACCTAAAAAATTAGTTAGCATTTGTTGCCCTTAACGCAGAGAAACTAAAGCAGATACCTTAAAAGCAACTGAGGCCAATAGGAAAAGGGGACCAGGAACAAGAGAAAAGGTTAGATCAAGAAGAATTAACCTAGAAGGTAACACACACGCACAGGAAATTAATGTGAGTCAACTCCCTGTATAGCTATCCTTATCTCAACCAGCAAAAACCCTTGTTCCTTCCTATTATTGCTTATACTCTCTCTTCAACAAAATTAGAGATAAGGGCAAAACAGTTTCTGCCGGGTATCAAGGGGGTGGGGGGGAGCGGGAGGGGGTGGAGTGGGTGGTAAGGGAAGGGGTGGGGGCAGGGGGGAGAAATGACCCAAGCCTTGTATGCACATATGAATAATAAAACAATAAAAAAAAAAAAGAAGAAATGACTGAACTATCACAAAGATGGAATAATCAGGATGAGATTAGGAAGGGCATATGGCTAAGAGTACAGCTGAGGGCTTCATCTAGATCAGAGATCCCAGAACTTATGCTTAGTAAGGTCTAGGTTGGAAAAAGAAGACTTCACACTTAGAAACCTGATGTTCCCTAGGAAATAAGTCACCCAGTCATTAAGACATTATTTCAATCACTATTTTCCAAGCACCTGCTAAGTACCCTAGCACAATAAGTATTTTCATCATCATCCTCTTCTTGGAGCTTAAAATCTGGTAGGGGAGCAGGCATCCACAAATATATGCAAAACTGCAACTGTCATGGTAGCTATAAAGAACTCTATGGTCCAATAAGAGCTTATAGGGCAAGCAATCTACCCATGCAGGTGTCAGCAAAGCCTTCCTTGCTGAGCAGGTTAATTCCTTATACTGATAAACCACTACTGTACCCAAGTCAAGCTGTGTCAACAAAAGTAGAACATGTCACTTGATAAAGTGACATACACAACTCACATCAACAAGTTAGGGTCAACCAAAGGTGAAAGTCAGGAGGAAGGCCCAATAAGTGCAAAAACCCTATAAAGGAGCAATATTGGAAATCCCAGGATCAAAAGACAGTCAGTGAGGCTGGAGCAGAAGTGAGGTGGAATGTGGCAAAAGATGAACCTAGAGACATAAGTAAGATCAGGCCAGATAGGACCTTGCAAGACATCCCAGAAGAGCTCATCTCAAGTCCTTACAATACCAGGAAGCCAGTGGAGAGTGTTAAAGGTAGTAGGTAGCTGAGTTCCATGATCACCTTCGTATTTTATAAATTTCATAAAGTTGATTTTAGCTGCAGTTTGAAGGTGGGTTAGAGGAGCCCAGAGAGACCAATTCTGTGATCCTGGGGAAGAGATGACCATGGCTTAGAGGAGGGGGCAGTGGTGAAATCTGAAAGAGATGATTTTGAAAGACACTTAGGAGAACTGAGTTTGTGGCTCAAATGGTAAAGTGCCTGCCTTGCAAGCATGAGGCCATGAGTTCAAACCACAGTACTACCAAAACCAAAACAAAATGAAACAAAAGACACTTAGTAGGTGATGTTGGATCTGTGCCAAGTTAGAGAATTACCAAGATGAAGTACACTAGATGTGGGTTGGATTTGGGAAAAATATCATGTATTTACTTCAGAATATATTGATTTTAAAGTGTCTTTGAGTCATGCAAGAGTAAATGTCAATGCCAGGTGTAGTGGTGCATGCCTATAATCCCATCTGCATGGGAGGCAAAGATAGGAGGACCTTGGTCTGAGGCTGACATGAAAGCAGAAACACAAGATCCTATCTGAAAAAAAAACTAAATTAAAAAGGATTGGGGTCGTGGAAGACCCTTTTAAATTCAAACACCAGAACTGCCAAAAAAAAAAAAAGGTGTCAAACCGTATGAGCCTGGATCTCAAGGAAGTTCAAGATATACTTAAAGGTTAGGCGTGGAAAGGATAAAACTGTCTGGGACAAAATATAGAAGAGAGGAGACCCAAGACAGATTCTTGAGGAGCTCAAAGATTTATTGGCTAGATAGAGGATGACAAAACTACAAAAAAGAGAAGAAGTGGCCAGAAAGGTAAAAAATTAATGGATCCTTGTAGCATGGAAAATAGAGGTGAAAAAGAAGGATATCCGAGGATATTGCTAAGAGGAAAGGTGAGGGTAGAAAGGCCCACTAGGTTGACATGGAGGTCCAGGAGGATAATGAAGCCAGAAGTCTTACAGGGATGGGTTGAGGAGTAAGTAGGACAGGAAAGAAAGGAGAGAGTAGTCAATTCTCTCCAACAACAGTAAATAAAAGGAGTGCAAGCCAAGTTGTCTTGAGGAGAGAGAAGGAATGTTTAGATGTGTAGCTAAGAGCTAGTAAAGGGAGAGCTATTAAAGAAAAAGGAAAAATAAGTAAATAAACAGGAGGCAGACTTCTACTAATTTGTAGTAGCACCAGTTTCCCTGGGTGGGCAATTCTTTCTAGCCATGACAGTCTGAGCTTAGTTGGGAAATTCTAAATTGTGGATTAAAAAAAAAAAAAGAAGAAGAAGACAATGAAATTGAGCCACTTAAGAGAAAAAGTTCTAATCTTACTTAGGATCCAGGGTCCATATGGAAGGAATTTGGCACCCAAGAGGCCAGTTGTTGGCTAAAAATGGGTGAGTCAAGGGATCAGAGGCCTCCTCACTAAAGATGAGCTGCTTGATTGAGGAAATGCGCGTTTGAGAGGCAGGAATGGTAAGTGAAGCCAATGCCTTCAGCGTGCCCCAGTATCCACCACAGCCCCTGTTTCTTCACCCTCTCCTGAGGTCAGACTATCATCTGCTTTTGTCTCAACTCCCTTTCAGGCCAGGAGCACTGGGCACTTAAGGCCCCTCAGACACATGGGCAGCCAACACCTATTGGAGCTGGTGAATAGATACCTACCCTGGCTCACCCTCTGCAGGTAGGATGTTTTCCAGTGCCTCCCAGAGTTCCTCAGTTCTCTGCCTCTCTGAGCAAATTCCAGCACCCACAGTGTGAACTTGAGTCACCTTCTACTCTTACTAGCTTATTTCCCTTCTGTGTCTCAGTTCTCTACCCCGCTGCGTGGGAATTTGCTCCCACACAAACTACCTGTATTTACAGGGTCTGCTTTTGAGGGAGACGCACACAGGATATAGCTTATTGCTGCTAAAGTTTGCAAAGGTAAGTTGAGGGAGGGGCTTGTCATGGCTTGGATCGTAAATGTCCCTCAAAAGCTCATGTGTTGAAGGCTTGGTCTCTGCGGCAACAGTGTTCAGAGGTGGGATCTTCGGGAAGTGATTGGATCATGGTGGCTCTGACCTCACCAATAGATTAATTTATTTAGTAATTCATAACAAAATGGGCTATTGGAAGGTGGGAAAAACTTTAGAAGTTGGGCTCTCTTCCTGTCCCTTCCTCTCCCTCTCTCCCTCTCTCTGCTTCCTAGCCAACAGGAGATGGAAGCGGCTCTCTACCGTAGTATACTATCTCACCACAAACCTAAAAGCAGCCCGGCTGTGTGACTATGGACTGAAATCAGCCTTGTCTCCTTTAAACTGTTTATCTCAGGTGTTTTGTCCCAATGACCCAAAGCTGACTAACTCAGGGCTATAAAGAGTCCTGAAGATAAAGCACAGTGGAAATGGACGCTATTGGCTACTGACTCTGAGCTGAAGAAGGTTTAGAGGCCACCTTGCTTGGGATTTTTACATGGATCTCAAATTGATCCTGGATGTTTTTGATGGTGACCTAGAGAAGGAAACCATGAACCAAGTACAAATGTTTTCCATAATGTGGGAGAGAGATCAGAAGATCAGCAGATGACAGTGATTCCTGCGAAGTAGGGTGGGGTAGGTACATGGCACGACTCAAAACCAAGAGGATTTTTACAAGGGAATGGAGTGGTTTCTAGACATGGGAAAGGAAATTAAGGACAATGTTTATGACACTCCACCCCCAAATTCAGCACGTGTAGCAGAAAGAGCAGTCCCCACCAGAAAGGACCTAATCAAGAAAGTATAACACAAACTGGCTGAGTGGCTCAATGGTGGAGCGCCTGCCTAGGAAGTGTGATGTCCTGAGTTTAAACACCAGTACCACCCAGAAAAAAAAAAAAGAAAGAAAGCTTAATGTGCTTTTTTGAAGTTAGATCAATCTACCTAGGGTTGAAGATACAGGGGAAATCCTTACAGGAGTTTGCAGATAAATCAGAACAATTGGTATAAAGAAGTGGATGAGCTGGGGGAGAAATGTTACCCAGGGCTCTGTGCTGCCTCTGAGGTTAGCAACTTTCTCAAAGGCAGGGGTAAGTTTGTATTTATGTCACACAATACTTAAACCTTAAAAGAAGTTTGATGTACAACATAAGATCATGTGGAAGCATACAACGTAACAAAACAATGATAGTCTATCAGTGCTTTTAAATTTTCAAATTCAGGCCTCTTTTTTTTTACTTCCAACTTCCAGTTTCTATCAGTTAACAGAATTAGCATCCAGCAGGATGGCATTTAGAAGGATTAGTATCTGACCAGGGGTCATTTTGAAAAGGAATCTGCTATGTAGCAGCTTCCAAGTTGGGTTCAGTCTGTGTTCTCTGAGACATTAAGAAGTTAATGAATTTTATCCAAATATCACTCCGAAGGAACTGAGTGTCCTGGTGAGATGGGCCTGTGAAGTTCTACACAGGATCCCTCTCAGGAACAAAGGCTCCCTGCTAATAGTGGGCAGGTTCCAAACTTTCCTGTGTCTGTCCCCATGAGGGTCAAAAGAAGCTTCTTCACTCAAAGTCACAGCCCATCCCAGGATGCACACACCCAGGGATTGTTCTGCACGGAAGTACAAGAGCCATGATGAGCTGAAGGTGCAGTTCAGAATGCTTCTGCTACATCACAGCTTAGTTTCTCCCCACTTAATCCTGCTTCCTTCTCATCCTTTTCACAGATGTCAAGCCCCCAAATACTCCCTATTTGCTATGGTGTGAATGTGTGCCCCAAATTCATGTGTGGGAAATCTGTTCTCCAAATTCATTATGTTGATAGAATTTGGAGGTGGGTCCTCTGGGAGGTGATTGGGATGAGATGGGGGCATGAGGGTGAGACTCCCATGATGGCATTAGGGGACTTTTGAGAAAAAGCAGAGAGATTCAAGCTTTCTCTGTGTTGTCATGAGATTTCTTCCACCATGTTACAGGGCAGCAAGGAGGCTCTCGCCAAGTGCCAAGCAAATACCAACACCAGGCTCTTGGACTCCCAGCCTCAAACCATGAACTAAGTGAACCTCTACTCTTTATACATCGTTTGCTTTCAGATATTTTATTATACAGCAGAAAATGGGCTAAGACACTGATAAATACCTTACATTTAATCTCCGTTGCAGAGTTGTGAGGTTCTGCAAATGACATGGCTCCTGAGTGAGTGACTCTTCAGGAAACCTGATCTGATACTGCCACATTGGTTTATAGAAAACAGACTAAATGCCACTTGCTAGGTATCAAAAGAGAGTGGGAAAATGGTTGTGCTTACTCATTTGGACTTGGAATTCAATGCTCACCTCCTATTTTCTCAGGGGAAGAAATACTCTGAAGAATACCGAGGTAGAGTATGATAAGAGTTCATTGCACTAAATCCAGGTGACAGGGGTTTTGGACTCTATCCCGATGTTTGCTGGAATAAACAACTTTATCTTCATGGGCCTCAACTTGTTCATCTAGGTAGATGGTTTCCAAGGTAACTTCTAACTGATCACCTAACCCATGTCTGACATCCTGAACATCAAGGAGGTTGTTCTTGCTCTTTCTCTGAAGATTGAACCAGCATTCAAATGGAGATATTTGAGGAATTTAATGAGATGTTTTAAATGATAAAATCTACTTTAAAAATTGTTTATCACAACAACCTTCAAAAATAAATAGTGGGGGGTGGGCTGGGGAGGTAGCTCAGTGACACAAGACCCTGTGTTTGATCACTAGCATTGCAAGATAGATAAATAGATAATAGATAGAGAGATGATAGATACATAGATAGATAGGTAGATGATAGAAATAGATAGATGATAGATAATAGGTAGATATATAAGTAGTCTTCAATGTTAAACAAAGTATACCATAAGCATGTACAACTAAAAATCCACTATCTTAATGGAAGCAAGAGTGGAAGTAGAAGTTAGTTCTTAGTTCTGGTCAGTAAAAACTCATTGAAAGCCCACTGTGTAGCCATCATTGGGCAGACCCATGGGTACCAGATATTGTTTCTCAAGTGCTAAACCTTTTACCGTGGAAAGCTTCCTGGGACAAAGCACAAAAGCATCTTCAACCCATGTAAGACTCCAGTACTTCCAAGTATTGTGTGTAAGTATTGTGTGCTTGTTCCTACAAAGGGAACATACTTCCCCTGACACCTTTGGATGTAGGAAACACATCTTCTCCCAACTCTTGAGTGAATTGGGGAAGGTATATAGGTGCTTCTAGAAAGCAGAAACTGGCTCTGTAGAAAACAGTGTCCAGTGCATTTATCACCACACAAGACAAAAAAGTACAAAACTGGAAGACCATTTTCCAAGTACATTCAACAGTGTTAAGCAGTATTGCCCAAGGTTTCCACGGTCAGATGAGGTTGCAAAACAGTAAGTTTTAACAGTTTTCTTTGTGGAAGAACTTATTAAATGCCTCAATATGCTCTTTTGCCTTTTTTACCTCTGAAAGGTAAAAACTCAATAAAGCACTTAAAAATAGTGAAGAAGGTAAATTCTAAGTTATGTGACTTTACCACAGGTTTTTAAGGTGACAAGTGCAGGAAGCAGTTTCTGAACTTCTTTGACTATAGGCATTTTTATGATCAGAGTTTCTCTTGAAGATATGATCAGGAAACCATCCTGATTTTCCCAGGACTGAGGGTGTCCCTGGAATGTGGGACTTTCAATGCTACAATACCAGGAAATGCTGGGCAAACCAAGACAATGAGTCTCCTTACTTGAAGAAGTCCTGAGCCTAAGGTGGAAATGCTGCTCTAGGTCAGTGTTACGGTTTGATTATGAAATGTTCCCCAAGTCTGATGTATTGGAAAGTTGGTTGCCAGCTGATGGGCTTTGGGGGAATAATTGGATCCAGAGGGCTCTGACCTAATCAATGGATCTATACCTTGATGGAGTCATAGCATGATGGCATTATTGGGAGGTGACAAAGAATAAACATGGAGCCTAGTTGGAAGAAGTAAAACACTGGGGACAAGCCCTGGAAAGATGTATCTTGTCTTCTGCCCCTTCTTTTCCTCTCTGCTTCCTGTCTACCATGAGGTGAGCTGCTTTGCTGCACCATATGCTCCTCGCCAGGATATTCAACCTCACCTCAAGCCCACAGCAATGAACTAGTTGACTGTGGCCCAAAACCTATGAAACTGTGAGCCAAAGTAAGTATTTCCTCATTTTAAGCTATCTCAGGTATTGTCACAGCAATGAAACGTCTGACTGATATAGTCAGTAATTAGGGAGACTTAGAATTGAAAAACAAATGTTTGCCCCATATGGGCAAAGAGGGACTAGAATCTTCTCCACCCCCTCATGCTGCCCTCTCCCCACTGGCCACTGGACATATGATTAAGCACCCCTAAAGTAGACTTGGTTGTGGTGGGCCTGTTACTGCTCTGTTTTATAGTACATTAGTACTATACTATATACTCATTAGAGTCCATATCAGAAGGAAATCCATGCTTTTCCTGCAGGTAATCTGAGGCTTAATAAATCTTTTGACCTACCTAAAACTCTGAAAGAAGATTGCTAGGGTCAGAAGTCAGTGTTAAATCACAAGAACCCCAGTATAATTCATTTATTTCTGTAGCTAACTGATAGCTACTATGATGGTTAGCACATCTGGAACAGAGTAAAAGAGCAAAGAAGGTAATAGCTGTTCTTAACTGACTCACAGATAACCCTTACTTCTCTTTAGCAATGCCTAACTGTGACTTGGAGCAACTTGCCAGGCTGTGATCAGAGAGTGGGTGCCTTTCTATGTATTCCACATCCACAGATTCAACCAACTGAATCTGTGCATCTGAGAATGTGCAAAAAATAATTGCCTCCGTACCGAACAGGTACAGACTTTTTTCTTGTCATTTTTCCCTAAACCATGCAGCATAACAACTACTTAATAACATTTACAATGCAGTAGGGATGGTACAAAATCTAGATATGATTTAAAGTATATAGGAAGGAGTGTGTAGGTTACATGTACATACTGTGTGACATTTTATAAAAAGGACTTGAGCATCCACAAATTTGGGTATCTATAGGGGGAGATCCTGGAACCAATCCCCTGAGGATATAGAGAAAGGACTGCACATTTGCGGTTCCTCAATTAGCATTTTGCACCCTCAAGTAGAGGATTTTTAACTCAGTGTGGCAATGTTGTGAATCAAAGGCCTGTGGCATTTTTATTTAGAGCCAAGTTGAAAGTGCAGAGGCTTCCTACATGTAGTGTGTGTGTGTGTGTGTGTGTGTGTGTGTACATGCAAGCACACCCAGTCTCAAGGGGAACGGTCTCACTGCAGAAAATGCAAACCCACCATTTACATTCAGGAGCCAGGGTGATGCCTTTCACACAGTGGGTACCCAAAGTTTTCCTAAATGAACACAACTACATCTTGCTTCATGGGCTTGCAGCAATGGATGACTTCATAGATTTTCATATGATCTTATGGCAAGCAACCAAAAACAGATTAAAACAGAGAAAATGCAGACAGATCAAAAAGGAGTGTTGGGTTGACAAATCCTGTCTTCCTGCCAAAACGGAAATCCTCTTGTGGTCATGGAGGTCCCAAGAGCCCAGAGGAAAGCCTTGGTGAAAATGTCCCCACATGAATCATTATATCAGCAGTACTGAGCCCTTGCCAACTCAACAATCTACTTTTTCAAAAGTGTACCACCTAAAGTCATTTTCTTGTTTCTCAAAGCCTTCAAATGTACAAGATTCTGTTACCCGTAGCTTATTCCCACAGAGATCTGAGTCTCTGTGAATCATAGTGGGGGAAGGACTTTTACTCTCTTTTTCATGGAACTTTTTCCCTAGGAGGATATAGGGGCAGAAAAGATGATGATCCCTTTCCTGCACATTGTAAAGGGTCCCAGCCAACCCCCCACATACCAAAAGACAGGCTGGCAAGAGAAGACCACAACAAATGTATTAGATCATGGTTTCACATGACACCAGGTCCTCCTACCAAAGACCCAAGGTGAGATGTCCGTTTTTATGTGTAGATTTGATGAAGCATACAGCAGTGCAGAGCTGTGACTGGACACAAAGGGTAACGGCCCAAGTGGGGAAATCCAGCAAGACCTGTTTGTTCAGATTCCTCCTTCCTCCTTGGTTTTGTGTAAGACCCCTTCTGAAGTGGAAGTCTTATGATCCACTATCAAACCAAGTCGGTCAGAGAATTTCTTTATGACCAGCTCCAAGACAAAAGATGAGACAGAGATAATTATAATAATAATTCTAGCTTTGATGGCTGGCTTTGGGGAAAAAGGTTCTGGTTCTTATGGCTTGCCTTGGGGAAGAATTCCAGTTTCTCTGGCTTGCCTTGGGGGAGCATAAGAGGTAAGAGCCAGGGGAGCAGGAGTAGGTTGGAAAGAGATTTGCCTTGGAGGCCTTCACTCTGGAGGATTGCTTTCTGAGGCCTAACATGGAGAAGGCATCATTCTGCATTATGAATTTGGGGGAACATTAAGGAAAGTGTGCAATGGGGAATGACACAGATCCTGTTACAATCCTACTTTCTTCTGCTTATGCTACTTTCTTCAAGCAGTGAGAAATTAGCATTTAGGTCAACAAGAGAAGCTTACTACTTTGAATAAGTGTACTAACCATTTGCATTTGGAAATCAACCATTATCCAAAAGAACACAGCACATATGAACTGAAATAATTCTCTTTTATTTCTACTCAGATATGTAATTCAACCTGTGGGTTTTTTTTTTTCTATCATTGTTTGTTAAAGCACTGTTACTCTCAAGAGGTACTTAGACAGCTATTGAATTCTCTCAATGTCATGTTTATTAATTAGTCATTCGTCACAACTCACATATTCAAAACAGTAAGAGAAAATAGAGATTAGTAGAACATTCACCCAAAGATCAAAAATAAGGAAAAGCATGAAGTTTGCTAATCAGACAGTTGGTTTCACTGACTTCATCCCTCATTCACTGTAAGATTTTGCTTAGCTTCCTCATGAAAATGTCCTGAGCATGAGCATAAATTTCTCCAATGGAAGGTTTGAGTGTAGTTATTACAAGGTGATGTGTGTGCCTGAGTGCATGCACACACATGAACACACACACATGCACACGCACGCACACACACAGTTATTATTGTCCCGTACATTAATACCAAATGGATCAAGCATGGGCATCTCATGGATTTCTTGTGAAACTGGCTTTTTGAGTTGGCATTTCAGAATGCATTTCATTTCATGCTGTTCTATAATTAGATTAATACTGACTGTGTGAAAATATTCTCTACATTGGCCAAAATATATTATTTTAAAGTTCAAAAGAAAAGAATGACATATTTTTCACTTTTGCTTCCAGGTTTAATGAGAATGAAAAGCAGACTTTATAAGCAGATACTGTGATTTCATAAGGAGGAGATTTTTACATTGTAAAGAACCTGTGGAAAGCTGTTGGCACTTTGCAAAACTGTGATTAGAGCAGAATTAGTTTTTCTGTACGTGAGGTATTTTAAAACAGCTGGGGTGTGTGTGTGTGTGTGTGTGTGTGTGTGTGTGTAGTTCCTAAAAAAATTTTTCCTGGCACTCATAATGGGTTTTGTACATCTTGTTTATAAAATGTACTTCTAACTTCTTGTAATATTACTTCTTGGAACAAATGGGTAAATTATTCATTTATTACAAAGTTCATAATCTAAGTGAGGTTCTCATGCCCATCTTACCTGACACAAAGAAGACTCTAACCTTCCTATGCTGGCACAGGATAACGTCCCATATAGCACTGGCAATGTTTAGAAAATTTTCTCTTTAAATGATTGAGAGAGAGCTACTTTTATTTTAAACTACTTAAGCATTTCTTAGGTGACATGTTGAGACAGGTAGTAGGTAAGGCCCTGTGGGCTACAGTATATTTCTTTTTTCTTGTGACTTTGATTTTTTTCCTCTGCATTTGAAACCTATCTAGATTAAAAGATACCAAGAAACCAGCAGTCATAACGCCTCTTCAAGGGTTTGAAATTTTCAGGTTAGCTTTTGTAGTTCTTTTGCTTTGGGCTCTTAAAACTAAGGCTTTTTTTGTAGCTAGATATTGTTCCTAAGAGAAATGTAGTAAAATAACAACAAAATCTGCCCCATCTGTGACTAAAAATATTTAAAAAGTGAAATGACTTAAGATTCAAATTATAAAACAACACATTTGCATGCACACAATTGCATTGAAATATTTTTAATTTTTCTAATTAGGCAAATTAAAAATTATAAAGTAGATCAAAGACAGTTATCTCTCATTAGTTTTTGCTGCATATCAAATTATCTCAATATATAGGGTGTCAAACCATAATTCCTTATTTAGTGTTTAATTGTGCAGGTCAGTAAATTGGGTTGGGTTCAGCTGAGTGATTCTTGTGCTGTTCTCTGCTACAATCACTCAAGCATACTTAATCAGCTACCAGTTGTGTGGCCAGTAGTGAGTACTCTGGGGATTGCTGATTTCTATCAGTCTCAGTCACATGACTGGCAGGAGGCTGGCTATTGATGGTGTATCTCATTTAGCTTCTAAATAGTATCTCACTTTGCATGAGGCTAGTCCAGGATGGAGGAGAGAGCAAAAGTGACAATGAGAATGAGAGAGAGAAGAAGGAAACAAAAGGAGCAGGAGAAGAAGAGAGAAAAGGGGAGAGGGGAGACGAGGGGAGGGGAGGGGAAGAGAGAAAAGTCACAAAATCTTTTGAGGCTCACTCTCAGTACTGACACAAATCCTAGATTCAAGGAAGGAGAAATAAACTCCATCCAGTGGGAAGATCTTCACTAACGCATTGCAAGGGCATAGATGCAGAAGGGACAGAATTTGTGGTCATTTTATAATCTACCAAAGTAATGATACTTGTTTTGAAATCAAGAAGCAACAAGGCCTAAAATATTTAAAAGCTGTGCTTGAAACTTAATTTGCACTTGATTTTAGGCGAGGTAACAAATACATCTTTGCTGTAATTCTTCTTCCTAAGTAGAGGTAGTTTTGCTGCCTACTTTCATGGCTTCTCCACAGACAAACTTCCTCTCTGCAGTTCAGCAGACAAAGCCTGCAGACAAAGCATGCAGAAAACCATGCCCTTGTTCTGTTGGA
Organism: Castor canadensis; assembly: GCF_047511655.1. Taxonomy (NCBI): domain Eukaryota; kingdom Metazoa; phylum Chordata; class Mammalia; order Rodentia; family Castoridae; genus Castor; species Castor canadensis. The sequence continues at coordinate 162,785,196 of NC_133391.1, forward strand.
TACAGGCAAATTTGCCTTCCTGAAAGATTGGATGGGAGTAAGAGAAAGAGAGGAGTTAGAATTACTCTAAGGGTTTTTAGTCTAAATGACAGGAAGGCTGACATTGTTATCAACTGAGACAGGGAGGGAGGACAGTGGGTAAACATATGAAGGACATCTAGAAATTCAGCTTTAAATACTTTTATGGTTTGGTTCTTGAATGTCTCCCAAAGGACCATGAGCGGAGTGTGCCTTGAAGGAGATACCGGAATCTCTCTCTCTCTCTCTCTCTCTCTCTCTCCCTTTCCTCCTTTTACTTCCCACCACAAGTGAGAAGTTTCTTCCACCCTGCACTTCCACCATTATGTACCCTCCTACTGCAGATCCAAAAGCAACAGGGCCAAATGACTATGGACTGACACCTCTGAGACTGTAAGCCAAGATAAATTTTTCCCCATTTAGTTTGATTTATCTCAAGTATCTTGTCACAGAGACAGAAGAATAACTAGTACAAATACTTGAATTTAAGATCTCTATTAAAAGAGATATCTATTAGCTTCATCAACTGAGCAACACGAGGCTGTCAGTCAGATCCTTGAATATGTAAATTCAGAGTTGAGGAGATTAGCCATGTGGGGTCATGAGGCTAGAGAAAATCATCAAGAGTGGTGCAGAAAGAGAGAGAAGTTCAAAGTCGTGGGTCTGGGCATGTCTAGTCTGATAGGTGAGAGAGAACATGTGAAACTAGCAAAGGAGGAAAACAAAGAAAGTAGGCATTCTAGAAGCCAAAGGAAGAAAGTATGAAGAAGAAGGGGACGACATGGAATCAAACACTATTGAAAGGTGAAGTGAAGTAAAAACTGAGTACAAGCCATAGGATAGGAAAAGCAGAGGTCCATGAAAGTTGTGGGAGAGGCTGGGGCAAAGACCTGAGTATAGAGAATGTGCTAGAAAGCAGAGAGGGAGACGAATTAAAGACAGAGGAAAGGCAATCATTTTTTCTATAAAAAAATACAAAACGGAAGACAATTTGTCAGGTGAATGAGGTGCAAATGTGCCAGTAGCTATCAGCTTGTAGAGAGAAAACTGATAAGTACCAGATAAAAGGAGAATCATCTCCATAGAGCATATCCATGGCAGATGAGAGAAGGAGGTCTCTTGCATGCAAGGGGACATCGGAGCACGGAGGATTCATCCAGATGGAAATGAGAGCAAAGGCACTGGCTAGAGAGGCACTGCTGCTCCTAAGGGGATATGTTAGCTATGTCTGCATCTCTGTGACCACATACATGACAAGAATAACTTAAGGGAAGGAATTGTTTTAAGTCATGATTTCAAAAGGGTGAGTCCATCATGGTGAGGAGGAAGTGGCAGTCAGGCAGTTCACATCATGGCAGGCAGGAAGCAGACGAAAATACAAGACAGGACAGCTACAGCCTCCAAAGACACTACCCCAGTGACCTACTTCCCTTAACTAGGCTCACCTCCTACCTTTCGTCACCTCCCAATAATACCATTATATTAATTAATCAAGGGATTAGTCCATTCATTACTTCGGAGCCCTCATGATCTAATTGTCTTTGAAAATGCCAACCCAGATACACCCAGAGGTGTGCTTTACTAATCTCCTAGGCACCTGTCAAGTTCACAATGAAGGTTAACTATCACTAGTCTACCTCTTGCCAACTTGACAAGTAAACACAATACTCCAGGCCCGCAAAGGCTCACATCTATCTCATAAAGCAAAATATATTTTATCTACATACATTCCCATACTCTTAATAGTTCCAACATTGTTCAAATACAAGTCCAAAGTTTGCTTTGAGACTCAAGGCAAACTCTGTGAGTCCTTGTAACAGAGGCTGCGAACCCCTGTAAAATCAAAAGCTTATATACTTCCAAGATACAGTGGCATTGCTGAAAAACAGTCCCATTCTAAAAGGGGGAATGAGGGCACAAAATGGAAGCGGAAGCATGGAACCAAAGCAAGACAAAACCAGAGCTCAGCATCACATGGGTCATGATGTGAATTCCAACAGGCACATTTGGTACATTCACGATACTGTGTAGCCAGTGCCTCTATCTAGCTCTAAAATGTTATCATGATGTCAAGAGAAAGCCCTGTACCAATTAAGCAGCCACTCTGCTTTTCTCCTCCCCATAATCCTTGGCAACCACCAATTTTCTTTCAGTCTCCATGGATTTATCTATTCTGGATATTTCATATAAATGGAATCACATAATATGTAACTTTTGGTGTCTGCTTTCTTTTACTAAACAAATTTCCAAGCTACATCCACATCATAGGATGTCTAACATTTCATTCCTTTTTATGATTGAATAACCTCAAGTGGTATTTGTATGCCACATTTTGTTTATCATTACATCCATTGATGGATAAAGTTGTTTCCATTTTTGGCTGATGTAAATAGTATTGCTATGAACACTTATGCACGAGTATTTGAGTGTATGATTTCAATTGAGGGAGTTCCACATAGTATAGAATTGTGGGTCATATGCCTACCGTTTGGATAGCAGAACAGCATGCCTTAGAGAGTATGGTACCCAACTAACTCATTCAACTGCATGGTTCTATAGCGAGGGACCACGAAACCTTCTTGGCATCCCTGGCTCCTAGCACTATGTCTGGCAGGTAATGGGTGGTCAAGGAATGTGTGTTGAGTCCAATAGAACTATGGTCTGGGCATAGATTACTGTGCATCACCATGTGTGGGATGACAGCAGAGATCGTGACCTTGTGTCTTGGATCCTGGTCCTTTGTATAGTTCTCTAAGCCACATTCTTTTTAAAAAACCAAATGATATGGTACCTCATATCATGATATTACTTACACAACACACACATGCATATGCACAAATGCATACCCACAGAATGTGAGTCTCGGGGAAGTACTCAGCAGTATTTGGTGAACTTGGCATGAGGACTGCTTAATTCTCCTGAATGTGAATTTCCACTTCTAGACATATTAATGTCTTGCCAGAATCAAGACAGGGTTTTCTCCTTGCACATCTTTATATACTTTTTTCAGCTTTTTTTGTGTGGATTTGGTTATCCCATGGCTTAAAGGAACAGGAGAACTGAAGTTATCACCTGAAAGAGCTGCTCACTGCCTAAGATTTTTCAATTATTTAAAATGTGAACACCATTTGTACAGCTCATGAGATGTACAAACACAGATGCAAATCCACAGTATCCCATACTATATCTATATTATGCTGTACTTAAATTTATTCTAATTTTACAGTGAATTTCAATTACATTTCTCCCAAGGGCTGAGTATAGACACTTTCACTGGTAGAAAATCGACCTCGGAAGTGATTCTCACACAAAGATGCATCAGGGTTACAAAATGCAGAAAGCTCCAAACCTTGTTGCAGCAAGGTTGGATGTGACAGCAGGTGACCACAGACCCTTTCTAGGCATCACTTGATTCTAAGTCCTATAAATAGGAATAATAAAAGAAGAAACAAATTGTTCTACTTAGAAAATTTAGAGAGGGAAGGAAGGAAGCAAGTGACTTTGAGTGAAGACAAGAAGGTGAGTCCCAGGAGGGCAGAGCGGAGTTGGGGGAAAATAAACTGTCAGTTATCAACATCCAGGGCAGACTGAAGAGTTAGGAAGCCCAGTCCTGTCATGGTTCTAGGAAGCCACAGGCCAGGGGAAGCCCCCAGCAGAAAGAAGCCCGATTAACACCCCAGAGATAGTGAGAAAGACCATTTTGTTTCACGTACACTGAAAATAAGAAAATTGTCCCACTTGAGTTTCCATTCTTTTACATTCATGCCTAAGTCCAAAGAATAACTGAGCTGTTACAGAAGAGATTTAAGAAAAAGGATCTTACTGACATATTTTTGGTTTTGTTTTTCTTCAACCCCCCCCAATGCCAATTCCCTTCTCCCTTGGCAGCCTACTGTACCAGTTTGTTGCAATGATTTTTGAGAATTCTTCATGAAAGTGAATTAATTCTCGTTCCTCTGTAATTTAAGTCCATGTCCACTAATTTGGTCTTCACAAAACCAAGGAAAAACTGGCACACACTGACCACATTAAACCTCTCATTTACCTAAAGATGGTCATTAAACCTCCCAGGCCTGAGACCTTTCTTCACACAGCTGTGGTCCCCTGAAACACTTATGTTCTCTGCTTCCTTCTCTTCATCTTAACAGCAGAAACAAATAAACCAAAAAATGTGCTTGTGAGGAAGCCTGGGTTAAGGAGGAGTTACAGGAAAAATGTAGAGAGGAAGACAGCCCTACAGTGTTCCTGCTCCTCAGGTTCATGATGACTTTTTCCCATAGAACCATATCCCTGAGGAGTATCCATTTCGTAAACAGAGTCCACTCTGTGCAACTATTTTGTCCCTAAGCTTGTACCTTGTAATCTAAAGAACAGCCACAGTAATGCAGATCTAACTTTCTTACCCTGCGCCCACAACTAACAACTGCCCTACATGGTTTGTCTATCATTTTCTGCATTTTACAGTGAAGAATGTGGGTTTGGAGAGGTTCAAGAACTTGCCTGATGTGTTCCTGTGTGGGAATGGTGGATCCTAGGTTGTAATCCACAGGTGGATCCTTTCTCCTTATCTATCTAAGGATTGTTATTAACGTCCTCTGTATTAGTTGGTTCAGGCCACTATAACAAAAATACCATGGACAGGTAGCTTAAAAGCAGACATTTATTTTTAAACGTTCCGGAGGCTAAGTTCAAGGTCAAGGTGCTAGTAGATACCCTATCTGATGAGGGTGCTCTGTCTGGTTTATAGACAATCGCCTTGCCCTCCCTATTCTCACATGGCCAAGAGCACAGAAAGAAGAAACAAATTCTTTGCCTCCGTTTACAGAGACACTAATTTTATCTTGAAGGCTCCACCTTATGACTTCATCTAACCCTAATTACAGTACCTCCCAATGAAGCCACCACAATGGGGAGTCAAATTTCAACATACGAATTATGAGGCAGAAAATACACGGCAGATGAATTCAGTAAATTCATCTCTTTACTGAATTTAGGTTACTCAGCAAATACTTCCTTCAGTAATGCTTTCCCAATTTACCAAGGTCATTTTCAAATTTTTACTGGCTCTTAGTCTATGTAATAGGAAACTCCATCCAATTAGGGAACACCTGCAACTTCAGTCAATATATTATCATTATCTTCATTCTTTATAAGGAAGCCTAAAAGTTTGAATTTTAACTTATGGAAGTTAACAAACAATACTGAATTCTAGACACTGATGTGAGCATGTTATGTACCTTAACTCCTATTTATTTATTTGGCAGTACCAGGGTTTGAACTCAGGGCATTACAGTTGCTAACCAGGCACTCTACCACACCTTCAGTCCACTACCTTAATTCTTTTACCTCTCTCTACAGCCATAGCAGCGGGTACTAGTGTTCCTTTCAATGTTACAGATTGAAGTTCCGAGAGGGTGTGTAAATTCCAGTAGGTCATACAGTTGGAAGTGGGGGCCCTCGTGTGTACGAGTAGCCTTAGATTGAAAATATGTTCTAGGCATATCTTGTTGCCAACTTTCTTTTACATGAATGATCCCTTTCAAATCAGGGATTTTAGGGGGAAAAAAGCAGGTCATATTCCTAATGTTATTTATCCCTCTTTCTGACAATAGCAAGTTAGGTCTCTAACTTCTCATTGTGAGAAAATGATGAACACAGTAAGATACCATTTGCATGTTTTAATGTGCATGAAACAATGTTAGCCATTGTCTCAGGAAACACATGTTGAAAAGATGAACATGAACAAATTCATCACATCCATCAAAGCCAAGATAATGGCTATGTGGGGAAGTGTGGGGCCATGATGGGGAAGAGATAGAAAGCGTCAATCTTATTTTTAGGTCCCCCCCCCCCCGCCATAGGTTTGGTGATGGTTATATGTAGCTAAATTTTATATTGTTCTTTGTATTTTTTGAATGTTTGAAATTTTAATAATTTTTAATTCAAAAAAAAATTTTTTTGCAGTACTGGGGTTTGAAGTCAGGGCCTACACCTTGAGCCACTCCACCAGCCCTTTTCTTGTGGAAGGTTTTTTTCGAGATAGGGTCTCGCAGAACTATTTTCCCAGGCTGGCTTCGATCTCTGCCTCCTGAGTAGCTAGGATTATAGGTGTGAGCCACAGGTGCCTGGCATAAGAAATTTTTTATTAAGATATATTCACTATAAAGGGGGGGATTCTTAGTGACAATTCCGATTAGGCTTATATTGTACATTAGTTACATCGCCCTCATCCTCTTTCCCACTCAACCCCTTCCCCACCCCACTTAAAGCAATTGCAAGTTTCTTTGTTCTATTTCATATAGGTATATGAAGTCCGTCTACCATATTCTCTCACCTTAATCTCCTTCATTCCCCCTCCCCCCTTCCCACTATATTCCCCCACACACTGCACCTATTTTACAGTCCTGTCTTTTGTTCTTAAGTTGATGTTCAAAGGGGTGTCTCAATATATCGCCACTGTAGGTTTGCTTTAGTTTAATTCGTTCAATCCTTTTTATTACTTTCCCTTGCTCCTTTCCTTCCCACCCATCCCCCGTTTTTCAACAGCTTTCAATACACATCCTTATATCCTTTACCTAATAATGTTTTAAGAAGAGGTAAGGGAATGATATTAATATGAATTACTATAATATAGCAGGGGGGATGCTAATCATAAGGAGTCTGCTTTCTAAACCTTGCTGTACAACAAGGTCTTGATTTAAATTGAGCACACTATTGATCAAGACTTCTTTCTTCAGCTATACAAAAAAAGGGTTGTGCAAGAACAGGGGTCCACAAACTATGTCCCTGTTTTTGTGAATAAAGTTTTATTGGAAATGCCCATTCATTCACAGAGAGTCTATGGCTGCTTTTATTCTGTAATGACTAAGTCCAGCAGATGCAAAAGACTGTACGATCTGAAAAGTCTGAATATTTAGTGTGTGGAGCTTTGCAAAAGATATTTACTGAAGAAGAAAATCAGTCTCCTTCAACTTTAATATTTGATCATCCCAGGATATAGCTAAGATATTCAAGACTTTGGGACCAATGGTGGATCATGAACCTCAGTCATCCACACATATCAATTGTTTTCAGTATGCATGTAAATTATGTAAGATTGAAGAAACCTCAGAAAACCCTTTGCTATTTTTCTGGGCAGATGTGAGCACACACATCTTGCCCTTGGGAATACACCTTGAATTGAATTGAAGGAAAACCCATGGTCTCCAAACAAAGATTCTAACACAGTTTGCAAATGTTCTGCTCTGTGGATTTTCTGATGTTTTAGAAGATAGGTACTAAATCGTTGAATAAAATTTCTAGTGTGAACAGAGTACTCAATAAGCAATAACTTACCAAAAGAGAAGAACAAAATTGTGGTCAAGTCAGATGGTAAGGACTATAATACTGGATTGCATCCTTTCTCCTTGGGCATCGTGGGCAGTTTATGTAACCCCTCTAAGCCTGTTTCCTCGTGTGAGAAATGGAGCCATGTTCATATGGACCTCATTGGGTTGTTGTGAAAATTGAATGTTATTACTCATGGGACATATTTAGCATAATACTGAGTCAATATTAGCCATTATTAGCTGGACATGTTTAAGACATAATACAAATTCTGAAATGGGTTTAAAAGCACAGCTTTCAGGACAGTACTGCTTTCAAGAAGACAAAAAATATGGGAGAAAAGTAGGGGATAGAGGGTAGTTTAAGAATATCTTTTCCAGGTGGAATATACAGAGAGAAAAAACTAACACAAGTTGTCCTTGTTGCCAATGGCAATGGCGTTAAGAAGACCCAAATGGAAAGCATCCCTGGCACTCTGAAGTGGACCCCATCATCCTGAAGTGACTGCACAGTCCCTGACTGCTCCATCCTGAAAAGCACAAGGATTTCCTTCACATGGAACACAAAATCATGACTACTGCAGTGGTTTGCATGTCTTTGTCCTTTCCGGAACTCATGTTGAAACTTAAGCTCCAATGCACCAGTATTGGGATGTAGGGCTTAATGGGAGGTGGTTAGGTATGCGAGTAGAATTATTTCATAATCCACTTTATAATGGATTAATGATAATATAAAAGAGCTTGTGGGGGCAGGTTTGGTCTCATGCCATGAGAGAACATCATGTCCCTCCCCTTTGGAGAATACAGTATTCAAGGTGCCATCTTGGAAGCAGAGAAACCAGGCCCTAGCAAGGCATCTTGATCTTGGAACTTCCCAGCCTCCACAACTGTGTGAGAATAAATTTCTGTTTCCAATAAATTACTCATCCTCAAGTATTCTGTGATAGCAGCCTATAACAGGCTAAGACAATTACATTGATGCATAGCCAATTATCATTGGAATGAAAGCAAGCATAAGCCGTCCACATCAAAGAACAGGTTTAAAGTGTGACTTTGAGCAAGTCACTCAGCTGCCCTGGACTTTTAGTGCCTCACTAGACATTATCACATCTAAGACAAATAATATTAGCCACATACTTAATTTTGTGTTTTCTTTACGTTAAAAAAAGTAAAAAGAAGTGTATACAATTTATTTCAATAATATACTTTATTTAACACAATAAATACACAGCATAATCATTTCAACATGTGATAAATATAAAAATATATTGGCATAGTTTACATTTTTCTTTCATTACATTCTTTTTGTACAGTAAGACCTCAAGTCGGGTATATATTTTACATTTCAGCACACACTGTGTGACAGGTACACTGCCACATGTGGCAAGCTGAATATTAGACTGAGCTATGTGACTCACATTAAAGAAACTGAATTGGTTCCCTTTTTTAAAAAAGAAAGTTTTAGGCATTCTTTTATTTCTTTTACTGTCACTTTGCTATTTGGCAAAAATCTGTACAAGAACGTTCATAGCAGCTCTTATTCGTAACAACCAACCACTGGAATGTCCGTCAGTGGATGATTGCTTAAACAAACTATGGAGAATCCCTACCACGAACTCTAACTCAGCAGTAAAACAGGGTGAGTTATTGAGATATGCAACAACCTGGATAGGTCTCCAGGGAATTATACTGAGTGAGTGAAGTCCATTTCAAAAGTTAGGATTACATTTATATGACATTTTCAAAATGACAAAATCGTAGAGCTAAAGAACAGATCAGTGATTGCCACGTGGCTGGGTCAGTGGAGAAGTTGGGTATGATAGATAGCAGTGGCACAAGAAAGTCTGGTGGTAGGGGCACAACTATGTATCCTGACTGTGGTTGTGTTACATGAATACATCCATGTGAAGAAAGTGCACAGACTGTCACACATATACACACAAGAATGTTCGTAAGACTGGCAAAAGCTGCATAAAGTTGTATGGTTGTACCATCAGTCTCCTGACTTTGATCATGAACTATGATTATGTAAGATGTGACCATTGAAGGGTCCTTGGGACCTCTCTGACCATATTTTTCTCTTTTTTTTGTAACCTATAAAACTATAATTATTTCACTTAGGTAAGAAAAAGTACATCCACAAAAAAAAAAAGGAACTTTAGGCAAAGTAGAGCTGCTTATGAAAAGCAGTTCCAATAAGAAACCAAGAACAAGTTTCTCAGACGTCCAGTGAAGAAGGGAGGTAGCCCATCATCCATTTCATAAATTGAGAATAAACACGGGGTACAAGAGGAGAGATGATTGACTTTGTGCAAACCAAACCAGTTCTAATCACAGACCCCTCTGCTCCAGCTACAGACTTTATTGCCTTCCAAATGCACAAAAGTATGCTTTATAGCCTTAATGAGCCAAGCTGTACACTGATCACAGGACAGTGCAACTCCTAATTTCAAAAACCCACAGAAATTGGACAGTTTAGAAAACCTATACAATATGATTATTGATTGGCTTCACTAAAATTATAACTTATAATTAATCTGTTTCTTTTACACAATGAATTCTTTCAAAGTATATGTTAAAATATTACTTTTATGTGCTATCCTTTTCCTAATGGTAAAACATTGGTAGAAATTGGTGTTGAGGCTTAAAATGTTAGCCTAGTTAACACTAAACCCTGAAACTTGGAGTGACCAAATAAAGTTTGCATTGTTTGAACTGGCCACTAGGGGGTCTTCTTTCATTTGCTCTAGTAAAACTCAGTAGTTTTTCATTTGGAATCTATCAACATTTTACAAGGGAAAATGAGCTGAAAACCAAACACCCTTGCTAACATCAAGATTCTCCAACTGTAAAGTTTGTAAAATGTGAAATTTATTGTGATATATACTTCAAAATTTCATTTCCTATTTTTATGTTTGGCATTCCTCCTGATGGAAAGTAGTCACCCCTTAAAAAGTAAGCTCCTGATATTACTTCCCAGTTGGAGGAAGCAGGGCCAATCACCATCTTTATTTCTGTTGGTTTTGTTATTAACACATATGGCTCAGTGTTTTGCTGTTGTTCAATAAGACTCTATAGACAATGGCTCCTTATTCATTATTGAAGACAATTCTGTCCTGCTAGAAAGTGAATTTTCCTAACCACACCAACCCCTGGTTATTGGTTTTGGTCCATTTGATTGTAAAGCAAGTTGTTAGAGAGAGAGATTAATATTCTTCCTAGGATGTAGCCTGAAGTTTTAGGAGAAGAAAGTTTAGAAGTCAGAAGACTGGAATGCTGGGAGAGGAAGTACTCAAAAGACACGTAGACTTTAGAACATACTCTTCTTTTCATGATTTGCCTTCTTGGTCATCAATCTGCTTAGGGTTCTCTTAGCTCTACACATGCCTCTCAAATGTAGGTCTCATTCCTCTATTATTTGACTGTAAATGATAGCTAGTGGAACTAAAAGCAATACCATAGCAAGCCAGAAGCTGCCATTATTTTTTGATCCATCACCCAATTTGTAGGACTCTCTAACTTCTACTAAAGTTTTACAAAGCTTATGTAAATGAAACCAAACCTATTTTTTGCTGGTCATTAATCCCAAAGTTTTCCAATGAACTCTAAGGAAAGAAGTTCTCATCAAATTCTCTTTTCTAATTGAGAAAACACAACTGAGAAAGAACTCCGTGGATGTTGTTGGCCTATATCTTCATTAGAAGGGGACCAGGATTAGCTGTCCTTGCCCCATAATCACCTTTGTAAGAAAACTGTAGCAAATGCACTTGCATGTGCCTTCCCCGTCCTAGCCTTGCCCTGCTTCCTGCCCTAGAGCAGAAAGGCAGAGAAGACATCAGGAGAGGATGGACTGAGCAGGGAGTTGCTGATGGGGGTGGGGGTGTTGTTTGCTGCCTCCCAACACTGCCCACACCTTATGCATGAGTTAATGCAGTCAAGTGGAAGTTTAGGAAACAGGACCAAGATATGCTTTGGGAAAGCATGGTCAGATGAATAGGAACAACTGCTAAAAACACAGTATCTAGGACCTGTGCAAAGACACCACACTGGAAACAAGGGCTCCTGCTTTGAGGCTCCAGTCTACCTCTGTGACCTGAACTCCTTGCCTAATACCATTCTTTGCTATGTGAAATGCAGCAAATATCTAAAATATTTCATATTATCTCAGTTAATACTAGAACTCAGTTTGTGCTATGCACAGCCCAACAATTATTGGGTTTTTCTGGAAAAAACAATGAGAGCCCTTAAGCCAAATTCTCTTCCCATGTGATTAACAAGAATAGTTTGTGCTCAAGACTAAACTGAAAGCCCCAGCTAGAGTCTACAGGAAGTGATTTTTTTTTTTTAGCATAATTGGATAACTAGCTTGAATACAGGAGGTCTTCCCTGGAGGCACATGGTTTTGAGAGATGGAACAAGAAAGAATGGAGTTTTGGTGTTTGATATTTCCAAGGAAACATTCAAGTGTTTCAGTCAAGTTCAGTCCCGCCTAAGTGAGAAAGGTTGGAGTTTGTTTTTCAGCTTGGCCTGACTTCAGTGGGGATTTGATGAGTGTGTTTGCTTTGTGTGTTCCTGTGTACAGTGTGTTGGTTTCGTGGAGCCTCTTGGCTCTACCATGGAATAAAAAGGCAGCCATTAAAATGCTTGCAGCAAGAATACTGACACCCCCTGAGCTACAATTTGATGCATGAAATTAGGTCATTATAGGATGGACTGATGGCCATCATGGACAGAGGGAGGATGCTGGAGATTGCGCTGTGTGACTTTCTTTACTGGGCACAGTCCAATGGGAAGCAAGAACTGGATATATCCATCACCTTATTCTGGAAGGTTTGCTTTTTTCTACTAAAAGTCTACATGCCTTTCTATTTTTTTTTCCTTTTCTTTTCTTTTATCTTTGTCATTTTGCCTATAGTTGCCTGGTCAACCCTCTCAGAAACTGTTGCCTAGGCTGCAACCAGTGACTTGGGAAGCAGGGACATAACCATGCAGGAAAATGAGAAAGGACTTCTGATGGGAAGAGGCACCAAAGTAAATACCCCGCTGGGTCAAGCAGGGGGGCCTGCATGTAACCCTTTTAACTATTACACTCTCAGTTTTGCAGTGTCCTCAAGGGCAACTGAGGGACCACACCAGACTTCTATCTTAGGACCTCAAAATTTTTCTAAAAGTTATATACATAGAGAAAGTAATACTCTCTTCACAGGACTCACAACTTTGCAAAAGACACAGCCATTTTTATTTTAAGAAATTCTTAAGTAGACACAACAAAGTGAAAGGATTTGCCAAAGATGATAGAAATTCTTGAATCATTTTTATCTGTTTATCTATTTTCTTTAAAAAATAGTGTCTAGTTTCGTTGCAAGACACTGCAGTTTGTCATATTTATAAGATTTATTTTCTTATTGGATCAAAAGTTTGCTAGGATGGAAAAAGAGCTTTAGGGAATTTTTAAAGCTCTACTTAAACAGTTAGGGTTCTTAATTCTCACAAAGAGAAATATTTATTTAAAGAGTTGATTCATTATATTATAACCTTGTGAATAAACATGCAAAGAGCCAGAGTATAGGGAGGAGTATGAAGAATTAGTAATAAAAAAGACCGGAAAGAGGAGGCCCTGACAGTTATTAAGCACTTAGTGCTGACAGATATTATTTCATTTAGTTTCTACCATAGGTACACACTGAACCATTTTATACACATGAAATTGAGGCGTGGAGACAGTCGGTAGTTTGAGTTCATGCAGGTAATATGTGCTAGACCATGGGTGAACCTAGGGAAGGGTACAAGGAAAGACTTCTCTCTTCTCCATGTACTATGATGAAGAGAAAGTTGGTTTAAGACATAAGGAGGAGTGAGGGAGTTAGTCTGAATATTCATTGAGCCCTCATTTAAATATCATGAAATGCATCAATCTTTATGGTTTGGTGGGGTTTGATGGCTATCTGCACCTATGTTTACCACCACCCAAATCAAGTTTAAAAACTTTTCATCACCCCAGAAAGTTCTTCATGACCCATTTCAGTCAATTCTACCTATCTCCCTATCCAGGGAGCCAACTACTGTTCTGGTTTCTGTCACATGCATTTATTTCGCCTGTTCTAGAAACCCATGTATGTGAAATATCTATAAATCTATTTTCAAAGCTAGAGGAACACAGATGTTTCCAGGATACAGATGGCAAATTATCTCTTCATTGACTCTGGAGTCCAGGGTTCAAGGTCCTCTAGAAGGCAGAATGAGGGACCAATGGGATGTCAGATTTGTTTCTTCTCTCTAGGAAACTTACAAATTCCTCACAAATAGCATCTGGTTTCTTTGTAGGCTCTAATCACAGAGTGTATATACTACTTTCTCTGTTAATATTTATACAATTAGGTGATACTTTCATATCCTCTACATTTATATAATACATAAACTCATTAATTATTTGCTCAATAAAAATTTATTATCCTCTGACTATGTGCCTCGGACTGTCTAGGTCCTGGTTATAAGGAAGATACACAGAGCTGTGACTCCGGGGTTCATATTCTTTGTTGAAGAGACAATCCTCTGCCAGTTGAAAGAGACAAAATTAGCCTTGCTCTGTTGGCTGAAGCATGGACCAGAATTTGAGCCTCAGAGCCACATTTCATTACTCACCCCATTATTTATTCACAGCCTACTCCATGCCAGGCACAACTCAATACTGCGACAATACAAAAATAAATGACTCATGGATGTGCTCCTCAAAGAGCTCCCCTCTAGGAGTTAGTTACTGCTCTCTGGCAAAAGTTCCTCCCTGCCTTCTCCAGTGCCACCGTGGGTTGAAAACAATCAGTATATCTTTTCCATCTAATCCACACTTCCATGCCTTTCCATGCTTTGCATAGGTGTCACTGGGCAGTTCCTAAGAAAAAGCTAAAAGAACCGGCTCTGCCAGGCAAAGGAAAGAAGATTTTTCTTCGCTGCAATAGTTCAGGCACGTCACGGTCTCTCAGTCAGTTCACTCTCAGCAGAGGCTTAAGAAAATAAGCTACAAGGTTGGAGATGTAGGTCAGTGGTAGAGCACACTTACCTGGCATGTTCAAGTCCCTGAGCTCAATCCCCAGCACAAAAAGGAAGGAAAGAAGGAAGAAAGGGAGGGAGGGAAGGAGGGAGGGAGGGAAGGAGGGAGGGGGGGAGGTCGGTTGACAGTTCTTCCAAAACACAGATTAACATGTTCCAAGCTAATAAAATTAACACCTGCCCCTCCCAACAAACACAGTGACACACACTCTCCCTGGCTCTTTCTCAGAGTTAAGCACTGTGACTACTGGAGGACAAAAGGTTTCAGACACATTCCACAGATGAATGTTTGAGACCATGGGACAGAACAGTCAAAACAATAGAGTCCTCTTTGGCCAACACGTCCCCATTAGGGTATCAGCCGTGTACTGGCTGTGATTGCAGAATAAGTAAACAAGCTATAATGGGTTTTCAATAAATGCTGCTGAGCCAGACTCCAAGTCTATTTGGAGAGGTTTATTTGACACACAGAGCCTGCTGGGGGAATTGAAGACAGAAAGGTAAAGGGAGTGGAAGTTCACAAGCAAAAGCTGTTGAATTGTGATTCACATGCACACTGGAAAGAGGTGAGATTTTGAATGAAAACATACCTTTGTCTGAAATAGGCAGGTCTGCTAGAACCTTAGAGAAGATAGGCCTACCATTTGGACTCCTTTATCCTTTTTTCTGTTTTGTTCTTGTTGGGGGGTTGTTTAAAAAAAAAAAAAAGAAAGAAAAAGAAATAAAAAAGAAACCTGAAGCCAAATGTAGGAAAGGGTCTAAAAATCACAACTGGTTCAACCAGAACTTGATCCTGGGTCTCTCACTCCCCAGTCCTGTGTGTTTTCTTACCGACACCATCCCTTCTATGTACAACCATGGGGTGGCATTAAATGCAAAGCATTTGGCATCGAGGAAAAAAAATATTTATGTTCTAATAGTCTGAAATTAGTTTTTTTAATCATGTCTGAATTTCTTTGATTTTAATCAGAAACAAATTAGCTGATGTGTACATTGGAGCTTCTTTTAATTTAGACTTCGTTATGATGTAGAAAGATAAACAACTGGGAGAAAGGAAAGCTCTGTTTTCAGGTGAAACTTGAGGACCCCCCTTCCCTAAAGCCTGGGTTGGCTGCAGGACAAACCATCCTTGGGAACCCTTGGCTTGGGTATTGACTCTGGACCAGCAAGTTAAATGAGATCATCAGCAGAAGGCTGGCATGTTTGGAATACAGGCCAAATATTTCTTCCTTAGTGCCTCTGGGTCTCTGATCAACTTTCCTGGAGGCAGAGTCTGAGCCCAGGACAGCAGTGCATGTGGGTTATCGAGGGAGGCTGTTTGTCTGCTGGGGTTTCCAGGACAAAATTGCACACACTCAGGGCTTAAAGAACAGAAATCTATTTTCTTACAGATATAGAGGCTGGAAAGCTGAGATCAGGCTATCAGTGGGTTGGTTTCTCTTGAGGCCTCTTTCCTTGGCTGGCAGATGGACACCTTCATTTTGCATTGACCCTTCATCTTTCCTCTATGCCCCTAGTGTCTCTCTGTGTGTCCTAATCTTCTCTTCTTATAAAGACTCTGGTCAGATTGGAATAGGTCCCCCTAACCACCTCCCTGTAACTTAACCACTTCTTTAAACAACGTCACATTTTAAGGCACTAAAGATCAGGGCTTCAACATACAAATTGGAGAGGAAACAGTTCAACCCATAGCAGGGAGTAAGAGAAGGGGGGCAAGGAAGGAGGGAGGCAGGATGTGGTCTCTAGGAAAGGCCAAACTTAGCTAGTCCACCCAGCAGGGATAAAGAGGCCTCTGTACCATCAATCAAACCACCTGGAAGGAAGCCTTTCTAATCCCTTGTCTGTTAATTCATCAGTCACCCCAGTAAGTATGTGGCAGGGGATAGGAGATCCTGGGGTATCAGGATATATCCCGAGATATGTCCAAGTTGGGTAGCTCCTGTGCATCAAGAGCATTTTTCAGAGAGGACCCCATGGATGCATGCCACTCAGGTGCTCCAGCAGCTGGGGGACAGGTATCCCCATAAAAGGAGGGTGGGTTAGGCACCCACATCACCCACAGTGCAGGTGCAACTCCTGGGTTCCAAGGTATATTACAAAAGCTTACCAGTCTTCTATCTCCATTGGCCACACTTGTCTTCTGCCACATTTCCACATATGAACACAGGACAGAAGGCCACAGGGGAAAGGGTAGTGATGTCCACCATGTGAGGAGCTAACCAGACCCTCTCATTACCAACCCAGTTATCCAGGCCCAAGCCCTTGACTGGAATCATCATCAAACCTGTTAGCCCTGCCTCATCATTAGCCTTAATGACCATTTTCTCTCCATTCTCAACACCACTGCCTTAGTCCAAGAAGCCAAAGCTTCTCAATCCCATTATTAAAGAGTTTCTTCCCATATCAGATCTCTCTGCCTCTAGTTTAAACACAACAGAGTTTCACAGTATCTAAATATGAGCAAATCCACTACGGCAAGGCAAGGACTAAATCTTACTAGTCAGTATTCCTCCAACCTTGTATCTTCACTCTACTACTTAATTGTATGTGTGAGAGAGAGAGAGAGAGACAGAGACAGAGAGACAGACAGACAGAGTGAAAGAGGGAGGGAGGGAGAGGAAGAGAGACAGAGAGAGAGAAAGAGAAATCTTGGCCTGCTTTAACCTTTCTGGTCTCCATTGTTCATTTGTAAAACATGAGTACCATGACATGAAGTGC
This sequence comes from Castor canadensis, assembly GCF_047511655.1. NCBI lineage: Eukaryota > Metazoa > Chordata > Mammalia > Rodentia > Castoridae > Castor > Castor canadensis. Next base: position 162,802,304 of record NC_133391.1, read on the forward strand.
CTTGTAGCATGGAGGAAGTATTGGTATCTCTAGCACTGACCAAAGTGCTGGGCACAAACGCTGAGAAAAATGGAAGTTTCTGGAAGTGATCTGGAGCAAGACTGAATTAACATCACTATTCATTCTGATATTTTTGCAGATAGTGAAACCAGGAGTACATGTGAACCCAGTTTCAGTCTTGATCTCTGACTTTACTGGCTTCCAAGGTAAATACTTAAAGTTAGGTTACAGTTGACTCTAACAGAGTATATTCATATTAGATAAGGGCAGAAAACAAATATCTTCTTATAAGAAGAGGTGGTTAGTTTACAGCCAGTCACAATAATTATACCCAATGTTAATCATGTCACAGGGAAAAAACCAGCATGGGAATATTTGCTCATTTTCACCTGGATGTCTGGTTAAATAAAGTACAACCCACAGGAAACTGAGCCATATAACTATCTCTTTCCCATGACTCCAGAGATCTCTTCTATCACCGTATCCTGTTCCAGCTACCCAGGACCATCCTCCTACACCCAGACCCTGAGCTGGTCTCTGCTGACTCACCAGGCTGCTGGCTTCCCCAGAGGCAAGACTCACAGAGCTCCTCTGCCTTCTCTGGGCTCCCCAGCCTTCTTGCTTTCCTTCCCCTCCTCTTCCAAACCATCACCGACCCCACTGCACAGGGTCTATGAGACAACTGCCAAGATGCAAGGATCAGTCAACAGGTGATTGACACCTCCTCTATACAGCAAGTGTGAGCCCACAGTGCATAGGGAGAGTGGAGATGAACACCAACCCATTTCCTCTCCATCAGCACAAAAGCAGGAATAATCACAGAAGGGACTTTGTAAATGCCAGTCATCCACATGCTTCACATTTGTCCCAGTGCTATTTCTATACATCTCATTCAGTTCTCTACCTGCAATCACCTTCACCTTCTGTTCCCTTGCCTTATTTCTTTTCCTCGCTTTCATTCTCCCTCTTCCTTCCTTCCTTCCTTCCTTCTTTCTTTCCCACCAATTACATTTCTTCAACAGATCTCCTCCCCCACATCCCCACCCAGTTTGCTATACCTAAGTCCTGATCTCATTTCCTATTTCCTCACTAAGGCTATGGTGCTATATAAACCTATCCATATAAAAACTAGACGTAATCAGACCACTAAGTAGGGCTGTTCACCCTGAGGACACTGTTCCAGGCATCTGCCATTCCCTGGTGCTCACAGACACAGGAGCATGAGTCATCAATGAGACACTGTTGCCACCCGCCTTTCTCCCTAAACTCCCGTAAAAAGGAGGAAATGGCCTCTGACACTGGGATGTATGAACAAGCTCTCCACACATGGTACAAAGCATGAGAAGTTCCGCCACGACTTCCGCACTGGTTCTAGCACACTGGTCTCGTGTTAGGTTTTCAAACCCCAAATCTAAATAGTAATGTCACTTCATCGAGAGCCACATAAAGACTGATTCAGAAGGAAAAACAAAGACCAAATGTACGAATGTTACATGACTTCTGTAATCTTAAAAATAATTATAATTTTTAACAGGAATGCTTTGGCAATTAAGAGGATGGAGCTATAATTGCTCTTAAAATACATAAAGCAATGTTATGGGAGAAAAAAGATCAATTAGCCACACTGGTCAATAAAGCTAAAATGAGATGTAATTAAGTTAGTTCAAAGACGAGTTTGATTAAAGATTACAAAACCTCTCTAATTATGAGGAAAGAGAAGAGGAATCTTGGGCAAGTCTGCAAAAGGAGGTTACAAACTTGTCAGCCCTGCGGATTGAAATGAGAAACCCAACAATTAGACAGTGAGGATAAAACAACCTGACAATGAAGAAGCTCTGCTCTCTAGGTAAGAGGATCCATGGCCAGCTCTAAAATCTGTGGCCATGTTCTTTCTAGATATCTCCAAACCCGAGCGTGACTATGAACACCAAGACCTACTCTCCACTCACTCCAATGTGAGCCAAACTGCACAAGAATGTCAATCATCTCAGCATTGAGAAAGCCATCTGTGAAAACTATGGTTTTAGGCAGACTAAAAGTAGGACTAGAAGTGATTAGTTGGTTTGGAACTGTAAAACCTATCTTTTGACTCAAAGCTATTTTTCTTCTGCCTCTTATTTTACCAGCAATCTAGAATGTGTTCACTTTCGTTGAGAATTCAAAATGTTAGCATTCAGAATTGACACCGTGAGTTCAACTTCTTTTTCTTATTTTCTCAGCTGAGGGAATGGGGACATGGTACCCATGCTGGAAGGAGAACCCCAGACCTGAGTTACTGGGGCCATTTTTGGCCTTTCACCAACCTCCACCAACTCTGCAGCCACATCACTTGTTTCTGGACCTGCAGTTCCCATCTTCTCCACAGCTGCAAAAGAGCAGGCTTTTCCAGAACTGGTAGTAAACCCATATTTGCTATACTTGTGTCTTAAAGTAAAAGGAAATTTTGCTTTCGGGAACAAGAAGTAAATCCCCCTAAACAAACTAAATGAAGCAGTGTGCTCTAGGTTCTAAGCCCCTAACAATGAAAGGCTTTGTGCATGTGTGAATTTGCATTTGAATTCTCATCAGGGAGGTGGGCTCAGCAAACCAATTAACTAATTAAATCAATTAACCAAATGTGTAATTAGCCTTGAGAACAGAGGTGTCAACAGAAGCACAGCAAAGAAGTTACCCTGATGATGTTAAGCCTTTGTGTTTCCTCTCTTAAAGACTTACCCACAAGGAAAAGGAATCTCTGAGCCTAGGACTGATGGCCTAACAGTAGGAACCAAGCCAAGAGCAGTTATCTCCCACCTTTCATGCTCCATTATCCATAAGTAAATACACAGAAGCTTTGAAAGACGTGGAGACGTGTTCCACGAAACACTGGCCAATTCATGGTCCTTTCTTTTGTGGACACACTAATAAAATGTTCATTATTACAAAAAAGAGAATAGATAAAAATTTCAAAAAAAAGATTTCCTACTTGAAGGTAGTAGACAATTGGTAATTCAAACAGTCAATTCTGGGAGAAAGGAGACTAAGAAAGGGATGGTAAGCTGTGTTAAAGAAAGTTGCGGGAGGCCCTCGTTTGGACTGAGCTCCTACACTGGTTCGCAGCAGACAAGGCCAACCCAGATTGAAGTCCCTCTTGCTAATTTCCATGTAGTCAAAATGAACCATGCAACTGGCTAGTTTTCCAAAACCAAGAAGTTCACTGAAACCAGTCAAAAGAGGCCTGGTTTACCTGTCTCTTCATGACATTGTTTTAATGCAATAAGGAAAGTAACTTTGAAATTAGCAATTTGCCTTTTGTCCCCTGTTTCAGCTGGCTTCAGCCCTTTGCTGCCTATGGTGTCAACCTCCTCACCCAGCCTTGGGAACACAGTCAATTTTATAGAATGAAAGCACAAGTAAAAGCCAATTAGATCTTTAAACCAAAATTGCTATAATTTTGTATCGACAACTATTTATAGAAGCTTGATCTGTCTACAGAAATCCCCAAGACTTTAGGAATTCTGCAACATTCTGTGCTATGCTGACCTAAGGTAATTCACCTTTGCCAAAACAATAAATTAACGCCATGCCATAATTGCTTTTAAGTAGCTTGCCCTATAAAATTTTGGTTTTCAAGTAGCTTCAAGAATGTTACTTAGGATTAATGATGTGAAAGACACAAAGCTGGACCTGTTAGCTTTAGGTAGTTTTCTTTTGGGGATGGTATAAAATTCACTCAGAAAAAAATAACAAAGAGCTATAACAGATGATACAGACCAGAGTCAAATAGCTACTCACTAAGGTAGGTGGAGGCTCCACTATTTCAGAAAAACCAAAATCACAAAGGAGAGGTATACACAATCAAATCAGTAATAGGGAGTGAGAGCTTCAGCATTAGGAAATGTGAAGCTTATCAGGAGAATAAATACATATGTGAAATCTTATACTGGACTTTCTTGTTCCACTTTTATAAAAGACACCATTTTTGACGCTGACCTTGGGCAAGATCAAAGCTCACCTGCACTAAGTCAGCACACGAGCTCTAATCCTTAAGTAAAAAGATACACTTGTGAACAGTAATGCCCAGCCAAGCTCCCAGCCTGTCCATATAAACAGAGACTTCAAACACAATTCATAAGCAGACAAAGAAGTTTGAGGAATCACATTTCATTTACCAAAAAACCCAAGGATCCCATCCTCACCCCAAGGGCAGAGCAGTATTTGGGATTATTTTAGTTGGCCTCTAGACCTCAGTTTCCTCATCTGAAAGATGAAGGTGTTGGAATAGAAAATCATTATGATCCCTCTCATGATGATTCCCATAGATTCTATTCCACCAGTACAGGAAGGGACTTTCTGACAGCAGATATTTCCACTCTTGGTATTTTGGATCAAGTAGTCCAGTTGAAAATTTGGCACGAAAATCTTTTTGTAAGAGAAAGAGATAGCATTTCCTTTGAGAATAATTGCCAGTCTTGAAACATTAGCTAGAGGACTTATCAAAAAAAAAAAAAAAAGAAATCAGGTTTTTCTAGACTGTGGGCTAAATCCAAGAAAGTCAAAAACACAAGCCTCCTGGGAATTTAGAATTACACCGTTGCTGGTCAAGCGCAGAGTAAAGAATGTGTATTTGTTTTCCAAGATTCTCTAAGACCTATGAGCTTGGGCTCACTTTTCTTTAAATCATATAATTGAGGAAAACAAACTTCTAGAAAGAGGTATGAATCACACTGGCCAGACCAAATAAAGCCAAGTGAGAGCTGGCCCAGTGACACGTGTTCATCCTTTCCTGTGCCTTGTTCCCCAAAACGAGCTACTGTCCTCACAGACACAGCCTTGCAAATGTCTGGTGGCAACAAGAACTCCCAACTTTAAATCACTTCTTACAAATCAATTTTATTCTGACTACTTCTATGCAAATTAAGTGGATTAACATGGAATGGCATGAATTTGTCAGTAACTATGATATCTGTTAGACTGATATGAAATATAAAATGTTTATATTAAATATTAAATGTAATGATGATAAAATGTTTTCTTAATGGAATAAATTTTGAGGCAGTTGTCAAAGAGTTGAAAAGTTAATTCAAGACAGATAGCATTTACATATGTAAAAACCTCTATCTGTAAATGCTATTTTTCTTACCTATATTAATTCCCTAAACTACAACTTACTGAGCATTTGCTAAGTACCCACCTAGGTCTAGGAAATACAGATAAAATTAGGATAAACAAACCAGTCACAGTGCTACCTTTAGGGTTATTATAAACTGCATCACAGAAAGATAATTACTTGGGTAATTAACATAAAACAGCAGTACTGCCTGGCACAAGAATCTTGGTTTTGTTTTTTGCTTTGTTTTGTTTTACATTTTGTGAATAGTGTGGGACTATGTTGTTACTTTTAAGTAAAAAATGGCAAAAATCAGAAGATTTTGGTAAAATATTCACACATACTATAATGTTCACACTTTTTAAAAATCATTTGTAAGACAAGTGGCAAATTAATTTTTAGGACACTGAGCATTCTAGACGTTCAGTGCAGAAATAGGACAAATATCAAATTGTTGCTGCTAGAAAAGTAAATAATGGTAATTGTTTTAAAGACATTATCCAAATCTAATCTGCTTGTAAAAAATGCAGATTTGTTTTTGAAGGTTACTAGATGATACTCCTTCAACAGAAGGAATGCAGAACACAAACTAGAAATGAAATATTTGAGTAGTTTGCAAGTACACAGTCATTAGGCTGGGATCTAGTTTCCAAAACTGACCAGCCACGCAAAGGTCAGACTACTTCCTCAGGGCAAGCCAAGAAGCTTGAGAAAATTCCCAGAATTCCTGGACACTGAAGCTCTCCCTCCTGCCTCCCCACAGGCCACAACAGCCTCACCTTCATCCTCTGCTGCCACAGCCCACTGCTGGCCGCCTCCTGCTTACTCTGGATTTAATTTCACCACACCTGTACTCACATAAAATAAACTTCCTACATCACATCACAAAAAAACACTGAAATCTGTGGATTGGTGAATCTTAAAATTTGTATAGCTGTACTGGCATCCTAACATTTGTCAGACCTTCCCTCGATGCATAGACTTGAATGGATTTGCAGTAAGAAATGGGGATTGTAGAAGTTTCCTTCTAGATTTCAGAGACTGAGTTTACAGATAAAATTGAAGACATGTTACTAACTCTTCTAAATGATAGTCAGCCCTTCTAGAAACTAGTTCATGCTGCCTCCACCCGGATTGTCACAGAAACTTCTGGAAAGAGCCACCTACGGCTAGTGCTATGTGTATTTGAATATACACTATGATTAAAAAACATGGCCATGTATGTACACACATACAGAGTTCCCATAACTTAAACTTATTCCTAAGGAGAAATAAACTTTCCTAAGTAGAAATTTCTTCCAGAAAGGATCTAACTTCAACAAAAGATGCATTCTACATCCTGATGCATTAAATAACTCTATTCATAGGATTTAGGAATTCGCAGAAGTAAAAAACACTGGTAAACAAAGCTTGAAATAGTTTTTTCCCCCTTACGATCTCTTTTAAGTGGACCATTTGACTTCTGAACAGGGATCAGAAGGCACTCTGTTCGGGAAAGAACATCCGTGAGTGATTAGAGGCCATCAGTGTCTCCATGGCATATGAAGTGTGATGCTATGGGCCTCCCAGCTTCAGATTGTTTTGTATAAACACAAAGACTTAATAAATGGAGTTTGGGCATCCAGAAGAGAAGCAATGATCATCTAGCCACATGCCATCTAAACCAGGAGAGGGAAAGTTACCTCCACTAGTCAATCCAATTTTTAGGGAAACTCTTTCTTTCCTCTTTTTTTTTCTTTCTTTCATTCTTTCCTTCTGTCTCCCTTTCTCCCTTCCTTTCTTCTCTTTCTTTAATTTAAAAAAAATCCATTTGGGCCTGGGAATGTTGCTCAGTGGTAGAGGACTTACATGAGCAAGGTCCTGGGTTCAATCCACAGCACTGAAAAAAAAAGAATTCCATTCTGCTAGTTTACAGACCAAAGAAAAAAATTTTTTAGTTTAAATATAAACTTCCTAGAGAGGTTTCAAAGGCTGTCTCACACTTAAAACAATAAGCATAAATAGCTTTCTTCCATAAAATTGGTATGTCTTTGTTATAAGTTGGGTAAATGCTTACTTAGTACAGGATATAATTATTTCTCCACAGGGAAGTTATTAAAAGATTCTTTTCTAAAACTAATAAGCATAAATTGCCTAGTTGGACCACTAATACATTGACTCCTGATAAGTACAATATAATGGAACTCACGTGGGTTGCTGGAACATTTTAAGATCTTTTTCACTGTTATTGTTTGGAGGTACTAGGGTTTGAACTCAGTGCCTCACACTTGCTAGGCAGACACTCTACCACTTGAACCACTCCACCAGCCCATACTTAAAAATATGTAAAACTCTTTCCTGTGGCCCCCCAGTGCAGTAAGTCATTATCACTGAGTCAGCTGAGAAGATACAACGTTTGCCCAAAGCATAATCCAGTGTGGGGTGTGGGGAAGGATTTATTCTCCTGTTTCCTCCCCCTCCCCCTGCCCCCGCCTTCTTTTCACTTATAAGGGATTTTAATTAGCTTAAAGGGATTACTGATTTGATTTTAAATGGTGCTTCAAAATAGTGAGGAAATGCTTATGAATAGTAAAAATCGAAATTAGGGAAAAAAACTTCAAGGAAAGGAGTAGAAAGAATTCATAGCTACCTAGGTATGAATCCTTCTGGAAACAGTCTCAGCACCTCTACTGTCATTAAAAAAAAAAAATACTGAGCAAGTGACTGAAGTGTTCCAGAAAAGAACACTTCACTTAAAGATCATCAAAAACCCTCACAAAGCCAGTGCCAGATCCTCGGTGATCAACAGGGATGGGAGGAGAGATTCACATTTGGTGCACAGAAGGAAACAAGATGGCAATCATATATGGTGCTTGAGTCATTTAAACCTAGATTGGTGGCCTACATTTGGAATGCAGTGAGCAGGTGAACTGGGCAGTTGCTGTGGTTTGAGCGTGTCCCCAAAAGTTTCATATATGGATACCTCAGTCGTCGAGGTAGTGATAGCTGATAGAGTCTTTCAGAGCTAGGACCTAGTGAAAAGTGTTTAGGTCCTGGGGCACTGTCCTCAGAAGAGATTAATGCTGGTCTTGAGGAGAGAGTTAGCTCTCAAGAGTGGACTGGTACAAAAGAGCAAGCCCAACCCCTGAATTTCCCCCAGTCTCTTAGCTCACTAGCTCACCATGTGATCTCTTCTCTCATGCCCTCCTTCCACGGTGCCCTCTGCCATGATGTGATGTAGCCTTTGCATATACTCCAAAACTGTGAGGTAAATAAACCTTCATATATATATATATATAAAACCCAGCCTCAGGAGTTTTGTTATAGTAAAAGAAAATGGCCTAATACAATAGTCTTCCCAAAATGGCATTCTAAGTTAACCACTAAACTCACCTCTCCATCCACTGTCTTTCAACTTTAGGGGAGGTGAGTTTATTAATTACATGCACCCATCCCCACGCCTTTGGCTGTGAATTCTGGATTTGCTTCCCTCTTGCTCAATTGCCTCGCACAGGTTGTATCCTAGCTGGTGTTGCCCTCATAGGCTGACATAGAGCCCAAGTCCTAGGGTGGTGTCTCCTCCACTCTCCCACTCAGGGGCAGGAAGTTGTCTGCCCACCACCCCCTTGTCCCAGTGGCTACCCTCCTTCTCTGTCCCAAAGTGCGGATAGGTTGAGCTGTGTAGCCAGGATGAAAGAGTAACGCAAGGTCCTTCTTTCCATCTCCTTCTTTCTCTGGCCAGTTCACTAATAAATTGTCACCTACAGAATATTTACACTAGCATAGCCAGCCATTTTTATGAACCACGTGACTATGGTAAAATCTCCATGTCCTGAAAATAACATGGACTTGTAAAGCCAAGTACGGTGGCGTACTGAGCCCTGGAGTTCAAGACCATCCTGGGCAACATAGTGAGAACCCATCTCAAAAAAAGGGAAGAGAAGGGGAGGGAAGGAGAGGAGTAGCAATGCAAGGCTCCAAGTTCAAACCCCAGTACCCTCAAAATAAATAAACAAACAAACCCAAACCCCATTGATTTATAAATGGAGCCTCGCTGCACAGGCCTTCTGCACTGGGCTGTAGCAGGCCACAGCTCTCAGCCACGGTAGTTTCCAACTTTTATCCCAGCCGTGTTTCTTTGCTGTCAGCCATTGACTGTCCACACTTACATAATGGCCTCAGATAAATGTAAATCACACACAAGGCACACGTGATTTAAAGGAATACTCTGGCAAATCCTCTGACAAAGTCATGAGAGTTTTGGAAGTAAAAGTGACTCCTAGAGTGTCGATTCTGTAAGAAATTTCAGGCTGCCAGCTTTGCTGAAAGTCGGGCTTGTGTGTTCTCACTTTGCTCTGTTTTGTTGACATGATTTCCTGCATGGGGAGCAAGCAGACCCAGAGAGGCAAAGCCTCTGTCCACATCCACAAGGGGAAACTGAGGAAGAACGAACTCTGCCATCACCCAGGCAACCCTGGTGTCATTAGACACGGTGCTATGGTGAAAATGCACGGCCTGCCTTTCTGATGACCTGGCTTTCTGATTTTTGCTGCTTATGCAACTCTCTAGACTTCAATTCCACTTCTAAAAATTGGGAACAATAAAAATAGCACCTTCCACTTTGGGTTGGTGTGGAGTCTTAAATTAGCAAAATAACGAATCTGACAGGTTTGCTCAGTGCCTGGCGTGTAGTCAAGGTGACATGAGAGATAGTATGTTACTGGCACAAAGACCTCATGACTTTAAGGAAAGTGGCAAATGCTCGGGAATGCTCCACAGGACATCGGGGGGTCACACGTGTCGATGAGGGTGACCTCAGGACCTTCCTAGGCTGCTCTTTCTTCCCAGCTGCAGACTTCTGCCTCAGAAGTTCCCTCCAGTGCCAACATTACATGGCAGCAGTCTCCATGTAATGGAGCCTCCATCCCTCCCGGCCTCCCCAGCTGCCTCCTGCACCAACAGGACAGGGACTCATCTTCCGCTGTCCCAGCTGGCTCTGGCAGACGCTGGATTGGAAGCTTGTCTCAGCCTCAGCTCTTGAATGCCATGTTGCTAGGTTTCCCCACTACTTTCCTCCCCCATTGGTCACTTGAAGGTGATGGCGCACTCCTTTCTTTTCTCTGGGCGGAGTCTTCCATGAAGATGTCTGAGGGCAGTAGTCTCACTGACGCCTCGCAGATCTGACGAGACATCCTGTAGCTACCCGGGCTTTTCTTCACCACACTCTGGGTCCACGTGGAGAACTGATCCTCGTATAATCTAAGCCAGGCCATGTTACTCCACTGCTCCAGGTGACTCTCTGCCTTGTCTTAGAGTGAAAACTAATGTCCTAAATGGTCACCAGGCACTACATAATCTCCACTATTCATACCTCATCTTCCTCCTTTCTCCCCCTTTCTCCCCTGTTAGCCTTTGAGTATGCCCAAGTAGGCTTCTGCCTCAGGGCCTTTGCACTTGCTCTTCCCTCTCTCTGGAATGCTTTTTGACCCACATATTTGTACAGCTCCTTTTCCTCTGATCTCAATTCAAATGTTATCTTCTCAGACAAGTCCTTTCCTGACCTCATCACTGGCTTACACACTAGATATTTACTTATCAATTTATTAGGCGACTCCTGCAACTGATATGTAAAGTAGGTAAAATGTGGCTTTTCCTTTGTTCACTACTGTGTTGCCAACTCCTATCCCCTGATGACACTTACGGGATGATTAATAAATGTTGTTGAATCTCTAAAGAATGGATCCCTAAGGGGATGTCCTTTTTATCTCTAGTCATCATTCTAAACTTTCTTGTATTTGTAAATATTTCTTTCTGTGCCTCCCATACATACCTCCAGATTTTCTTTCCCACCAATATTCTGGGATACCATATACACCCTCTGCTCCATGAAAGTCTTTAGTAATAATCTCTAGAGACACTGTCTAAGCGAGGCTCAAAGAGTCAAAGGCCACATGCCTTCTCTCATATGTGGACTACAGCTCTAATATAAACAGGTTGCACCAGGGGAGGTCACATACAAGAGAGGGAGGGTAAAAGAAGTTAAGAAGGTGACTGTGGCTGATGTATTTTCTATACACGAATGGATATAGAATTTTTAAACCTGTTAAAATCACCATAGGAAGGGGACTAAGGTAGAAAGGAGAAAAATAGAGGGTATGAATCAATCCAGCATATAATACATATATACATGGAAATGTCAAAGTGAAACTTCCTGTAGAGCTATCTTAAAACAAACAAAAAAAGTCATTTTTCAAAAAAGGATAAACAGGTCCTGTCTGGATATTGGTACCAGTGAGAGAGAGAAGGACATAAAGAAAGGGCGAATGAGGCTGAATGTAGTGGAAATATTATATACTCATGTATAAAAATGGAAAAATGAGACCTGCTGAAACTATTCCAGGAATGGGGGAGAAGGAAGAAAGGAGAATGTTGAAGGAGCGAATTTAGTTATGATATAATGTAAGAACTTTTGAAAATGTCACAATGCACCCCCAGTGCAACACAATATGATAATAAAATAAAATCAAAAAGAAACACTGTCTAATGAGTTTTACAAACAGGTCAGCTAGCTTTATGAATGTCTCTTTGAACCAAAATGTATTCCAGAGATGAGATTAAGAGGAAAATGCTTTCAAGTCAAGCTTAGCCCATGACCCTGCTCAGATGAGGTCTTAGACTCACCCTCATATCACAGATACATTATTTTGTACTTTGGATGATCTTTGCCCCCATGGGAGCGGTCCATCTTTGGACTTTGTCTCAGCATTTTGGGGTGCCCTGGATCTATGAGGTAATGAGTGCTTCTAGCAAGGTGCATTATCTGTGCATGTGGGGAACATCCTGGAAGCCAAGAAGTTGGATGTCTGGAGTTGTATCTTTCTTTCCTAGTCCTTCTTAAAAAAACATTGGAAAGCAGGTCAAGGGCTTTTGTGGAATTCAGATTTCTATGAGAACCATAAGGAGGAAGCAGGATGAAAACACTGACAGGGTCTCATTGTTAAAAAGAAGAATACTGAGAGAGACTTACCCTCCATGCACTCTGAAATAGTAAACTTTCAAGTAATAAACACTTCAGCAAGAATGACAAAGAGAGACAAAAGGAGCTCACTCGATTTTATGTTTTTCATTCATAAACGTACGAGAACATTCAGGGTCTCACCCACGCTCCTCCTCTTCCTGTTTCTTCTCCTCTTTCTACTCGATTGCCTCACTATTCTCGAACTTCCCCACATTGGAGAGGAGGTAAAACAGGGAAAGACACTGGTTCCCTTCGACCACTCCAGGGACTCTGGAGGACACTCTGGGGCTCCTTGCTTGGTGTCAAAACCCAACTGTGCCTCCTATTATCTGTGCATCCTTGGGGAAGCACCCCAACTTCTCTCTGCCTGAATTTCCTCACTTGTCAGATGGCAATATAAATCAGTCAAGAGCCACATAACAATGAAGATCATATACACGATTGGCAGACCCATAAGATTATAAAGGAATTGAAAGCTCCCTGTCGCCCAGTGGCATGGAAGCTGTGGTAGAAGTGTGTGTTACTCACGTGTTTGAGGTGATGCTGGGGTAAACAGACCTTCTGTGCTGCCAGTCATCTACAGAGCATATAGTTCACATTCTGTTCATAATACTTGATAGTGACAATAAGCAGTTATGTGGCTAGATTATGTCTTTACTATACTATATTTTTACCATTATTTTGGAGTGAACTTCTACTTATAAAAAAATAGTTGGCTGGGGCTGGTGGAGTGGCTCAAGTAGTACAGCAGTTGCCTGGCAAGCATACGACCCTGAGTTTAATCCTCAATTTCACACACACAAAATTTTTTTTCACTATAAACACTGTTACACAGGCAGCAGCCTCATCCATGTCCTGTTTCTGTGATTCGATTGCACCGTCTTGTCTTGTGCTGACTTTAACCTCATACTGTTTTCTTCACTGTGACCCCTAAAATGCAAAATCTACGCTAAAGTTGCCAGTGGGAGGCTACATCCAGCAACTGGCCAGCCGTGAACTTTGAAGTTGGAAAGTCAGTGCAATTAGGGCAAGCATGTCCCATTCCACCAGTTCTGAGTTGGAAGAGCAAGAACAAAGTGCTGGCAGTTGGTGAAGAATCTGCTTCATTCAGGCATCAAGGCTAAACAGACGTTTGAGAAGGGCCTGTATCAGATGTGGAGAAACCTCTAACAACCTGGATCAAAGGCCAGGCACTGTGATGGTCACACAATGGCGAAATTTCCTTCTGATGTGTTCCTCAGAACATATCCCTGTTGTTAAGTGGCACGTGACACCTCAGGAGGATTGAGAGGACCCACAAGTTAGTGCTCACAAAGCACTTAGAACCATGCAGGACATTGATCGTGATCAGGAGAGAAGGATAGGTTTCCTAGCAGCCTAGGATTACCTCCATTTTTTACTCATAAACTTAAAGTCAAGGATTTGACATCTGTATTGATTTGCATGTGTCCCCAACAGACTGAAAGCTTAGTGTTGGTGTGGCAGTATTGAAAGGTGGTGGAAGAAGGTGGGGCCTTGGGCAAGGCAATGAGTTTATTGGGGGCCCTGGCCTCGAGAGGGATTTATGTAGTTCTCCTGGGATCCCTGTGACTTCCCTTGAGAGCAGGTCATTATGGAAAGAGCAAACCTGGTCCCTGAAACTCCCTGGCTTCCGGTCTCACTGTGAGGCCTTTTCTCCTGGTGCTCAAAGCCAAACAGACAGGGCTGCCTGATCTTCAGTTTTCAGTCTCCGATACTGTGAGCCAAACAGATACCTTTATAAAGCACTCAGCTTCAAGTACTTTGTTATAGAAATAGAAAGTGAACTAATACTGGACTCTCCTTGCAACACCTCCTTCTCAATGGCACACAACAAGAGAGCAACTTTAGGAAATAGACCTCTTGAAATCAAATAGCATTTTCCTCCTAAAAGGCATTGTTACTCTGTCTCATTGTGTATAATGGTAAATGTAAACCATACCCTTCGGGAGATTGGCACCTCTGTGGACACAGTGCAAAATGGTAAGAAAGTGCTTATCTGGGAGCCAGAAGCACTGGTTCCACCTGGTTCTGTTTTGACCTGTGTGACTTTGGGCAGGTCATTTCCATTCCAGGCCTCTCTGTTCTCACAGTAATAGAACTAGCAGGTAACCCAGAGTCTCCCGTTTGTTCTTCTAATTTCTAAGTGCCATTGATTAAGGAATGATGGGAATCTCTGGATGGTTCTTCCAAGTGCTTCTGGGAGGGGTCCTGGGAGGGTGTTAATCAGTGTGTAGACATAGTAGGAATCCAGCTGAGGCAGATAACTCCTGCGAGTTGTTTGACCTCTATTAAATTTATAGGCCTTGGGGTGAAAGAAAGGGTAAAACACATGAATAAACTGGCTAAAGCAAACAATGAGAAGAAGCCAGAACCTTGAGAATCCAGCATTCAGAAAATAAGCTTAGATGCATTTCCAGCAATCAGTCCCATGGCACACAGCAGAGCAGCCCCAGCTTGCAACTCAGTAGGAGGCTGCATTTGGCACTTGTGTCTGCAGAGAACATTCGTGGGTGAAAGGTATATTCTTTCAGTTCACTTTGCACTGAACTGTCTTACGGGCTCCCTGAAAAAGTTGGTGACCGAAGTATGAGGAAAGAGATGGGAAGCACAAAGGATTTCAGGTTTTCTTCAGCCTGAAGAGTGGTGGTCTACTGCATGACAGGACAGGGAAGAGCAGGTCTTCTGCCCAGTGACCAGCCCTGGGACCACAGAACAAGGCTGTGTCACCCTTTCAACTGGGCTGCCACTACCCATGGATGGCTTTTCAAATTGAAATTTGGTAATAGCAAATGAAACTCAAAATAATTTTCTCAGTCACACAAGCCACATTGCAAGTGCTCGGTAATCACCTGTGGCTAGTGGCTGTTGTCTGGGTCAGCTTGGACATGGAACATTTCCAACATCACTGAGTAGCACTGCATGTTAGATATTGTCCTTCTGGGTCATCCAAAGGCTTCCAGGGCAAACGCTGTGACTCTCTCAGGAAAGGGACATGGCTAAGAGAGCCTAAATATTCACGACCCTAGCTCCATAATTTACCTGGAATCCATGTACAGAACCTCCCCCTCCACTGTTTTCTTTGTCCACTGGGTTATATATAGCACTCTCTCTCTAAGCCGCAGTAGTGTGTGACACACATCTCCCAGCTCGGATTTCAGATGCAGTTTTCTCTTGAAAGAGGAGGAGCAGCCAGACCCTGATTACTCTCTCCACTGTCCCTGCCTTTCTACCCACCTTGAAGCACTGAGCTAAAGAAATTTCCCCAGGAAGGGGGTCAGGAAGAGCTGGAGTCTAAAGAGAGGTAAAAAGATCCACCCCTGATTTATGATGGCTCTCAGATGACCCAACAATCATGCATGAGTGCCCCCTTTCAGCACAGAAGAACTAGCCTTCCGTGCAGGGAGGTGCTCAGATGTCGCTGGTAGCCACATCTGTGCACCATACACATTGTCTTGCAAAGTCCTATGTAGTTCCATAGAAGGAGAAAGACAGAGGGAGGTCCTCTGAGCCTCCACAAGCATCACCCCCCAACACCACCCCAGCCACTAAGGCTGCTTAAAGCCTCCCTTTCCAAAACTCAACTAATTTGGAAGTTAGGGTTATAGAAAGATGTGGTTCTCTCGCTAACCCGCCCTCCTCTGCAACTGAGAAGGCTTCCACAGAGCTACTTGTTTGAGTTTAAACCTTAAAGTAGGTACACAGAAGGCAAAGAATATTCTACTGGAAAAAACCCTAGATTTTACTCTGAGGGCCTTTGCATCAGCTCTGATTCCTTAATCACATTTATTTAGAATCTCTTGGTGGTTTGAGGAAGCACATGAGAAAGACAGAATGTCAGTAATGGATGTCTTACGTATAAAATGCAGGCCCTTAGCTACTTGGGGCAGAAAGAGTTCCCTGGATGGAATTCCTAAAATCTCCAAGTAAGCAGCCTTATCTAATTCAAATGCTCATTGGATGTAGGAGTCCCAAAGTCATTTCCAAAATCAAGTTCTCTAGACTCTGTTTGAGCACAGCAGAGATTAGTTTTGCTTTGTTATTTTAAACATCCAGGAATCCCCTCCACCACTATTTCCCCCGGGGTTCATATATGATGTATTCACAGATCAAACACATGCTTCTCAGCTCTGTGTGTCCTCATCCTGGACCAACAGTCATTTGAATGCACACAGCCCTTTAGTTGAATTTATGCAGTTTGACCCCTCCTCAGACTCCCCCCACCAACTTAACAGAAACACTTCTCCCCAACTATTTCATGATTCTGGAGGATGGTTCAAATTTCTTTCTGCTGCCAATTGTCTAAAACCTGCGTGGTAGAAGTGAATATAGGTAGCATTTCTATCGCGGCAGTGCCTACAATTTTTATATTAGAGGCCAAGTCTTGTCACTTGATACAGCCTCAAGAGCCAAACCCCTGGTAGAAGGAAAGCTGATGAAGGCAAATTGAAGACTCTCACTCTGCCTTTTCCAAGGCCTACTGTAAAATGTCTGAATCCCCCACCTTCGGGTTTTGTACACTTGGATAAGCTGGTTCATAGCCCCATTACAGCCACATGGAGCATGTGGACCTGAAACATCTCCCAAAGCTGAAAGCATGCTTGCTTTCCTTGGTCAGACAATAAAGAAAAATATGAACAAAAATACCCTTGTTCTCAAGGAGAGCACATAATACACCCTGTCTCAATAATGCTAGTGAAGGAAATGAAAGAATTCAAGATGCATTCTAATTCAGAACTAAAATTCATTCCAAAACTCCAGAATTTTACAATGTATTAAATTTCTAAGAGGAGTGACAGTATGGATTCCCTAAAAGTCAAAAGATAGACTGAGACTTAATGTTTTCAGCATTTATGAGCCTCATAGATTTAGAGACAGTTACTCCTAAGAGAAATAAGGAATCGCCATGAATCGCCCTGGGTTCCAATGATCAATTATTATGGAGAAACGTCACCATTCTGATCTTCTTCTGGTTGAGGCCCAGAGACTTTTCATGAGAAGTGCTGGTGGTCTTGTGTGGATATGATTTGTGGCAAACCTGTTTCAATAGCTTGAAGTTAGAAATTAACTGACCAAGGTCTTAGGGGAAGAACAAAAATATTGTTTGCAATTCAATATGAGATTTCCTTGCCTGGTTTTTGGTTTGAGTTGTTTGCCTTTTGATGATTAGGGTAGTGCATTCCCCATCTTTCTAAATTCTGAGCTTCTTCCCGCCTTTTCTCACTCACTCATTCATTCGTCTCTCCTCTCTCTTTCCCTATCTCTCCTCCCCCACTTCCTATCTTAAACCTCCCCTGATAGTTAAACATCCTAATTATAGTCCAGGGCCTATAAAAGTGCAGATGACCCAACTCCATGAAAAACCAGAGTCATGTTTGGGCCTCACTAATACTTGAAGCATGTTGACTTCATCCATGTTCCAAAAGGCCCCACTGCCAGCTTTTCTGAGCCACCAAGGCGAGCCCACCCTCCAGTGCCACCCTGAAGAGGCGTTCAATACTCACCTTCTCGTTTTCCTTTCAAGGCTTAGCTCTGTCCTTTGGGTGTTTCGGTGTTTCCACTCAAGTGATTTAAAAACAAATCTCCTCACTTTGTTCTTTGTAAAAAGAGGACAAAAACCAGTTTAAGATCCCAGAGGCACCTCTGCTTCCTGACGCATTTCCATTTTTAAACTCAACCTGAAATGCCAGACATTTGATCTAATAAATCAGGTGGAGCCACCCGAGGCACTGGTCTCCAGAGGTCAGCTTTCAGGCCACATTAGGCTTACCCTAGAAAATGAATGGTGGTGCTAACAAATGCCGGTTGAGGGTTGGTGAGAGGGGAGAAGGCGAGCTCCCCTCTGCACACTCAGTCGGTGTTAGACACAGCTCCTGCTTCTCTGGATGCTCCAGGCCAAGGAGAGACCCCACAATGCATGGGGCCTTGACAGTTCCCTTACCTGCACCTCTAGTGTGGGCATTTGTCGTGTCCCCTGGGCAGTTTAAGGTTGAAAAAATGGTTCACCTTAAAGCCTTACACAGTGTGCTGTGGCTTTCAAGATCTCCTTTGGATTTGCAATGTCCTTTGCGCTCCCAGTAGCAGAGAGAAAGAAAAAAGAGGGAACTGGACACAAGACAGTGCTGTCCTCCAGGCCAGAGGGTGAGCTCCAGGGTCAGTCTGACCTGAATTAAATCCTGTTTCTGGCACTTATTAGCTGTGGAGCCTTGGATAAATTATTTCATATTTCTAAGCCTCACATTCCTCATTTTTCAGCTGAAGATAACAATAGCATACATACCTTGGCATGCATGGGGAATTGGCTCCAGGGCCACCACCACCACCCTCCCACAGATACCAAAATATGCAGATGTTTAAGTGTCTTGTATAAAGTGAAGTAGTATTTGCATATAACCTACACAAATTCTCCCATATACTATTAATCATCTAGAAACTGCTCATAGTTCCTAATAGTGTAAGTGCTACAGAAATAGTTGTTGCATTGTACTGTGTAGGGAATGATGAAAAAGCTTGGACATGTTCGAAACAACCACTCCACAGTTGGTTGAATCTGTGATGGGGGACCCATGGATACAGAATGGTGACTATGGAGGAATGGCCAACTCTACATGCTTTACACAGTTGTTCTAAGGTTAAGGAAATTCTTGATCTTGAAGGAGTCATCTAAAGCATTTAGCACAATACCTGACATATGTAAAATGTTCAGTGAATGTCAGCTATTAGCAGTAGTAAATACATCTAGCCCACATAAGAGCAGTCTGCAAAAGAATACCCAACATAAAGCCAGGTACAATGGTGTATGCCTATGACCCCAGCTACTTAGGAGGTGGAGATCAGGAGGATGATGGTTGAAGGCTAGCCCAGGCAAAAGTTAGCAAGACCCCATCTCAACCAATAAACCAGAGTGTGGTGGTCCATGCCTGTGATCCCAGCTATGCAAAAGGCATAGGTAGGAGGATCACAGTCCAGGCAGAACCTGGAAAAAAGTGCAAGACCCTACCTGAAAAATAATGAAAATAAAAAAGGGCTGGAAGTGTGGCTCAAATGACAGAGTACCTGCCTAACAAGTGTGAGGCCTTGAGTTCAAACTCCAGTACTGTCAAAAAACATACCCATCATTAAAAGTTCATCTTGCGTATTCATTAACTGGCAGGGATAAAGTCTTGAGTTGACTCTGGAATGCAAGGATGTGATCTTAGCACTTGAAGGTACAATAATTCACAAGCAACTGGAGTTCAGAGCCAGTCCTCAACAGGGCTCAGCATGGTGGATCTAGTGACTAAAACTACCCGTATTATTTTAGAGAATTACTTAGAAATACTCGCAGTGTTGCTATTTCATTTTCAGCAAAACATTACTCATAAGCACAATTTAGTTTTACAGGATTTGTTTCATGGAGTTCACTGTTCTCTGGACCTCCTAATGAGTTGGGGTCGTGACCACATTAGCTCAATCTGCGTGCCTTTTCCTCCTATATTACCAACTTGCTTTGCTTAGAACTCTGAGCAGTCTACAAGCATTGCCTTCTCTTTAAAATTAACTAATTTTATAGATAAAACAAGAAATGAGAGTTACATTTTTAAGGTTTGTCTATGGGTAAAATGTCCTCCACGAATCTGACCCACATCTGCAAAGCTCAGACGTGCAAGGTCAGATTGAAATCTCTCCTGTGGTGCACAGGTATCATTGTGTCCTAGGCCGCTCTCTTAGTTTATGTGGTGGTAACAGCAACAACAAAAAATCACCTGGGCCTCTACGAACAAAGGCTTAATTCTTGTCTGTTTTATAGGTCAACTGAGAGTTAGCTGTGACTCTGCTCTCTCTGTCTTCACTCTGGGATCAAGCCCCTTGGGTCATGTTTATCTTGAGGAAGGAGAAAGCAATGGCACACCCACATAACGTCAGAGTCACACTATGACAGAGCCAAGCAATGGTAGATCCACTCAGTGGTGGGGACATGCAATCGTGCAGCCACACATTGGCTCATCAGTTTCTGCCAGGAAGGAGACACTCCATATTCTTACTCTTGTTTCATAGAAGCGGGCCACATGACTGATCCTGACATCAGTGTGGGGGAAGTAAATTCACCACAGGATGGTGCGGTGCAAGCCACATAGTAGGGGTGGCACATACAGTCCTCCCACAGAGGGCAGCCAGAAAGAACAGCTACGCAGTCCACCACACTTTGAATTTTGATTAACTCTGAGTGCATTCCTACTTGAAATTGCTTCAGATGGTTTAAGAGTTCTTCCTAAGATTTAGACAGCCACTTACAATGACTATGGTAGTGTAAAACTAAGGTCAGCCAACTCCAGCCCATGATCTACAAATTATGGATGTTTTTTACATTTTTAAATAGTTTAAAAAAGAAATAGGAAGATTATGTGGCAAAGACTGAGTATAGTTCGCAAACCCTAAAAGATTTATTATCTGATTCTTTCCAACAGCCCTTAGCATAAAATGAAATTGGGAATTGGCCTTGCAACCTTGGTTTCATTTGCACTGACAGCGATCCATGTCTCTTCCAGCTGAAATCAACTTCTGGAATAAAAAATAGAGCCGTGCTCATGGACCGCCAGTCAGCGTGGAATTACTTACTTAGGATCTTGCATCCGGTTTTTCAGTGATTCCTTCTGTCCACGTCCCCAGCTTTGAACTTTCCAGGTTGGATTATAATTTGGTTTTTTGCCTCTATGCCCCACAAATGGAATGAAAGAGAGCAAAATGTCCCACACACAGCCCAGCGCTTCACAAAGATGTTTTTATAAATATTTTTATTGAATTTATCAAAACTACTGGCCTGACAATCTTAATATATCTCAATTTCACCATAAATCTTTTGCTCATAAATGAATCCCTTGCCTGAAATTATCTGAAAAGTGGAAACATCAATGTTTGTCACTTTCCATTACTATAATGAATACCTGAGATAATCAACTTATAAAGAGAAAAGGTTTATTTTGACTCACAGTTTTTAAGGTTTCAGCCCATTAACAGTAGACCCAATTAATTTAACAATGCAAAACCACTCATCTCATGCTGGAAAGTAAAAGAGAAAAAGAGGTTTTGAGTTCCCACCATCCCCTTTCAGGGCACCCCCTAACGACCTAAAACAGGCCTTTCCTGATAAAAGGTCCCACCACCTCCCAACAGCACACCCTGAGGAGTAAGACTTTAATGCATGGTTCTGGGAGCCATTTAGGATTCAGACTATACCAGTCACCATAAAGCTTCTCAATATTTCATACAGACAATGGGAGTTATGATGACTCCATTGCATTCTCTGAAAGTCGTCAAAAACAACAGAAAGACCCCCAAAGTAAGGAAAGTCCATTTTAAATGAAATACTGAAGCCTCCTGCCCCAAAACTAAAATTATGAAGCATATCTGCCTAAAAAGAGAAAATTTACCAAAAATAAAGAAAAGGGTAAACGCTGACATATTTGCAGTGAGTAGAAGGGAAACGGTTGACTCCAAAGGAACAATGATAGGGACTTTCTTTGGGTGACAAAACTGTTCTCTATGGTACAGTGGTGATGGATACATGACTGTGCATATGTCAAACCCATAGAACCACAAATCAAAAGGAATAAAGATTAATGTACACAAATAGTTTAAAGCTCAAGCAAGATGTTGGGAGATCCCGGGACGGATCTCAGTCTGTGACACTAAAATCTAACTGTCTTGCAAATATAGGACATAAATTCAATGATGGTGGTAGGTACCTAAGTACCTGGAAGTCAGGGTTTTGACTAAAAGTTGTAAGGACAGACACTAAATACAGAAATTTGCAGGGGGAGTGAGAGAGCTGACATAACCCCCTTAGAAATGTCTCTCCAAGTAAATGTCATAGGGCTAAAAGAGCCACCTGACTTGAGTGGCTCAGTACAGGGACACTGAGGAGCTTCGTGAGACAGTTCCACCAGCGGAACAGCAGAGGAGATGAAGTTGAAGAGACCCACACCCTGAAAACACACCATGCTCCATGTTGTAAAGTGTCCATGGTCACAGCCAAGACTGATGGCGAGCAAGATGTGGCCGATCCCAAGGAGCAAAGCCCAGATGGGAATCACCTCAGCCAGTGCAGCTGCTGGAGGAAGCAGTACAGATGTGTGGCTTAACCACACATGTTATTTTCTCCCAGTTTTGCAACTGCAAGTCCAAAATCAAGGTGTGAAGTTGGGCAGGAAGGGAATGATCCCAGCCCCTCCCTGTGTGTGTCTGTCTCTCCACAGGGTGTTCTTTTCTAAGTACACCAGTCGTGCTGGATTCGGAGCCACAGAAGTTCAGTAAGACCTCTTCTTAGCCAATTTCCTCTGCAATGACCCTATCTCCAGATAAGGTTATATTCTGAGGTATTGGGAGCCAGGACTCAAACTTATGAATTTTGGAAGGACATAATGCATGGAAAGACAGTCCTAGAGATACATCCTGAGCTACCAGGAGCTCCTAAATGTCAAAGGCTGAGGGTGGCCTCTCAGGACAGACAATACAATATTAGATGAGCAATAGGGCTTATTTCACGCTAGCACATTTCTCCCGACCCTGTCACTGCACACAGTGTTCTTCAGCCAACAGCAAACTCTGATCAAACTGACTCTACAGATGAGTCACACGCATAAAGGCTGTCAGCATAGGCTTTATGTGTTGATATTGAAAAGTGAGAACGAAATCTAAGCACAAAAGCAGAAAAAGAACATATATCAGAAGAGGAATTCCCCAGAAAAATGTCCCAAATTATTTGCCAAAGTCTCAAAGAAATGAAAGATCATCTGACATCTTTGAAGAGAGACAACACATAGAATTTGAAAGTCGAAATTAAAGGTAAGAGAGCAGACAGACACGGTAACATAAAATGGCCCTGTGTGACAAAGAAATGGAAAAAAAAAGTCAAATCATTGCAGAGGTGGTACCACAAAAGAATCAACAAAGACTTCACAAAATTGAAGGCAGAAACAGACACAGCAAAAAAGTTTGAAGAAATTACACAGGACAAAAAAGAAATTCAAATATCATGGCTAAGGGAAGGAAGGCAGGGAAAACCAGCTTCTGCCTTTTTTTAAATCTTCATTTTTTTCACATTTATCCCTTTCTCCATCCTTATTTTTCTGTCAGTTTTTCTATTTGCAACATCCCATATCACTGTAAATTTCTGTTTTCTACATCTTTGCTCTTTCCCGTTTGTTTCCATGAAAAAACTAAATCTACTTTCACAACTTACGAATTCACTCATAAACCGTCTTAATTCCACTACACATTCCATCATTTCTCTTCTTACTGCAGATATTATATAGTTAACATATTAGAAAAGGCTAAACATACAGAAAAACTGAATAATTTTCAAGGGTTCATGTCTGCCCACACCCTAGATTTTGCCAGTAACATCTTTCCGTACTTGCTCAGTCCTTCGCCACCTCTCTAGCTCAACTTGTCTTATTTTTTGAAAACACATTTCAAAGTCAGTGACAGACACCATGTACTTCCCCAAAATACTGCATCACCTCTGGGGTTTTTTGGATTTTTTTGTAAGATGTTCTTCAAGCAATTCCTAAACAAGCCAGGTTTGAGAACTACTGAGTCTTAGCAAACTATGCTCTGTTCTCACCTAGTTTCTTGATTTGTGGTAATCAAAGGGATTAAGAAACTTGATTTGTTCACTTGCTCCTAGGAAATCCTCTTTAAAAGGCTTTTTAAAAATCAGGCAAATGAGAGATAATGACTAAATCTGACATAAAGTAAATCCAAACTGAGTGGATCAGTATGATAGTAAATGCCAGGAAAAGACAAAACAGTGTTTTAACTCAGCTCGAGGACCGATAGTCAAAGGGGAAGGTTCAACTCAGGATGTCTTTCACTTGACAGCTTTTCTCTGGACATTTTCCTGTGGGTACAAAGAGAAAGGTCCTTTTTTTCACCCTTTGATGACATACTGTGGGGTCCTGGGGATTCTCTCTACCCATCGTGGAAGTTACCTTTGTATACTGTCTGCAGTCATCCCCACTATCGAGCTCTCTGTCCCAGCATTTACCTAACGCATAAGGATTTGGTGAGAATAAAGAAAGTAGTTCCCCAAGTTGGCTAAATGAACACCCTAGTTGCTTGTGAGAAGTGAAATGACCTAATGATAGTGGCCCTATAGTAAAACATGAGTTTGGATGAACTAACAACACTTTGAAGTGCTTGCTGTTTTCAAAGGTGTATCCACAGTTATTGCCCAGTAAATTTTCCAAAGGACTTTATGTGTGGCCTTTGTTAGTTTATCCTAGATGGGTGATCTCCTGTGAAGGGGACAAAGCCCACCCTGAGAGAGTCAAACTTGCCATTTACCACCAAGCTCAGCTTTCTGAGAGGTCACCTACCTCATTCATGATCATTCAACTTACTGTGAATTTGGCAAAAAGTTCTAGCCATGGTGCAGATTTATTGTGAATATTATGATATAATGGACTAAAATGCTATCATCTCAAATGTCCATTCACATCACAATAAGTGTTCTTTCTCTTTTCTTCCCTACCTTTCATTAGAATACTATTTATTCTAAATTCTGTTAGATTTTTCAAACATACTACATATTTCAATCGTTAATATTTGCTAAGTAATGCTGACATGCCTGCAACTTTAGATAAAGGAATAACATTCAAGAAGTTGAAAAATATTCCTGCATATCCATGCATCTATTCTCACTCAATCACTGTACATTAGACAACACATACTGCTATTCCTGTATTCTCGGCAAACACTGAGAGTTCTTTTAGAACTCTGGCTTATGGACATATTTTCATTCTCTAACAACCAGCTCTACCAATTTCCAAACCAGGTTTCTTCCCAAGAAGCAGATAACAATAAACCTTGTTCCCTTTATAATAAAGAAAAATGAGGCCACACTCAGTTCTCACGTTGTGTTGTGTTGTTGCACCCTGAGTGGAAGAATGGTGCAGAGCACAAAGGCAGAGTCAGAATTGCTCTTCCTGGTGGCTGCCTCATGGGTGTTTGATCTTTCAGTACTAGGGCCAAGAGCGCTCAGGCACATCTCCATATTACCACACACCCCAAAGAAGCACACCCCAAAGAAGAGAAGGCCCTGCAGGCAGATGCAGTCAATAAAGAGAGGGGGCAAGGGAAAGAAAAGGAGTCAGTAAACAATATTTGAGAGCCTCACAAGGTAGTCATTATTAATTTGGACTTCTTGTTTTAGTGAATTTCACAGGCTCTGTCAATACCAGTGTTGCAAAAGAATGCCATGTGTTTAAGCCCAAGAAATACAAACAGGAGTCTGCAGACCTGGGAATTTAAGTTTTTCCAATCTTCTGAGATAAAAGTTTTACTTCAAAATAAAGTAAAAATTTCACCTTGTTAGTTCAGTGCATGTCGTTAGGTCTTTAGCAATGTGTCATTTTCTGGAAGCTTGGGCCATTACAGGTCATGATTCACACTCAGTCAGGTCCACCTCACACTCATTTTCTTTCTTTTTTTATTATTATGTACGTACGATGTTTGGGTCATTTCTCCCCCCTTCCCCCGGCCCCCTCCCTTAACCACCCCACCCCTTCTCTCTCCCAACCACTCCCTCGCTTCCAGGCAGAAACTATTTTGCCCTTATCTCTAATTTTGTTGAAGAGAGAGTATAGGCAATAATAGGAAGGAACAAGGGTTTTTGCTGGTTGAGATAAGGATAGCTATACAGGGAGTTGACTCGCATTGATTTCCTGTGCGTGGGTGTTACCTTCTAGGCTGATTCTTTTTGATCTAACCTTTTCTCTTGTTCCTGGTCCCCTTCTCCTATTGGCCTCAGTTGCTTTAAAGTATCTGCATTAGTTTCTCTGTTTTGAGGGCAACAAATGCTATCTAGTTTTTTGGGTGTCTTACCTATCCTCCATACCTCCCTTGTCACACTCATTTTCTTAATTGATCTCATTTTACAGAGGAAGATTGAAAATACTTGCACATCAGAATCAAAGAGAGAGCCCTACACCTCTCCATCTATATCCTTCTCCTGTCTTCACAGCTTATCTTTTTCTGAGTCTTATTAAATAGATAAAATAAGATTATCTTACTGTCACTAGGCAGTGACAGTAACTCTCTTTATCTAAAATTAAAAGATTTCTTTGATCAAAGACAACTCCTACCCTGTCCCAATTGAACTCACACCTGTTACCTCATGAAATTATTTGTAAATTTAATATCAATAATCATGATATTAACAGGATAATTAATGATCTGAATAAACATAAGCTGCTTCATCTTCAGAAAATGGGGAAGTATTTATTTTTAGGAACGACATATTAAAATGGGAACATGTTCCTTTGTTTAGCTCAAGACCAAGGGGAATTAAACAAAAAAATGGATCTTGAGCTTATAGCATCCAGAGAATTCTGTAAAAGGTGGCTCCACACTCTGTGGAAGCCATGTCCAACTGGGAAGGAAGCCTTGGTTTCCTCTCTCTGCTGATTAAGAGTCTAGCGCTTCAGAGAACTGCCCCAGACACAGAGGGGAGATTTTATCATGACCCTTGGAAAGGCTCCATTGTTGCAGTGGTTCTGGTTTCCTTAAGGCCAAAAGAAAAAGAAATAATATTTATAGCTCATTCTGGCTCATCAGCTGTTTGGACCCAAAATTAATTCCTTACCAAACTTTTCTAAACCTTTGGGACTATTTCCAAGAATTGACAGCTGGCCCAGTAACCTAAGGAAGCTTGAATCTCTCAATAAAAATTTAACTTCTCCACAATCTAGTGCCTTTGCTTGCACCTGTATTCACTAATTTTAAATTAATGTAGACCCTGTACCATTTATTACTCCCATCTAATAGAATGCGATATTAAATGATGTCTTATTACATTAAGCAGAGCTTTCTACAATTCAGTACTCTATACATGCATTACTGATTTCCAGTTTATTGAATATGAGCAAAGATTGTGGCCTCTACAGCTTCCACATTTTGGGATCTATTAATGTTTTCTTCATGGGCAATTCCATGACTGAGTTATGTGAATATCTAAAATCATTATATATATTTTTATGTGTGTATTTTCTGTAGTGTACCAAGTATTATATAGAAAGATGCACACACATACACATACATAATGTTAAGGTGTTTATTATACTTTTCAAAACTTATTCTTCCTTATTTTTTATCTGCTTGGTTTATTAATCTCTGAAATTTTCCAGGACAATAATTTTTTGTTTTTATATTCTCTTTACATATTTATGAGTTTTCACTTCATATAGCTGGCATTTATGTTGCTTTGACATAAGGACATCTAACTTTAATAAATTCTTGTGGCTTGTACTTTTTATCATTAAATAATATTTCTTTTTGCCTCCATTTAATATGTATGACTATGTTTTCCTTGTATCTCTCACTTTAAATCATTTGGTTAAATGACAGTTATCAAACATAAAAATATCAATGTTATCTCTGAATTATTATGAACAAAAACTGGAAAATACATGGAAAAACAAGACTTGTTGAGTTTAAGGAAGTAAACTGTGAGTTAATTATTCTTTCAGCCCATTTCTTTTTATTACATTTGTGCAATAAACTAAAATCATTTTCAAATTAAATGAGTAATTTTCCAGTTTCTAGACAATATTGGTAAGAACAGGGAAAAGCCATCATTTAATGATGGGTGCCTGGCCACTGCCTCTATACCACAGTTATCTTCTTCAGAACCACCCATATCTAGTCAGCCTCATTGTTCTCCAGAAGGTGAGGAGTCATCAAAATCCTAAGTGAGCTGGAAGAAGAAGCCACACATCAATTCTTTGGCTTCTTAATGACTTCTTTCCTGCTTAAGGGAACAGCACGGCCTGAGTTCCAAAAGATTGGAACAAATTAATCCTTCTTGCGCACAGTAGAAATAGGAAGTTGAGAAGAGCTTAGGGATTGATTAGAAGCTGCACGGAGTTCCCTTTGTTGGTCCTAGTAAATCAATATTGTTTTAATTTTTGACTTGATTTTCTCAGAAATTGGAAAATGTCTGCTGCTCTTCCAAGGAGCAGATTTTTGTCAGCAGATAGTCATGTCTCTTTCACCCTTTGGGTAAAGAACCTATGAAGTTAGTGCAGTATTTCCAGTAGTCTACTTTACTCTAGAGACAGAGGGCAAAGAATGGGTATCTACTCCTGATGCACTTAGCCAGGGCAATCAAACAATTCTGTCAGCAAATGACCCTCTATTATTTTTAGTGACAGCTGGAAGGAAGTCTCTAGACATTTCTCTCCAGGGTGCGGTAGGATGCCAAAGGAATTGCAACTTTTAGAAGGAATCTCGAGGATGCTGAGTTCACACATGACTGAAAGATGTTTAATCCCTAATCAACCAAACAGAAGCAAGATGTTCAGAAAGACAGCAGAAAACACCCATTCTGTTATCCAGGCCAAGCTTTCCACATTTCTCCAAAAGATAGACGGGCAGCTCTTTTGGGTTTTTGTTTTTGTTTTTAACTTCATATCAAATAGTCATATCCTAAGCACAGATCATGTAAGAAACACGCTGTACAGAAAGCTAATGCTCCAGCAATGAAAGCATGACTTACTGCCTGTCCTCTTACTCAAACTTACAGAAAAGACAGAACTGCATGGATCCCTCAGTACATCCAAGGACTTTATCTGATTACACAAAGGTCAATTTTCAGAGACAACATTTTCCTGCATTTTAGAAAAGATAGTGACTAATCCCATTGTTCTCTGTATTTGATTTTCGATCTGCTTCCAAAAGTATAAAAAATTTCAGTTGAACACCCAAGCTCATAGCAGTGTTATTCACAACAACCAAGGGGAGAAGTGATCCAAGTGTCTATCAACAGATAAATGGATAAGCAGAGCGTGCTGTGTACATGTGGTGGGATTTTACAAGGGAAGGAAACTCTGACACATGCTACAACATGGATGACTCTTGCAGACATGATACTACAGACAAGAAATCAGACAGTCACAAAAGATAAATACTGCATGATTCAACTACGAGAATCTAGAGTGGTCACAATCCTAGAAGAATGGTGTTTGACAGGAGCTGGGGCTGGGGTGAATGGGAGACTTGTTTAATCAGTGTACAGCTTCAGATTTACAAAATGAAAAGAATTAATGGAAATAAACATGATTGTAGCACACCATTGTGGATGTAATCCGTACCACTGAACCGTGCACTTAAAACACTAAGTTCTGTTATTTGTATTACCACAATTTTAAAAATGCAAATAGTTGCTGATTCTGGAGAAGGAAGGAAACCTGCTCAGCAGAGGTGAAAAGAGTTCAAGCCATGACCAACACTGTTGGGAGAAAATGACTTCTGACAGAGGGGACATGGTCAGAACTGGGGGAGGCGACAAGGGTCTGTGATGCGTGTCCTTCATTTCAGTTCAACTGTGCTTTCCCAAGTCAAGCCAGGATCGGAGAAAGTGGGACTTCTTGTGATATTTTGAGTCCAAACAGAAACAGGAAATTCCAGTGACCTCTCAAGAGGGAACAAGTTCCTTCGAGCAGTTTTCACTTGGTTTTCCACATTGAACAAGCTCTGAACGGTTCAATGACACCCTGAGACACATGAACAACCTTGATCTCAACATGTCCTCAGTGTGGGATAGACTGAGACAACTCAGTTATTTTAACACTTGGAATCTATCACCTTGCAAACAGGCAAAGTTAAGTTGTACCCTTATCGAAAGAGAGAGGAAAGTGACTGTTCAGAATATTTATGAGTTTGACCCACCTGAGAAGTGCAACTATTAAAGGCATTCTATAAACATGGTATCATGAAGTCTCTTATTAGGATAGATATACTTCATGTCACGTGAGGTGTACGGTGTATGTGACCATGAAGAACTCTAAATCACCAGACAAGGTTAATTACCTATCACTGAACAGAAAGGAAGAGGAGAGAGAAAGAACTACAACGATTGAGTTCTTTCTGTGTGCCAGTGTTCAGCTAAGCTCCTTGTGGCATTTTCATAAGGTGATTACTGCTCATTTTTTAATTGCTATGATTAAGAGAATTGAGTGTTTGATGTTAAATAGTTGTCCACAGCTCTATGACTAAGGGTCTGGTTTTCATCTGGTGTCCGTCTAATGTTAAAGACAGAAATGGATATGAAAGTAACGAGTCATAGCGCTCACAGAAACAGAATGTGAGGTCATATGCAATGTTAGAGTTCTTTGAAGCCACATTTAAACAGTTCTTAAAAACAGTTAAAGCCAGGTGTGGTGGTGCATGCTTGTAATCCCTGCATTCAGGAAGCTGAGACAGGAAGATTGAGATATTTTCATTCATTTTTCCATACTAAGACTTGGAAATCCAGTGTGTATGATACGTTTATACCTCATCTTAATTTGGATTAACCACATCCCAAATGTTCAACAGTTGCAAGTGACTAGTGGCCACCACATTGAACAGTGCCACTTACAGTACTGATTTCTTACAGATTCACACCATTCACAAATTTTATCACTATAATTTGTCTTCACTTAAATTACTTATTAAAATACTGACCAAACCAAGTTCCTCAAAAGATTAAGAGGTATCATATGACTCAATAATCCCACTCTTAGGTATACACACTTGAGAGATGGAAATGAAATGAAAGTATGTTTACAAAGAGCCTGTACACAAATGTTCACACCAACATTATTCAAAATGGCAAAAAAATGAAAACAAATCATATTTCCATCAATGATGAATGGATCAATAAGAGGAAACAAATCAATGTCCATCAATGATGAGTGGATCAATAAAACATGGCTCCATAGAATGGAATACTATTCAGCAATAAAAAAGAATGGCGTCCTGATACACACTACAACAGGGAAAACCCCTGAGAACATTATGCTAAATAAAAAAGCTAGTCACAAATGACCACAGATTATGTGACTCCACTTGCATGAACTATTCAACCTAAATCTATAGAGACTGAAAGTAGACTTGTTTTCTTCTAGGCCTGGAAGAGGGGGAGGAAGGTTATGCAGAGTAACTGCTAATGGTTGTAGTTCTTTATGAAGTGATAAAAATGTTCCAAAATTGACTGTGGCAGTGGTTATTTATTCTAAAAACCATTGATTTGTACAATATAAATGGTGGATTGCATAGAATATGAATTACATCTCATTGAAGAGATCATAAACAAAAAAGCAAACAAACTCTTCTGAACCTTCAAAAGAAAAAAAACGTGCCAAGCAAGGCAAAGGCTGAAGTAGACATTGCCACACAGAGACTTACCTGCTTGTCAACAGTCATTAGATCCTCCATTGCTAGAGCTACAGTGGCGTGTCTAGTCCTCCTGCCTGTACCCCTGTCTCTCCTGCGTCCCTGGTGTCTTCAGGAAGAGCATCTGTCCTCTGAGCCCCTGGGGGACAAGGGTGTGGTGCAGAGCTTTGTCACATCAACAAGACGGGGCCCCTGTGCACCAGAGCACACGGTCTGGAAGAGCAGATGTGGGGAAAAGCAAATTCAGGGCTCTGAAAAGTTCTCACCTGGGGAGCCTGTGTGGAGTCTCAAGGAGTGGGTGCAGAGAAACAGGGTGGATGCAGCACCTCTTGGAGCCCCCCGAAAGATCTGGTTAAAATAACTTGCCATGGCTTGCTCTTGCAAATATCAGACTACGCCACAGGGACCTCATTGCCTTTTTAAGCACTCTTCCAAGCAAACTGCATCTCATTTTCTGCTTCAGAATTTTGTCAGCATTCCTCAGCAGGATCAAGGGCCTACAGTTTCCAGAATCCAACTCTTCCACTTCTTAAGAATATGAAAAAAAATATTTAGTGGCTATAGTCTTGAGGACTTTTTCCATTTGTCCAAGATTTCTCAATGAAAAAGTCTGGTAAACAAAGAGGCGTCACAGTCTACCTGGAAAGTTGACGTGCCAGGAAGCATGTTCACAAATGTTTTTAGCAGTGCTGTTCATAAAGGAAACAGTTCATGTATCTGTCAATAGCAGGATAAACATAGTTTCCTACACCGTGGAATATTAGACAGCTGTGAAAATGGATGCACCATGTTATACATATCAACATGACTGAATTTTAAAACCAACGTTGAGCCAAAAAAGCATATCATCAAGTATGATTTCATATAAAATTCCCAAGTAGGCAAAGCTACACTACACACACACACACACACACACACACACACAGAGCAAGGGTAGGAAAAAAATTCAGGACCATGGTTATTCTGGTAGGGGTGGAGGTGGGGAAGGACATACAAACTGGGTGAAGAGGTGATGTTCCATTCTTGGCATAGATGATGGCTGAAAAACTGTTCTTATCTCGTCACTTACTATACATATACGCTTTCACAAACTTTGCGTATTTTACAATGAAATAGCCGCTCCACACTCTAGCTGGAGAATCCGGTTCTCACAGGTACCTCTCAGCTCCTGCACGTCTTGCTCTGCCTTGTTGGTCGGTAATAGATCCCACATTAGCTGGCTTCTGAAATTCAATGCTACTTAAAACGCATCGATTCCTTAGTCAGCGAGACGTTTTAGAGTTGGCAGGACATTTGAGTGCAGGATTCCCGGAACCTGGGAGGGCTTCCAGGGAGCAGGCAGAAGTCTCACCTGGCTTGCAGCCCAGGCAGACCACCTCCAATGACAGTGAGGCCGGAGCAGCCGGGAGAAGATGTGCACAGAGGCCTGGCTCCTTCCTCTAAGAACACTTTCTCCTTGGACATTAAAAACTTCCAGAGACAAGGATGGGCAGACAGCAATGGAAGAAGCCCCAATCTGCCCCCTCATCGTGATGGTCATCACATTCCTGACACCTGCCTGGACAGAGGCCTGAAAGGATCTTTGGAGCAGGAGTTGCTTTTGCTCTGAGCTGGCTGTTTTAAGTGGATGTGTTGTGTGCAGAGCTCCATGTCTTCTTGTCACTGAGGCTAGTCCTCTCACTCTCTCTGTCCTCCTGTCCAGTGTAGTCCATTCTAAATGCAGCAGACACCACCTGTTTATATGTCCAGAAAAATCCAGATTCCTGCTCTGTAAGAAGTGCTCGTTCTATGGAGTATATACCCACAGAAGGAAGACCTACACTGGCTTTTAAACTATGTCACAGTAACTTGTTCCCAAGAAAGGCATAATAGAAAAGACAGGCAAAGCAAGAGCTCTTTCAGGACCTCCAATTTTTTAAATGAATTGAATGGATCTTTTCCAAATCCATGTTGGCACAGGTAGGCATCACTGTCCCCAAAATTCAGCTACCCCTGATTGGCTCTGACACAATGAGGCCTTGCATAAAATACTCAATATAACTTGAATCTGTCTTATTTCTGTCAAAGAATTGATTCCCAGCAAAAGGCCTCATCCATGGAGGGACATGTTCAATTTCTAATTATCACTCCAGATTCTGATAGGTGTTGTTCATCCTTCTTCCAACTGTTTGGGAACAGAAAAGGAATTAGCCCTACTGTGCTACATTTCTGTATAAGTTTACCTCCATCTCTGGTCTTCATAAGCGGCCATGATTGTCTCCTGTGGGACTTCGTCTCCTTGCACTAGGATCTCAGGCCTGACTGCACACTGAGATGTATCACACTCAGCTCAGAGATCAGAACACAGGCCTAAAAGCAAGAAGGCATTTTTTTATTCCCAGGTCCAGGTCACTGGGCAGCCAGAGCCTCATTTTGGTGTCTCAACCTTCTTAGTGAATGGGGATGATGACTGCAGTTTTCTGTGAGAATCAGTCAGTATAAATAAGACCATCTCCACAAATGGACATTAAAAAAGAACAACAAAAGCAAGCCAGGTATGAAGGTACATGCACTCGGAAGGCTGAGGCAGGAGGGATCAAGCATCAATGCCAGCCTGGGCTATATGGTGAGACCCTATCTAAAAAAGAAAAAAGAAAAGAGTATAGCAAAAAAATTGGGGGGAATTATTTGGCCACTTAACTCAACTTTTAAGTATAAGATGAAAAAAATCAAAAACAAACTCTGACCAAAACCAGGCTCAAGATATATTTGGGCACAGTGTCATTGTAACACTGTTAGGGGAATTCCCACCCACTGCAAAGCTGGGGCTCTAGCCAGAAAGGGATTATCTTCAAAATCACGTCCCCCCGGAGCACTTCCAACCACACAGTCTCCTCCACGGTGTCCTCCGTGAACTGCAAGTGCTGCCTCTTCCTCACAGCAGCCTTTACAGTTTGAAACATGTTTAGCAGAACCGTCGGGAAAGAGGGAGGGCACAGACTGGAGCAGTGGCTCGCTTCCTCTGGATTCACACTCAGGCCACAGGCCCAGGATATTCTGCTCCAGCACAGAGCAGGGCAAACCCAGCTCCTCTGTTCACAGCTCCCTCCTACGTCTCCTATAAGTCCTGCTGGTTGTCTGGAAAGTGGCTAAAAGCACTGGATGACTTTCAAGTTCAAGTTCTTCACCTCCTCTGCTACTCACCTGTTTCACCACAGTAGCTTTCCTCTGGCTCAGTACAGGAACAGCCTCCTTCCTTGACTAAGTAAACGTGACCAAGTTCAACTTCAAAACCAAGACTTTGGTGAACTTTTTCTCTTCCCTCCACTCTGGAATTAGCCTAAAGTTCTTACTAACTTCAAGTGAAAGTAATGGTTGACCAACACGATCCTCATTACCCAGGAAAATGGTACCATTTAAATTCACAAAATAATCCATTTTCCACCTGGTTCTGCTCATCATTCCATTGCAGACATTTCAAAGAAATGAAATTCTTTTTAAAAATTTTTTATTAGGATATATTCATTGTACCTGGGGATTCATAGTGATGATTCCGATTAGACTTACAGTGTACATTAGTTACATAGCCCCCATCGTCTCTTCCTGTCAACCCCCTCTCCACCACCCCCCCTTAAAGCAATTGCAGGAGGTTTCTTTGTTCTGTTTCATATAGGTATATGAAGTCCATCTGCCATATTCCCTCGCCTTAATCTCCTTCATTCACCCTCCCCCCTTCTACTATTACCACCCCCCCACACCATACCTACTTTACAGTCCTGGTTTTCATTATTAATATTTAAGTTGATGTTCAAAGGAGTTTCTCAATGTATGCCCACTGCGAGTCTACTTCACTTTGGTCCATTCAACCCCTTCCATCGCTCTCCCTTACCCTTTACCTCCCACTCCCCATTATTCAGCAGCTTTCAATACACATCCTTGTATCCTCTACCTTCACAGATATAATGTTTTATGATATTGTTGATGCTCTATCGTTCTCCTTTCCTTTCCCTCTTTCCCTGAAGTCCATAGTTCCATTTTTGTATTTGTTTGAGCTGTTGCTGTCAGGGCTAATATATAGTTAAATATTTAAATGTTGTATTTAAAACTTCATTTCAATAGTAGCTCAAGTGAGATCAGTTGTTTTCTTTTAGCTTAGTATTTAAAGAAACTCCAAAATATTTTATAACTACCAGCATTATCTTTATATCAATATTATTTGTAACTTTATCAACACTCTGCTGTCTTAAAAGTCTCCAGAATACATAAGGACTTTTAATTTAATGAGCTCGTGTTCCTAATGGCTAGAGACTGGAACCTAGACTCCTAGAACACCATGGGGTTAAATTCCAGTAGTTCATATAAGGAGCAGGCGGTGGGCACTGGATCAAAAGGAGGATGCCAAGAGTGGCGTG
The DNA here is from genome assembly GCF_047511655.1 of Castor canadensis. Lineage (NCBI taxonomy): Eukaryota > Metazoa > Chordata > Mammalia > Rodentia > Castoridae > Castor > Castor canadensis. Next base: position 162,837,996 of record NC_133391.1, read on the forward strand.
GGCCTCTTACTGGCACAGCATCATGGGTGGGACTGAAGAGAGGGAGCCGCTCACAGGGGTGTTTGTTACGTTAGGAAATCCCAGAGGTTTCTGTCAAAGCCGGAATCAACACCAACATGCAAGACCAATACCATTTGCCAGAAAGTGACCCTGGCAGAACAGACCTCTCTAAGCAACAGCTGTTCCCAGCATGCATAGGGTCCACTTTTCTTGGGCCCCAAAGTGTAAGCTCATCCTTCAATTGACCTCGACACTGAAGGAACAGGAAAGCTACCATTGTTGACACCTGTGAAGAGCCAAGTCAACCCTTCAATAGCCAGGTGAAGCCATTCTGACAGCTTGCCTTACATAAGTGTAAAGCGAACGCAGGTGTCCTCTCACAGGTGTATGTAGGCTTTGCACAGATTTGCCTAAGTAATTCTCAGTGATTTGAATATATAGAAAAATTCCCTAATAAGCCAGTTGTTTAAAATTTTTTAATCTCCTTCTACCAAACACACAGAGTAATATATATCTAAGCAGTTCTCAAGGAAATTAAGATAGAACAATGAAGTTAAAATTCCTCTGAGGTAAATATTTAGGCTGCTTGCTGGAAGATTTCCTATCTTTGTGTGGGCAAAAACAATAATAGAACAGGTCCAGATAAAGATTACTTTAGTTGCATTCTTTGAGGGAGACAGAGTAATCACTATTCAATCCTGTTTGGAAATCAAAAAAAAAAAAAATGCCTGTCCAGTGGTGTCTGGCAACTGGTTCTGAAGCTATCTGTCCATCACTGTCCTTCTGTTCTTGTTTTGATTCTATCCACATTCATTTGGTGCTAAGGCAAAATTCCATGGTGTTTTTCAAAAGTCTCGGGTAAAGTCTCATTGCAAAGGATTCAAAAGAGAAGGAGCTAACGTTTAAAGTATTCAGCCTAGGCTGAGTTCTTCCAGTCTCTAAGTGCTTTGCCTGTATGTTACCAGGGAAAATTCTTAGTGTGTCCCAAAGAGATAAGCACTCATCACGTCACGCCCATGTTACAAACCAGTGAGTGGGGAGGCTACTTGTCCAAGCCCTCAGGCTGTGACTGGCAGAGCCAGGCAGGCCAGCACCTGCATCTCTTGGTGACATGGCTTTCTGCTTAGGCAGTGTGCCTAGAAAAACATGATTAATGAAAGAAAAACACCTCCAAAATTAATTTCAAATCTTTCAGAGATCCTACATGTACTCCACCTTTTTTATAAGATGAAATGGATGTATTATTCATTTGTACTTAAACTGGCTAAGCTGGTACTGGTGTTATGACTGAGCAACACAACAAAGTTCTTTCTAAAAATATTAGATTAATGAACAAAAAAAAATTTTTTTTGCAGTCTCAGGGTTTTAACTCAGGGTCTTGCACTTGCCAGGCAGGTGTTCTACCACCTGAGTCACGCCGCCAAGCCCTTTGGCTTTAAGTTTTTTTTTTTTTTTTAAAGGGTCTCACCTTTATGGCCTTGCTAGGCTGGACTGCAGGCCTCTTATTTACGTGTCCTGTGTAGCTGGGATGACAGGCACACACCACCATACAAAGCTTTTATTAGTTAAGACATCCCAAACTTTTCACCCAGGCTGTACTCTAGCTGTGATCCTCCTGATCTCCCACTCCCAAGTAGGCATGAGCCACCACGCCTGGCAAATTTGGGGTTTTAGTAAAATACAGTCAACAGGGGAACCAAAAAGAGGAAACCAGTGAAGCTCCTTAGAGCTTAACCCTTCACTTGAACCATCGACTTTTTCAGTAAATAATGCCACCCAATCTCTGAAAATAAACACTTTTTTTTCACTTTAACTTCCTGTTTTTGAGGTTGGATTCTACTTCCTAGCAATATCTGAACTAGTATTACATGTACCTGTCCGTAGTCAGGGACGCCTTTTATCACATTGTCGGTATGGCCAGGTCATCAAAACCTCTTTGATTAGACGCCAATCATACTCCATACCCTACACATTCAATCTTATACTTGAATGAATGCTTATTAAATCTTTATATTCTCTGGGCTGCCCTAGCAAGTACTTTATCATTCCACTTCACCTAAAGCTTTTTTATTCAGAGAAAAAAAAAAACCAGTTCCTGAATTTACACTCATAGTCTACCCCAGTCTGCTCTGCATTTTGCATTTGCATCCTCAGTATAGGAGCATAAAATTTCTATTTTACTCAGAGGCAGAATAAGTCATCTAAAGATTATGAAATTCCAGAAATTGAAATCAGCATAAATTGCACAATTCCCATTGCATTTAAAGAAAAATATAAGTTGCTCCTCCTCTTGAGAAGTAATCAACTTTAGTTAATAAACACAAGAAGTAATCAACTTTAGTTAATAAACACGCATCAGGCAGTGACATCAGGCAGTGACCTGATGACCACCCCACACATATCCTGGGGACAATGGTTTTCCATAATCTCTGGATCGTTCTTTATCTTCAGATGAGTGCCATGTCCCAGCACTTTCAACATTGCAAGCTTCTTTGAAGGACAAGGACTATTTCACAGGACGGGGTGAAGTTTTACACCCTCAGCCACTGAGCACCAAACAGAAAAGAGTTTTCTCATCTGTGGCCTTTGGGACCTTTGAGAACTGATAGCTGCTGTTAGCGTTCCCACAGGTCAGGACACTTGTTTTCGGGAGTATTGTTGTACAAGTTGCCACAAGAGTGCGAAAGCTTTTAAACAAAACTTGGCATCCATGTTGATGACAGTGAACCCACAATGTGAGGTCATGCTATTGTTGACAGTCTTTACTTCAGCAAAGAGGAATTTGTATCCTGCATTGTTCTTCAAGTGTCAACAAAATAAAGAGAACATTTTTAAAATTTTTATTGACGTTCAGCTGTTATTTAAATCCATCCATTCATTTGCAAGTTCCTAGGGATATAGGGCAATTTTTGCTTCGTCATCTATCTTCACAAGAGTTAGCCATACATCTATCTCTGCCTCTGAATCTCTCTCTCTCTCTCACATACACACACACACACACACACAAATACTTATAGTTGAAGTGATCAAAATTGCCTTTCCAATAGTTCTCTCTAACTTTGATAGCAGAGGGGCAGTCACCCGGGGGTAGAGCACTTAGAAGACTGTTCTCCGGGCAAGTACTGTAGGAGCCTAACCTAATACCAATTTGAAACAAGGATTCTAACCAGACCTGCTGCTCCAGCACCACCTGATTCAGCTGTCTTAGCTTGGGAAGCACGCCTAGAAAATTGCAGTTAGTGGGGAAAAAATCCCTCATACTCAGTTTTCAGATGCTCCAGATAGTCTACATATTTCACTTTTAAACTTAGATACAAACTCATTATATTTGTACAACTTTTTTTTTTTTGGCAGCACTGGGGTTTGAACTCAGGGCTTGTCACTTGCTAAGAAGGCACTGTTATCACTTGAGCCACTCCACCAGCCCGAAATTTGTGTAACTTCTTAGGCATTACAATGACTAACTGATCAACCTACTTCCACTTCACCTAAAGTTTTCCAATTTGGAAAAAAAACCCAGAACACTTAGACTGTATTAGTGGTCTGTTCTAGCTACACTGCCCCAGGGACGTATTTAGAAGGGAGGGTGCAGGGTATGAGTGACTGGATGAAGAGAAGTCTACGTGACACCACTGTTTCTATTGTGGTACACTGAGTGGATAGTGTACCACTTACCAAGTCAGGGAAGGCAGGAGGATATATTTCCCAAAAACCATTAGCGGAACCCACCCACCTACCATCTCTCTCTTGTGTGGTCTGCCGTGAGAGTCAGGATCAACTCTTCAATGCTGTCAGCATTAGATTTAATCGCTGCCTGGTTATTTTGCTCCAGATACTCATGATTTACTTCTACCATGTGACTGATCAAGCAGACACATATCCTACAACACAGACTGCGTGTCACAAAACCGTTTGCTTCACAGCACTGCTAGTGGATAGTGTGGACACCTCACGGGATGAGGCAGTGCTAACGTGTACTACCTTTATCATCCATCAGCCTTAATCCTAACATGGTCGAAGGTGCCTTTTCCACATGAGCGCCTCTGAAGTTTGAGTGTGGTATGCGGTATGTTAGCTTTCTCGTGGCGTTGCAGTCACCTGACTAATGAACTGGGTGCTAAAGAAGAAGCCATGTTCTGATCTTCAGTAGAACTTACCAATAAGCCCACGGAAATCATTGCAAGGTGATCTACCAAGTACCATAACTCTCCTGATGGAGATAACAACGCTTACAAATGTAACTGTCACCAATTTGAGAAGCCTGTATTGACAGGAAAACAAAAGTCATATTGGCTGGGTGCACTGGCTCACAGCTACCTGCTGGGTAATCCCAGTTATGCTGGAGACAGAGATTGTGAGGATCCCAGTTTGAGGCTAGTCCTGGCAAAAAGTTAGTGAGACCCCCCTCAACTAAAAAGCCAGGCATGATGGACACATTTGTTATCCAAGCTACGTGAGAGGCATAGGTAGGAGGATCACAGTCCAAGGCTAGCCTGGACAAAAAGTGAGACCCTATCTGAAAATAACCTAAAGCAAAAAGGGCTGGAGGTGTAGCCCAAGTGCCTGCCTAACAACCCCAAGGCCCTGAGTTTAAACCTTAGTACCATAAATAAATAAATAAATAACTCGTTTGAGTTATCCCATTAGCAATTTTTTTTAAAGATTTCTGCAGAAACATGAAGCATTCATAAAATAAAGTAGGTTCACATACAGATTTTGATTTTTACAACATTAATATCTATAGTAGATCTCTTACCAATAATAATTTCATGGGAGTTTGTATTTGACAAAACATTGAAAGCCAAAACCTCTCGAAATTTTTCTTTTGCCTTTGCATTAAAAGAAATACTTCGGATTCATAAGACAGAATGTCAGAATTGAAAAGACACCTTAAGTACCATCCACTATGTAGGTTGGGTTAAATTAATTTAAAATCGAGACAGGAATTTGAGACTGTTAAAAAGCAGTCTGTGAGTCACTTTCCTTATTGCAAGTGAGGTTAAAATTATACCAAAGTAAAAAAAAAAGGCAAGTGACAAAAATGCTCACCTTTAAAGTCACAACACTATAAGCACAGATGAACAAAACATTTTAGAAAATTGATTTATCATGGCTTCACCTTGAATTTCAAAGTTACAACTCTATGTGGACAACCAAGAAATAAGCATACCATTTCCTACCTCAGAATTTATTACTGATTGCTCCTGGATAATCTTTGAGATATTTAAATCATCTGTGACTGTGCTTAAAATCATCTCCTCTGCTTATAGGGCAAATCTGAAAGCCATGCCCTCCTCTTCTTCGGAGCCCAATTTTGACTTTTTCACTAGGTTACTAGTTTAATTCTCACTTGACTTGGAGATTACCATTTTTTAAACTTGATGTGTTGAGTTACAACCAGTCGTAGAGCACACATGCTCAAAGTGTTTCAAAAACAAAAGGAGAAAAAAAAAAATGAAAGCAGCTTCCAGATGGAGGAAGTAGGTTTCTAGTTCTACATCTGCTTAGGCACTTGGTGGAAAAGGAGGTTTGCCTGAGCTGATTGACTCATGAGCTCTTCGTTGTGATTTAATCAGAGCCTGCCCAGCTCAAGACAGTTGTACCAGTTCTCAAACTCGGTGGAAATCCCCTCTATGATTAATTTAAATCCAAAAAGTGATACAAAAGTCTTTGCCACATGTGCACACAGAACACCTGTCTACACAGATGTGAAATTTTAGTCACATGCTAGTATTCCTGATAACATAACACTCATTTTAAGAATTTATTGTAAGCCTACCAAGTACATTGCTCCTTAAAATTTTAGACAACAGAGGTGATTCTAACCGTGGAAAGAAGTGAGACATAAACAGTGTAGAACTGTAGGGGACTGCAAACATATATGAAAATGTGGATAGATACAAGAGACAAAAAAAACATCTCTCAGGGAAAGGAGAAGGTGAAAGATCGCTCTGTGAACTGTCTTACTCAGCTCAGGCCACCATAACAAAACACTGTCAGGATGGCTTTAACCAACAGACATTCATTGCTCACGGTGCTGGTGGTTGCAAGTCCAAGTTCAAGGTGCCAGTGGATTCATCCCTTGCAAGCACTCACTTCCTGGAGGACAGATGCCTCCTTCTGCTGTGCCTTCACATGGGGGACAGAGAGAGCTGTGTTCTCTCTTATCCTTATAATCCCATCATGGATCGCCCCCCACATAACCTCATCTAACCCTAATTGTGTCCCAAGGGTCCCCTTTCCAGCTGCCATCCCATTGAAGGTAGAGCAAGTCAAGGCCCTGAGTTCAAACTCCAACCCTGCCAAAAAAAGAAAACAAAAGGCACTAACATTCCAGGCATGGTGGTACATGCCTGTAATCCCAGCACATGGGAGGATGAGGCACAAGGATCTGAGTTTGAGGCCAGCCTAGGTTATGTAGCAAGAAGTATAAAGCGTTCTCTGTTTTGCTGCACTCTCTCAATTGTTTATGCTATTTTTCTATTTGCTATTTAGTGTTGTTTTAAGTGAATGAAAATTTAAATTTTAAAGTATTTACAGAATTAACTGAATTTTATTGTTTTTCTTTGCATTGTACATCATCAGTTTAAAATACAAATACAGAGCATTTAAATCATAAGCAGAGTTAGGAAAATTGCACAACTCATTCTCTTAGATATAAATGGGATGTTTTTGGGTTTTTTTTTTTTTATTTCTTTGTTTTGTTTTTTCAAAACAGGCTTTACTGTGTAGCCAGGGCTGGCCTTAAACTCACAATCCTCTTGTCTCCACCTTCAGAGTGCTGGGATCACAGGTGTGTGCCACCATACCCAGCTGGCCTGTTCCTAACCAGGACAGGTAGAATGCCCACAGAATTAATCCAGGAGTTCTTATTTCCCATTTGCTGTGTTCACACTCCACTAGCACGTTATTCCTCCGAGGCTGAGGAGCAGAACAGGCCTGCAAGACAGAAGTTCTGTGTGTAGTTCTACCCCACCCCCAAACTCATCATTTTCAGCATAAATACTGAACAAGGATGTCGCACAAGTAAGAGAGTCAGAGGTGGTCCCTTGGTCATTCATGTTTCTTCAACATCACTTTTTCTGCATCCACAGCAAGTTGTGATCTGCAAGGCAAAGCCTCGCCTCTCGGGGCTGCCAGAGTCCTTGCTCACTCACTAAAATAAAATGCTGCCTTGGATTTTCCCGGTCTCAGTGACCATCATGCACTGTGAGTTCACTGCACTCTCAGCTCAGAGGACATCAAAAAAAGTGCACGCAATTGGGACAGCCAGGGACAATTGTGAGCCAGAGATTGCACTCATCCCTTCTGCACCATGGTCCCATTAGATTTCACTTACAAAACACAAGTTCAAAAATAAAATTTAAGAAGTTAAACAACAACTGGGCATTAAGCCAAGCTTGAGATGCTGCTGAGCAAGGGGCCTCATGTAATTTCACAGGTGACAATGCAGATTCCAGAAAAGGAAACACATGAAAGTCTTACTGTAGAAAATGGATCCATGTTCCAGAACTGCAGAGAAAAGACACAACCAAAGTCCCTGCTAGAGTCTGGACATGCTCTGAGTGCTGACCCCCATGGTTTATGTGTTGGGATCTTGGTCCCTAGGGTGGCAGCACTGAGAGTGGGTGGGCCTTTCAGAGGTGGGGCCTAGAGGGAAGCCCTTAGGTCAACCAGAGATGTGTCCTGGGAAGGGACTGTGGGACCCCAGCCTCCCTGGCTCCCTGGCATTGTGATCCCTCCCTCTTAAATGCTTTCCTGCCACCTGCCACAGGGTCCTCACCACAGCCAAGGAGAAGCCAGTACCATACCCTTGACTCTCCAGAACTGTGAGCTAAATGTCTTTTCTTTATAAGTTGCCTGCCTCAAGCATTTCACTGCAGTAATGGAAAATGGACTAATACAGTTCCAATTGTCTGTTGCAAAATTTAAAAAAAATGTGGTGACTTAATACCATTGCATTCATTCCTGATCCATCCTCTAAAACAAACAACTTCCTCCTCGTACTGTTACATGATCCAAAAATAAATTTCTTTTGTTTTTGAATCATTTTCTAATTGCTGTATCCCTTGAGTTTGTAGCCAAGCTTATTCTTGATTATCATAATGGGCCCAATATAATCACAAGAGTCCTTAAAAGTAAAAGAGGGAAGCAGAGAGGGACAATCAGAGAGACAGCAGCTTGAGACAACTCTGCCAAAGTCATTGACTTTAAAGATGAAGGGATAGAGCCATGAACCACAAAATGCAGACAGCCCCCAAAGCTAGAAAAAGTAGAGAGAGATTCTTCTGTAGAACCTCCAGAAGGAACATAGATCTGATGACATCTTGATTTTAGTCCTGAGAAATCCATGTTGGATTTCTAATCTAAAAATGTAACTCAGTAAATCTGTATTGCTGGCCACAGTGGCTCACACCTGCAATCCTACTTACATGGGAGGCAGAGATAAGGAGGATCACAGTTTGAGGCCAGACCAGGCAAAAATTTTGAAGACCCCATCTCAACCCACAGCTGGCACAGTGTCATGCACGTCTCATTTCAGCTCTATGGGAGGTATAAATAGGAGGACTGTGGTTCAGGCCAGCTTGGCCATAAAAGTGAGATCTTGTCTTAAAAATAACCAGGGCAAAAAGGGCTGGTGGCATGGCTCAAGTGGTAGAGCACCTGCCTAGTGAGTGACGTCCTGAGTTCAAGTCCCAGTAGGAACAAAAAAATATATATAGTAATATCTTACAGCAGCAACTGTAAGTTAACACGTATGATACCAAAGCATTCTTTGAGCAAGTGGAGGCTGGAAGTGCCACTATGTGCCATGGAGGAGACAGAAGATGGAAAAATTGGGGGAGGAAATAATTAGGAGTCTGTTCCACAGGAAAAAAAAAATCTATAGTAACCAATTCCCTGATTAACTCAAATGCAAAGAATCCCTCCTCTGCAAACCTCACCAGAAATCATGCAAATGGGGCTTGGCTGATTGGACTTTGAACCTCCAAACCTTAGCTAAATCAAACTTTTTTCTTTATTAGAAAAAAACAGAAGATAACCCACTAGCATAGCAATCCATTAATGGCAGGAATGGGGTCATCCAGTCATGATGACCTAGCCCTTAAAGTTCCACCTTCGAATATCTCCCAATGGAAATTAAACTTCAACATGAGCTTCAGAGGGAACAAACCATATTCAAACCCTAGCGTGAGTGCAGGGAAGGAAGAAGAGGATAAAGGGGATATGGAGGGACCTACAGTGTCAACGAGGGAACAGCATAGGGGAGCCATGGCCATTGTCCACACTCTGGATCCTGAGAACCCAGGCTGTCACACAACCATGGCCGAGATGTAGCTGGAAGTGCACTCCTGCTATGCCTCCTCCACAGGGACAGAAACAGCCTTCAAAATGAATGACTAAACAAAGGTGATGAATGATAAATGCTTTATCAGCAGTTTTTGCAGGGCCTCACGCGTGCTCTACAACTCATCCTTTGCCCGTGAGCTGCCTTGAATACATGACATTGTAGATAAACACTGCAAGATTTCTAACTTTTTTGACTAAAAAATGCATCAAAACTAACTGATCAATTTTTTATTCCAACAGCAATGGTAATCCCAATCTTTTCAAGATTTCAGATGTCAAAATTTCTCAAATAATTTAAGATCCTAAAAATCCAAATATACTATGGTATTTATAATTAGAGAAAAAAGAGTTCTGACTTGAATATGTTCTGTTCCTAGTGGGAATCTGACACACACGTGCTGGGAGACATGTTGGTGTGAATTCATAACAGCATACCAGGAAAATTCTGGAAACATCCCAAATTTCCATTCACAGGGCTGTGAAGAGGCAGATCATGGCAGAGTCACACAGTGGAATATTATCTGGCCATGAAACAAATGAACCACATCTTGCAACAGCATAAGTGAATATGTCTTCAGGAGTGATATTTTTTGTAGTGTATCTAATACCAAATAATTGTCAGATGGTAGTCCCTGATGGGCTGAAGACTGGTACTTTCACCAGCCATCTGTCAGCAGGTATGGGTACAAACTCAGCCTCTGTTTCCTTCTGTGATTTTGGCCCCAAAGGATTTTCTATACTGTCTCAAGAACTCAGGGGCACATTCATAATATTTTGTATAATTTTATAATATTTCTAGGTCTCTAATTCTGGAGGATTTTGTAACTATCTCTCCCTCTCTAGAGCTTATTAAAAATCCCCAGGTTTTATGAACTGGACACAGTAGCTCACATCTGTAATCCCAGCTACTCAGAAGGCAAAAATCAGATGATTGTGGTTCAAAGCCAGCCCAGGCAAAAAGTTAACAAGACCCTATCTCAACAAAACAAGCCGGAAGTGGTGGTGTGCCCCTGTTATCCCAGCTATCCAAGAGGCATAGGGAGAAGGATCACAGTTCACACTGGCCCTGGGCAAAAATAAAAGATTCTATATGAAAAATAACTAAAGCAAAAAAGGTTTGTGGGGGGTGTAGGTCAAGTGGTAGAGCGTCTGCCTAGCAAGTGCTGTGAAGTACTGAGTTTAAGCCCATGTACCACCAACACCACCAAAAAAAAAAAAAAACTCCAGGTCTTACACATTAAGATTTCTGGGGTAGGGCCTAAAACAGCTCTTTTTAAAGCTATGAGGATGATCCTAAGGTAAAGTCACTCAAGTAAGAGCTAAATAAATTACTGATTGACTAATCAATAGAAGGCTGTCCTCATTTGAACCTAAATTCTGTCTAATCCTGGGTTGAGGCCTAATTGGGCCCATCTGGTGACCTGATGGGGCAGACCACCAGATGTCAGTTTACACAAAGGACAGAAGGGCACCAGAGAGATTACACAACCTGAGAAAAGGGAAAACTAGGTACAAGGTTAATTCCAAGTCTAGTTTGGTGTTGGTGACTCAGACCTCTGTTGGGCCCTATGGCCTCATCTCTGATTTGGGGAGAAAGACAGGAGTCAGACACACCAAGTTCAAGTTCAAATCCTCTGTGAGCTCAGCTTTTATTCACCTCTCCAAACTCCAGCTTGGAGTCCCCATGTGTTGGAGCATCTGGAAATCTAAATGAGGACATGCTTAAAAGTCATAAGGCACCATGCCTGGGTCATATCCTGAGTTTAGTAAACATTAACTTTATAAATTAAAATGGAAATAGTCTAACTAAAACCTCCATTTCTACTTGACAAGAGGTCAAAATACAAAAAAAGAAGAAGACAGAGATGAGGGGAGTCACACCAAGCCCACCAGTTCTGACACTTCTTAGGCCTCCCTCCTGCAGCAACAACAGGTGGTTCTTGACAGGAGATGGGTACCTGGCACACACCACAGTGGTCCCCAGCAAGAAAAGTTTAGGTGTGTAGTTGAGGCCTTATTTCAGGTGCAAAAACATCGACAGACAAGTTGTGTAAAGAAATCCTCCAACAAATCTGCTTTAATCCCTGCACAGGTACCATCCTACAAGCAGAAGGATGAGAAACGAACACTATTTCCAAAGGCTGATGTTCCAGGGGAGACAGCTCAGTCATTAAGGCCTTTTGGGGAGCTCTGTATCTCCTGAATCCAGTGGTGTGATATAAACCAGACGTCAAAAAAAATAAACAATTAAGAAGTCCTCATTACAGGGTCTGTCAATGTCCGTGGTGTAAATTCTCCCACCCGGACTGATATGGACACGATGCTATTGAACACAGAGCTGGGAAGAGATGTGCTCACCTGGTTCTCATGCCTTCCTGAGGCAGCAGACAACTCTTCCTTCTTCAAATGGCAAGACTTCTAAAAGCCTGGTGACACAGCAGACGTGCGACAGCACTTATTTGGTTACTTTTGCGAGGGACCATCCATCTGTTACCTGGCTTATCTGTAGCTCACTGCCTGTGGAGCAGGATGTACCTCTGGGCCCCACAGGGACGTTTATTACCCACCTGTAAGTAGTGTGAGTAATCTTTGCACCCACCTGTCTGCAGACTCTTTGAGGGTGCCTTACTCTCTTCACTGTCACAGCCCTGTGGCCTTGGTAGAAAACAGAACATTTTAAAGGTGATGTTAGAGACACCTATGTTACAGGTGGTGAAAGACAGCTTGCAATGCTGCCTAGTTAAAGAGCTATGCAAGTTGGACCTGAAAACTCAAACTATAAGGAAAAGTAGGTCAGAAGACTTTTTACCAAACTTTCCACAGCCTGAAAACTTTGAAATTAGGAAAACCATCCATCCACGTGCATCGAATCTCCCGGAGGGCTGTTCCAGACTGTCAGATTTAGCAGGTGTGTGTTCCAAGAATGCATTGCCAGCAAATTCCCATGTGGTGCTGATGCTGCTGTCTGAGAACCACTCTCTGGAACCACTGCCTTAGGCACATGTCACCTCAGAATGGGTCAATGAGTCACGCACTGGGCATCGAAATATGATCAAGGAAATTTAACACATTGTTCAACTATTCAGCCTAAATCGGTTAAACAGACTGTAATTTCAAAAGCTTAGCGTCTGCTTGACACAGGGCAGTGACATGTGCTGAGTGAAAGGTAAGTTCTAGAAAACTGGTCATGTTAGCATGAAGGTCAAGATGAAATGGATTTTAAGGGTTCTCGGTCTGGTGCTTTTCCTCCCTCACTACTCTCAGGCCTTCTCTCTGTGGCCTCATCGAACAGTTTATACCGTGAGCAAGGCTGCACAGCAACAAGTCTCCTAAGGACGTTTGCACTTTTCCACCTCTGTTTAGTGCACAAGAAATGCGTGGAATTGGAAAGTTGTTGGAGGACTGGGTAGTGGAGTCCTCGTAGGACAAAGCTTCAAGCTGAGTCCTCATATTTCTGTGTGGTGTTGCCACTCTCTGACATTCCCAGCTTCCCTTCCTTAGGAGGAAGTTGCTCTGTGTACAAAGATAGCTGGCCCCATAGCCTATGCTCAAGAGAGATGAGAACAATAACCCAAATGCTGTTTTTAACAGCTGGCGTAAGCAGGATGTGAAGGCCATTGTTTGAAAATCCCATAACCAACCAAAAAACAAACTTAATTAAGGTAGTTGTTTTGGATGGTTCTCTCTGACCCACAGATAGTCGTATTATCTCATTTTTCTAGCTGGCCTAGAAACTGCTATTTCATCCTTAGTATTTTCTTGAGCTATTAATTTCTTAAAATAATCTTCACTTGGAATAAGAATCACCACTTGCTTTTTAATTTTGTACGTATCAGACATGACAGCAGAGCAACGTTTTCCTCCAGATGACAGGGTCACCTTGCAAACACCATCTCAACTGTCCTCTTGCTCCAAATTACATGGCCCCAGGAAGATTAGGTCCAGTACCCACTGTGTGTCCATAGGTCCTGTGCTCATGGAGCATCTACAGGCCCATGGCACCAACTATACAATCTGTACGCTCATTCTTGTCTTTATCCTAAAAGCCAGTCAGACATTCCACACTTGGGTATTGCTTGCTTTTTCTCCTGCCAGTCTGGTGGCTTCTGAAATGAAATGAGATGTGTTCAGAGACCGTAGTGGCAAATAAACCACTAGAGGGACTTAGGCTAAGACTTCAACCCTGCCGGGCACAGGCTTATGGGCCTTAGGCCCTCACTTCGTCCTCTGCTGAATGAAAGGAAAGTCTTCTTTACAAAAGAGTGCTGGTTTCTAGAACTTCAGATTAATGTAAGAACTAATATTGCTGAAGACTGCGTACCACCAGCCACCCTGGAAGGTATGTTCGGTTATTCCCATTGTGCAGAAAGAAAAGGACAGCTTAGAAAGTGGCTCTGGGTAAGACTAAGTGGCAGCCAGTTCTGTTTGTCTCCAAATAACACAGTTGTATATGTCAGTTTTTCATTGCTGTGACAAAATACCTGAGAGAAACAATTGAAAGGGAGGAAATATTTATTTTAGTTCTGATTTTAGGGGTTTCAGTCCAGGTCAGCTGAAAACATTGCAATGAACTTGAGGTGAGTCAGGACCTCATGGTAGCAAGAGGTGGCAGAAGAAGACTCCCTAACACATGTCATCCAGGAAGCAGAGGGAGACAGAAAGGAAGGGCAGACAGAGAACAAGGAACATCCTTCAAAGGCTTACCCTCTGCCCACGCTGGGATCTACTTCCTCCAACCTGGCCCCAACTCCTAAGGTTTCCGTCATCTGCCAATAATTGCATCCGTCATGAAGTCAGAGCCCTCCTCTGAACACTGCTTATATCCGGGCCGAGCCTCCAATACGTGACCCTTTGGAGGCCAGGCACTTCATTTCCAAACCATAGCGCTAATGGCAATTGGCTCTTCATGGTCATTTCTGCATGCGTATTATTTCATATGAAATTGAGAGAGAAATTGGACCCAGAAGAGCTATGGGATCTGTCCAAATGACATAAGGAGGTTAAGAAAGTACTAGAGTCAAAAAAAAAAAAGAGTACCTCTACTTCCCAGTTCACTTATTTGTTTCTTGTCTGTGACACAAAATTTGCTCATGGAACTGGAGTTCTGGGGAGGCATCATAGTTCAAGCAGAAGAATTAGCTTAATTCAAAGGCCCTGTCCTGCAGAGGTTTAGTGTGGGCTCTGCAGTCAGCTGCCTGGATTTAAGTCCTGGCTGTGCACTGTGTGACCGGAAGCAGTTTCTTACCCTCTCTGTGCTTCCATCTCAACAGCTGTCAATAGCGCTAACAGTATCCTCCTCACAGGACAATTGTAACAGTCATTCAAGGAAAAAGTAACAGTTAGATCAACAATTATTTCTTGCATACTAGGAAAGATATAGTTGGTTCTCCAGAGTTTTTTGGTTTTGGTTTTGTTTTTTTTTTTTTCTCCTATTCTGACTAAAATAATAACAAAAAAAGAACAAAAGGCTAACAGGAGTGGAATGTTCTCATTTTCCTCAGGAAAAAAAACTTAATGAGATTTTAGTTCACTGGGATTAGCTCAGGAAACAGGTAAGATACTAAGTAAAGAAATTAGGGTAAGTAGCTAATTAAAGTCGTGAAAACACTACCTAGAGCCACAACTGCAAACTCCAACTCCAAGCCTCTCTAGGGTTCTGAATCTTCTGGAAACACAGCTAAGAAAGAACAATCCAAAGAGCTCTAACTTATGAGGGAGGAGGAGGCAGATAATAATCAAAATTGCAATGGTGGTAACTAAAGTGCTAACAGGTAGGCCATGGTTGCAATTGCGATTTTAGCATAAATGAGAGATGCACGTGTGGCCCTATTGAAGCTGCATGACAAGCTTTTGGAAATGACTTTCAAACAACAGGATGGAATAGAAGTGGTGGTTACACAACATAGTGAATACACCTAAGGTCACTGAGTCATACACCGAAAATGATTAACATGGTAAAAAAAAAGAAAGAAAAACGCAAACCTTCCATTGTCCATTCATGTCGCTTTACAACAATATGTGACACGTATTGTCTATAGTTTAACATCCAGCAAGACCCAGGCTTGCTGGTCCCACACACCTAGTTGTGGTACAATGGTCTGCTATGCAGCGAGTGAACGGATAACACGGCAGGAAGATATTACAGCTGAGTGCACTGGGATACGAACAGTTCCTGCTGCATCTCTTGCAAGTTTCGAGTAAGTTTGTCTGAAGAGTGCCCTGAGATTGCCAGATAAGGTCTTCTCAAAATGCTTATAATTTTTCTCTGTACTGCACAACCAAAACAAAGCAAAGGTGTAGAGACTGTCACGAGCTGGCCAAGAACGGCAGTGTCACCCTGCCGTCTGTATGTTGCAAAAAGAGTCTCATTGTATTATTTGCTGTTTGTTTTTGAAGTAGTTATAAATCAGAAAATCAGAAACTTTAACATACTTTTGTGCTGATAAAATGTCATTTTCACTGTCATATTTTAAAGTCGAGTAGGACAATTCAGAGAGTAATTGATTATCTCTAGTAATGATTTGTGGCTAAAGAAGAAGCAGGGGAGCTGAAGCCCTGCTTTGCACCTCTGGAGATAACTGTACACCCCAACTTAAAGCAGAGCTATTCCCTCCCAAACTGCAGTGAAAGGGACCAGGAATGCATGAGCAGCTCCCTGGGGTGACAATAAAGAACACTGGTGAGTGACCTCTCCTGAGAGGCCTTCCTCCAGAATGTTCAATGTGGATTTTTGTCACGATCTTCTTTTTAAGTGAGTGTGTCTGAATTGTACAGAGCATTGGGTTTCATTGTGATATTGCCATACCTGCATAAGATGTACTTTGAATATATTTACCCCCCTCTATTACCCTTTCTTTCCCCTTCTCCCTCCCCTTCCACATCCCTACTGGTCTCCTTTCACTTTCATGTACTTTTCCCCTCCTTAACGTCCACACGTGAAAGCAAAAGTGTGATACTTGTCTTTGTGGGACGGCTAATTTCACTAAACATGACAGTTCCCAGTTCCATCCATTTCCCTGCAAACGACATGATTTCGTGCTTCCTCATGGCTGAATAAAACTCCATTGTGTATGTGTACTACATTTTCTTCTTTTTCTCCTCTCTCCCTCCCTCCTCCCTTTCTCTCTTTCTCTTTCTTGCTTTCTTCTGATTTTAAACTTCTCCATGGCAATAAGATGAAAGCATATTTCCTTTGAATTCTTCAGTTTGTCCAGGATAGTGAAAGATTCATTCACAGCTTCCATTTGTTCATTGACAGTCCTGGATGACTTGGTGTCATTCTGTTCATCAAAGGAGAAATCCTGGGCCAGGGAAGGGGAAAAAAAAGCAAGAATGGTGAGGCCATCCTTGCTTCATATTGCACTGACCTCTCCTGCCCAGGCCGGTGGATCACAAGCTTATTGTGGTACAAGGAAATTAACCAATAGTGTGGACATTGACCTATCCTCAGAGAAATCTAAGGCCCTGCCCACTCTCCTCACTCTGTACTCTCTCCTCCCCTAGGGTCAATTAGGGAAAAAAGGTAAATTGCTCCACTCCCAAGCAAGGAGTGCTAATAAAGATGGGTCCCACATCCTTGTGACGGGGTCTTCCAGAGGGAGACCAGGAATCATAGCTGTGCACATGGATTCTTCCCTTTTAAGCAAACCTGGCCTTGTTTTTTTTCTTTAGAGAAAACCTTTATAGTTTCACACCTATTTAGTATTTGCTACACAGGGTGTTTATCCCCATGGGATCTATAGATACCATTATTTTAACCTACATTTTATAAATAAGGAAGCTGAGGCCTAAAGTGATTGAATTGCCCAAGATAACAGAGCTGGGTGCTGACCCAACCCATTTGGCTGCCACATTTGCAACTCTAATCACCACACACACACACACACACAAACACGCACGGCAGGCCCTCCCAGTTTGGTGAAATTATTTTTGAAATGTTTCCCCCAATATGTCATCATTTCCATGAAGGTAACATCTTTGTCTTGACACCTCTGACCCTCAGAAGCCACCACCATGAAGACTTCTCATAGATATTCAATTAACAGTTGTTGAAAGAATGAGATCTGGAACAGGGACTCTACAAATGGTGCAGTAAGCGCCCTTACTTTCTTCTTGCAGAGAGCTGATCAAAGATCAAGGACTCTGGTGCATCCTAGGAATGTGAAAGCAGTTCAATGCAGCCAATCTACTTTCCAGACCTCTAGGAGACATTTGTCTTAAAGGAGCTCCCCCTGGGCATCCAGCCACTCTCACAGAAGGAGTTTCTGTAGGGAACCAAACTCCAGTAAACAGTGGACTGTTTCTCAGTTTTGCTCTTCGTTGTTTATTCTCTGTTCCTATATCCCCTTCCAGGATCTCGCAGTGGATGAGCAACTGAATTTAGGTGTTCTATTTCCAGGTCAAAGTACCATCTCTTAATGACCTTTTCATGTTGTCCTCTCAACACCCCCAAACATAACTCCTTTCAAATAAATTTTTCATATCAGTGCAGTACCAGTGTTCGCAATGATAGCATTCCTCATTCTCTCCCTGAGTTAATTTTTTCTGTAGCACTTATTTCCTTATGACATATTACTTTTTTGTTGTTTTTTTGTTTTCTTTTGTTTCGTTTTGTTTTTGCAGTGCTGGGAATGAAACCCAGGGTCTCATACATGCTAGCTAGGCAAGCGCTTTCCCACTGAGCTACCTCCCCAGCACTACAGATTCTTCAATTTATCTTATTTGTTAGCTCTCCCCTTCTCCTAGAAAGATGTTCAGAAGGCACAGTGTGGAGATTAGGTTGTGCCCTACTCTAAGTTTCTTCATATTGTACAGAACAGTAGCTTTCAGGCTATGCTTTGCCCTGAGTGCCTCCATTTTATGAAACCATAATTGTTCCATGTTGAGTGCAAGTGGTAAGGCAGGATGGCTCTGCACCCTGTTTGTGCAACTAAACCACTGCCATATGTCCAGCACAAACCATGAGGTTTATTTTTAGCAAATAAAAATTACCACCCATGAACTTACTAAATCAAATTAGGAATTCATGGATACAGGGGCATATCAAAACCATATCGAAAAAAAAAACAGGCCTGTGAGCTTCTTGAATACACCAGACCACTGAATGATGAATTCCCTTACCAGGATCCTATAAAAGAAGGAACACTTACCTACTACCAACCAGTCACCAAGCCATTTAGTGTATGTGTCAAGAGATAAACAGACAAAAGTTCCTAATTCTGTCCCCAGGGCTTGAGCTGAGCACCATTCCCCTGCTTGACAAGGCCCACTGTCTAGAGCCAGCCGTGGCCTGGAATTAATACAGTGGTTTGGTAACCTTGCTCCACAGGGGCTCTGTGGCTGGGTTCCTTTGTTAATATTTTATCTAGCCACCTACAGTGACACTCTTTGCATTTGTATCAGCTCTCTGTCCTTGTCTTCAGTAAGGCTTCTTTCAACCCTGAGGCTGCTTTAGCACTTTCTCAGCCACTCTGTAACCTATTTATCACCATGTGTCTCACAATGTGTGATTCAAGAGTTATTAATATTGGAATGGAATGAAAGAACATGTGATTACCAATGGTCCCGAGTTTCACGTGAAATCAAGAGTACTCAGTGACTTAAAGCTGACAAAACCAACGTAGCTTGTGAATTTGTTATCAATAAATTCCGACATAGCTCACTCCAACACAGTAATTTGGGTCTGTTTTGTTCATAACTGCAAAAGCAGCCTCAGAACAGTGTTTATAGGCATCCCATTAACATTTTTAAGTGCATGTTCTTAGCACAGCAGTCATGGGTTTTTACTACTGTGTATCTGTTTACTGCTTCCATAAAAGAAGTTTTATAAACAAAGATGCTCAAGGAAAATATTTTCCAAGATAAATGAGATGGGGTACCCAGGGCACAAATGGGAAGCAACTGCTAAAGTGACAAAGATGTTCTAGAACTGTGTTATAGTGATGGCTGTACAACCCAATGGCTATGTTTAAAACAATAAATTGTTAAGGTATATGGATTATTTTGAATTTTTTTTTTTTTTTGGCAATAGGAGCCATTAGTTCTGCTACTTTAAAACAACGCTTACTTGACATCTAAGCTAACTTTAGTTTGTTGACAATTAATAGCTCCTGGGAAATAGATACATCAGATTGTAATTTCCAGTCCACTACTCAGAAGAGATCTCTTCATTGAGCTAGGCTCCAAACTCAGCAAGTCACACAATTACTGTAGCCCCCTTATTGGAAACTGACACACACACAAAAGTAAATAACTAAAGAAGAATATGCTTATGGTCAAAAGCAAAGTAATGTTCTAATTATGCACAAGAACATCCAATAGGGTGCCCTTGGATGGAAAAAGTTCTTCTTAAATCACAACAAATCATATTACCAACCCAGAAAGCCTAATAACCTGTGAGTAACACTGTTCCCCAGGCTCATTTGCTAAACAAATTAGTGGAGAGTGGATCCAGAGCCTACCAGGCCTTGCTCCTCTTCGGCAGTGTAAGGAAGGCCTGTGTAGCTTTCTCATGAATTGCACAGTTTACTTTAACAGCCTCCCTGGCAATTTAATGCCTGCTAGAGATAATGAACTGCCACCCACACAAATAGACCATGCATATCTACCACTAAAAACTGAGCTAAGTGTAATATACCTTTCCACTCAATATTATTTCAAGAAAAAAACTAAAGCTTATGAAAGCTTTGTTTGCTTGTTTTGAGGAGTTTGATTTGGTATTGAATTTTCTGGGGTGTTTTTTTTAGCAGTACTATGATTTGAACTCAGGCCTCACTTTTGCTAGGCAGACGCTGTTCCACTTTGAGCCACACCCCTAGCCCAAGAGTACGTTTTCATAGAATATAATTTTCCTGAATACGTAGTGTCAGATCATTCTGATTTAACTTTTCATGAATATTCTAAAGAGACCACTATTTCTTGCTAGGCACCCCCACCTGGACACTGGATGCTGCCCTGCAGAGGCTGGAGAGTCACAGGCTTGGATCCCAAAAGCAACTCATGATAACTTCTGACTTCAGGCAGAAGCTAATTAAGAAATGCAATTACAATATGCAAAACTGACTGTGGCTCCAGTGCTGGCCTTTTTCAGGTAACCGATGTTCACAATCATTAAGGATATTGCTATTAAGAATCATTGGAAGAGCAAAGGTTAATTTTCTTTCCTTTTAGTGTTAAGACTTAGCAATTTTTAGAATTTGGACTAGACTCCTGGATTTACTATTTCACTTTGTTTTGTTTTTAGTTTTTGTTTTGTTTTGATTCTGAGACAGGGTTTCACTATGTAGGCCAAGCTTGTCTCAAACTCATGATCCTCTGCCTCAGTCTCTGAGTGCTGGGATCACAGGCGTGCACCATGTTTAGCAATTAAGTTTTTGAAAGCATATTGCTTTTGTTCTCAGGAGAAAAGAGATAACCTAAGCATGGCACAGTGTTGAAGGCAATCTCTCACTGCTTTGCTCCAAAGACATTCCACCATCTGGTTTTAAAAGTGAGTATCAGATTAAAGGATTTAAAAAGCATCACTTCTTCCCATAAGAAACCCTCCAAATGTAGTATAACAGAAAGATAAACCACTTGATTGAGTGCCTTACTAATTTCAGTCGTGTATTGAGTAATGAATGACATTTCAGTCAATGTCCCATAGGATTATAGCGGCACCTATCACCTAGTCACATGGTCCCCCTCATAATGCATTACGCCCGTTTGTGATGATGCTGGTGTAAACAAACCTGCTGTATTGCCAGTCATATAAAAAGATAGCAAATACAATTATGTAAGGGACATAATACTTGATAATGACAATAAATGGTTATGTTATTGGTTTCTGTATTTACTATACTAGTCTTTTAAGGGTAAATTTTAGCACATACTCCTTATTTAAAAAAAAGTTTACTGTAAAACAGTAAACCATGTTCCACCTGCAGCAGCCTTATATAACTGGTATTTACCATGTCTCTTGATTGCATCCAGCGGTCACACCATCCGGGTTTGTATATGTGCACTCTGACGTTCACGCCATGACTAAATCACCTAATGCAGCGTTCCTCAGAATGTATCCCTGTCATTCATAATAACTGTTTTCATCTTACTTGTTTCAGATTAGATTATCCAACATCTAAAAAGACTCTTTTGAGAGGCAGTCATCTCCTTTCATATATATATATATATATATAGAGAGAGAGAGAGAGAGAGAGAGAGAGAGAGAGAGAGAGACCAAGTGTGGTTAACCCCGTTCCATGGGTATGAGAAAGTGTCCCAAAATTAAGAGCAAAATTTCTTGTGCAGTACCTGTTGCTGGAAGAAAAATTGATCACTTTCAACAGATTTTAAAAGGGGTTTATAAACCAAAAAATTTGGGAACAAATTTGCCTGAGGATATCTCTACTCACACAAAGCCAAGAACAACATCACTTCCAAGAATTTCCTTTTGGACATTATCAATCCAGACCAAACAGAAGTGAAGGTGTCTGGTTAAATCATGGTAGGGTCAGACCAACATCTGTCTGTCTACCTGGGCTGGACCCTCCCAAGAGCCTCTTTATCAGTTGGGCAAAATTTCATTCTCGATCAGCCCTTATTCTAATAGAAAATGCATAGTTCAGAAAAATGATGCTCTTAGACATTCCTGACTTGCTAAACAGTTTCAGGAACGTCTAGAAGGTGGGCAGCATCACACCCACACCCCACACATATACACCAATGTTGATCTCAAAACGGAGGAAATGTCTCAAAAGGACTGCTCTATAAACAGTTATAAGTATAATTTGGACTTCAATCTTATTTCCCATTCTTCCTTGTATTGTCGTTTAATTTCTCTATAATTTTTTGTTTCTTTATAGAGTCACAGAGTGCACATATACAAATCTAGTAATATTTATCTTGCAAAAGACTAAAAAGAATTAAGTATGACAATGTATCTAAAATTATTAATATGCACCTAGGAGCTTAGTTAAGGACTCACAATGATTAGCTATTAAAATTAACTTCCAGCCAGGTGCCGTGGCTCATGCTTGTAATCCTATCTATTTGAGAGGTGGAAATCAGAAGGATTGCAGTTCCAGGCAAAAAAGTTTGTAAGATCCCAACTCAACCAATAAAAAGCTGTGCATGATGGTGTGCACCTGTCATCCCAGCTATATGGCAAGCATAAATAGGAGGATTGTGCGTGGTCCATACCGGCCTGGCATAAATCTGAGACCCTATTTGAAAAATACCTAAAGCAAAAAGGGTTGGAGATGTGACTTAAGTGGTACAGGGCCTGCCTAGCAAGCTCAAGGCCTGAGTTCAAATCCAGGGGGAAAAAAGAAAAGAAAAACAAAGCTAACTTCCAAGCAATTCCATGAATTAAGCCCTATTCCAAATTAGTATCTTTCTTCTTCTAGAACAGTTCTACCCATCCTTCTTCCCATTGCCTGTTCCTTTCTAACCTTGACTCACATTTCAGATTGGCCAACATGACATCTTCTTCCAGAGACTCTAGTTTAGATTTGGCTGTTCACTAATCTACACCATGTAGTATTTTGCCATATTTCTTCTGTGGAACTGTAAACAAAGTCACAGTTGACTCTTCACCTTTTCCTGTCCTCCACTGCAAACTTGAGGAATGCTTTTCCAGGAGTGAACAGGGTGTCTAGCTGGTAGCACCAGCTCCATCACTGTTGGTTGCAAAGGTGAATGAATCAATGAATAAATAAAATAATTTCCACTGAAGTCCTAGGGATTGTGTGAGCCTCAGACTATGTATGCTAATTTACCGTTCCATATATTCACCTCCCAATGTATTCAGAAACATTTTTTTACCATTTGAAACTAGAATAGTTAATGCTGAACACACTCCAAAAAAATCACCACAGTCAGTATGAATGTTTGTTTGTCCTAAGTCAGCTGAGTGTATTTTCTTTGCCCTGAGAAAAGGTCCTGTAACTACTATAAACAGACACAGGTGAGCCACAGAACACCTCCTGCCCTAGAGGAAAGGCAAGAAGGCTGGGGGGCAGGGTAGGGGACTGCACTCTGGAGCGTGGAGCATGTCCACAGGATGTTATGACCCCCAAGCTTCCTCCAGGGTGGGGACTTTCCTCCACTGCGTGAGTTTGTTACGTGTCAGCGTGATCAAATGATCATCTTAGCTTGTGGGAAGGGACTTTTCTAAAAGTAGACTGGAACTTCATACAAACAATCAACACATGGTCCCAATAAGACATCGTGCCACTCTTGGTCCTTTCCTCTGTAGTTACCTAAGTCTTTTCCCACCTAAGAACGTTCTCATTTTTTCTGCTTTGAAATGAAACTGAAACTCATTTTTTCTGCTTTGAAACATATTATAAGAAAATGTTAGCAAATGAAAAATATTGAAACAACCCATCTACATGTGAATATAATGCAATATAATATACTGTAAGCCGTTGAATAATGGGCAGCATGGTGGCAGAGGAAGAGGAAGTAATGGAAGGGGCTAGTTTGATTAAACCGCAATCCATACAGGCCTAAAGTGCCAAGGTGAAACTCCCTTGGACTATCAATATATACTTTAAAAAAAAAAAAGGACAGGAAGGTAAAATAGATCTTTTCCTGGGGTGGGTATAAGTGGCAGGGGGCAGACATAAAGAATGAATGAGGGTGAACATGGTGGATGTGTTTTACATTCACATATGAAAATAGAAGAGTGAAATCTGTTAAAAGGGGAAAGGGAGAACAATGGAGGGGATGAATCTTACTAAGATATATTTTAAGCATGTATGTAAATAACACAATGTATTCCTCTGTACAACTATTATATGCTAATTAAAAATGTACCATACTCCTGACCTTTCTAGAGCACTCCACAAACCCCTTGAGAAATGACCCTCTTCTTACCCAGCCAAAAAAAATTTTTTTTGATATCTTGCCAAGTAGTGTTTGGTTAATTTATTGTATAGGAATAATAGCAGAGAGATACAGAAATCCACCTTGGGCTATAAGTTACTTAGAAATACCATCAACATTAATGAAAATAGTCTAGCATCTTAGCAGCAAACTAGATGCGTAAGTTTAATTTAGATTAAAAACCCATTAAGACTCAGTTTACCTATCTGTAAAATAGGATAATTTTTACAGTAGTGAGAATAGAACTCAGGGCCTCATGCGAGTTAGACAAATGTTCTGCCACTTGAGCAACACCCCCAGCACTTTTATTTTTGAGGTAGGTAAGGTTTCACTAACTTTGTGAAACCAGGCTGACCACAAACTCGTGATCTTCCTACTTCTACCTCACAAGGAGCTGTGATTACAGGCATGCACACAAGCCTAGCCTTGGACAATAATTTCATGGACATAAAACATCTTTGTTCAATCCAGAATTAATAAAGTTTGCCTATTATTACAGGTGTCGTTACCTTAATCATCACTGAAAACTTACAGCTCAAAGGACACAGCCCAAACAAGGAATCTGGCTATTACTCATTGTACAGTGTGGAACGAACTTGCAGCTGTCTTGAGTTTTCAACTAAATAAACCACTGTCCATTATTAAATTCCAAATGCTCAAGCTGATCACAGCCCACAGTGAGGAAACTACTTAAATGGCTGTGCAATGTCTAGCAAAAAGGCATAGACAGGTGTGGTGAGGAGTGGACGCAGGATTCCAAGAACAAATCCACGATTATGAAATGAAAATAGCCCCCAAAATTGACAGTGCTTTATCCCTGCATAATTTTAGCTCAACAAATTTAGTTCTGCAAATACTTATAGGTGCTGTAGGCTGCCACTAGGTTCTTAATGATTATATTCTTACACATTTTGAACTCTCACTAGAAGTTCTGACCACTAAAAAACATCTTCAAAGACCTCCAGCATTTTGGTTACTACAGTTAACAGGCATTCCTAGACTTCCAGTCCCAAACAGCAGAGTGCATATAGGCTGGAGAGAGTTGTCCCTTGTTCTAGGTTGTATCAGGAGAAGAAAATAAAAAAAGAAACTTTGAACCATATGACTCTACACACTGCTTTTCCTATAAACCAAATAATTGCTCAAGCAACTCGCAGAGCATTCCATGGGGTGCCTATGGTACCCCCCACCATCTTCTTTGTCTAAAGACCCAGCCCAAAAGTAATCCCCTCCTGAATGCCTGCATAAGCCCCCAGCTGGAATTAATTTCTCCATTCTGATTTCTGTCAAGCCCTGTGTTAAAGTTTCTGTCTTTTAAAAAGTATTAAGGTTAGCCATTTGCCTACCATAAAACTTTGGACCAGGAGAGTTATAATAAATACTTATCAGGAAGCCCATAACTCATCAACACCCATTTGTATTCCCAGAAGCTAACACAGTGCTAGAAAATGGTTGATTCTCGAAAAATTCTGGACTGTTCTTATTCACTACTAAAGTAGCAACATTCGAGTTCAGTTCTGCTCAGTATCAAGAAGAAAAGAGCGACAGTGAGTGGTTCACACCTGTGATCCTAGATACTCAGGAGGCAGAGATCAGGGAAATTGCAATTCGAAGCCAGCCTGGGCAACTAGTTCGAAAGACCCTATTTAGAAAACACCCTTCACAAAAAACAACTGGTGGAGTGGCTCAAGGTGTAGGCCCTGAGTTCCAACTGCAGTACCTCAGGGGAGAAAAAAAGAAGTAGAAAACAGGAGAGTCTTTGGGAAATTCTATTATCTGTACTCTTTGTCTTTCTAGAAGCTTTTATTTATTCCAGGGCTCTTCCAGTAGTGAAACTGAAAGAAGATATTAAGAATAAAGCTGGATATTAACAGCTAAAATATACATCAATTTAAAAGACAGTACCTGTGCAAGGTAATGCTTAATCCCAAATTACTCAGTAATGGAATTTAATGTACTTTATTTTATCATTGAGGCAAAAATATGGAGCCTAGAAGCATCTTTACCCAAGTACCTCAAGTCATATAAAGCAGCCATCTTTCCATGGAGCCACTCATGTATAATGGTAAGCCCAATGATTCCATGTTTTGAATTTAGATACACAATCAGCTTTGTAAACTATATGGTAGATCAGAAGTTCTCCCAGTGGACACCTACTTCTCGAACCCATTTGGGTTGACCAACATTCTCTAATGTAACTGTAAAGAAAATTCACTGAGACCTACAACCTGCTGAAAATGTGAGACTGGTGGGCTTCCTTCTGGTACCTGACAAAACACCTAACTTTGGTAAGCACACAGCTTTCTAGTGCTTTTCAAGTTTGTTTTCAAATGCAACCAGGGTTCTGTATGCTTGTAAAAGTCAGTTGTGTTTATTCTCAAATCTTTTTATGTGAATTTGTCTTTCTAATTTAAAGATTTGATTAAATCAGTTAACTACTATAAAACCAATGAAATATGTGAAAAGAAAGATAGCTATGTTTCCTATGAAAACACAGTTGAGTATTTTACAGAGATGGACTAAAAGTGAGGAACTAACAATAATTGCCATCAGTTGCATGAAACAACCATAAATGACTAAGGTTGGGGTATGTCTAAAATATAGAATTGTGTTCTCTGATTATTTCACAGGTGTCTTTAAATTCTTCCTTCATTATAAAGAAACTGAAGTTTGAACTCAGAAATGTTACATTAGAGAACTCATTTACTCAAGACATTAGAAAATGTACTCTGATCAATGTGCTCAAATTTAAAAGAAAATATTTTGCCCTGCATCCAAAGATTAGCAAATGAAAGTACACATATAAATTTGAGTCAAAAGGTTGAAAAGAGAGATTCCCTGCCTTATTCCCCTTCTTCATTTAAATGGACCAACTCAACTAAATGGCTTCCTGTGACAACTCAATCACATAAGAAGAGAGCTATTTTATAAAAAAAAAAAAAAAAAAGACCTATCATCAACCCAGTATTCATGAGAGCTGTTCTCCCTAGCACCAAGCTCCAATCCTTGCTCATTTCCTTCTCGCCTTCCCAACCTTCAAAAGGAAAGCAGGATAGGAAGGGACTTTTGAGAACTTCATTCATCTAAAATGTGACTGAGATGTTCCCATTTCATTCCAGATAAACAATGATGCTTTAGAATTAAGAACCAACTAAGAAGTATCAAAACCAAGTGGCTGAAAAAGACAAACTGATCTGGCCAGGAAGAGGACAACGAACAAAGAATCTGGAAAAAATGGACCAAGGCATTCTCATTCTTGTACTCAAATACAAAATGAGTTTAATTGGAAAGCATGAGTCTATGACTAGAAGATAAGAAAGAAAATATACTAAGTCTCACTCCCATTCATCCAATTGGCTCCCTGTCTTAAAGGATCAGATATAAATGGATCCAAAACTGACACCATAGGCGTCCTCCAAACTCTTCAAACTCTTCCTTCTACCCTCATTATGTCTAATTGATAAAATGCCATACCTTGAAGTGCCACAATGTTAAAAAATAGCACAGCTCCATCAAGGGAATTAAGGAGGGCTTTTTAAAAATGGAAGAGAAAGTAGAAAACTCTAGTCTGAGAAAAGGCTGAATTTAGAAGTTCCTAGCTCCTCTTGACAGAAACATTATCACATGCTCAGAGCTCTCTCCTGTCCCTAGCCACCATCATTTGGGCCATGTCTCCCTACAACTTTGGCAATGCTTGCAGGAGTCAGTTATCATGCACCATTAGTCCTATTCATCCAAATTAAAGTTTTACAATTTTTTCAGCATCAAAAACCAAAGTCCTAAAATTAGAACTCAGTTGAAGGATAGAAACCAGCACATCTAGCAAGAAAATCCCAGAAACATGCCACAGATAACAACTGCCAGATTCCATTGGAGACCAGCCTGGAATCCTTTTCTTCTTCCTAATGCATCTTTTCTCAATGACACATTTAGAAAAAAAATATATATATATTCCTCAATACAATTATCCTTCATATTTTTTCCTCGCTGGATAAGGTCTTAGGTGATATTTAGTACTGCAGTTTTTGAAAGTTAGTTTTGCAAAACCATGGAATACATAAATAAAATTGGAATATTCATTTTTGGAGAAATGGCTAATTGTCTGCCCAAACCTGAGCTCCCTTTCATCTTAGAACTTTGGGTGTTCAAAGCCATTGGTAATCAGGAACTAGATTCCCAGCTTCCCTTGCGTCTTGGAGACTGGATTTCACCAACGGAATGCAAGCAGAGATATTCGATGCCACTTCCTCACCAAGTTGGTCAGAAGCAGTGTGGCTTCCTTCCTGTTCCTGCTCAGTCTGCCAGCTTGATACAGCTGATCCCGGGGACCTCAGAAGCCATGACTTAAGACATGGAGTTTGTACGCCAAATCATCCTCGGAAGCAAGTCACCTACCGATCAGGAATATCTGCTTTTTAGACTTGACCTGAGTGAGAAATAAACCTCTATCGTAGTTGAACCATTGCATATGGCAACTTTGTCAGCATCTAGAATTATCCTAAAACATTACTCTTATTCTAAACCAAAATACATTACTGTCCCTAGTGGTTTGAGTTTAATTTCTAATCCCAAGAACAAACCAAAACTTCTTCAGAGGAAAAATGTCATCTTTTAATTATAAAAAGAAATGCTTTTTAATATAATAAAGGAATGTGTTTTTAATATGAAAACTCTCTGTCCTTTCTAATCATCTATAGGCATCCAGAACATTCTGTCAGGCTCTGAAATTATTTTAGTACATGACTTATTCTCAATCTTTACCATTACTTTCTCATACTTCTAATACTTCCTATTCTTGCTAATGGCACTTTGAAAACACAGGTCTCGAAATTCTTGAGTTTCTTCTTTAATAACTCATTGCCGTTCCATTTAAGATACACAGTAAGGAAGGCAATTGTTTGGATCCATCAATCACCAAAATGTTCCATTCTAATCTTTCTTGACTTCTTTCTTTTTCACGTCTCTTGTGCTAAATATCATATATGTTTGATCATTATGAATTCTAGCCCATCACCCCAATTTGTTACTCATACCTACACTTCTAGTCACAAAGGTTGAGCTTACAGCTCTTACCACGTTAAGGAAGTATATCTTAGAATTAGATATGCTATACCCTGAGTTTCAGGTTGCTACAGAAGAGAGTTCTGACCTACACTAGAATAAAATAGTCTTGGAAAAATGCTTCTGTTTCCTTCCTCCACCTCTCTTTTTTTGCTCTACAGGGAGGAGAAATGCTTTATCCAGATGACCGTAAGTTGAGAGAACGCCTGATCCCACAGGAAAGGGCATCTGGCTTAGAGTCCCAGGCCAGCTATCTTTCTGCAAACAGACCTAGAGGTCAAGTCTACAGTTCTTTCTCCTGTGCTTAATGTGGTATGACTTAACCCTTGCCCTGTATGGAATATCATTCAAGTGGGTCTAAGATCTGGCCTCTCAGAATTTGTTTACACGAATTAGGATAGATGTGGTGGAAATGGCTAAAAAAAACATGAAGAAATGCTCAACATTCCTGGCCCTAAAGGAAATACAAATCCAAACCACCTTAAGATTCCACCTCACTCATGTTAGGATGGCCATCAACAAGAACACAAACAATAACAAATGTTGGCAGGGATGTTGGGAGAGAAGAGCCTTCATACACTTCTGCAAGGAATGTAAATTAGTACAACCACTAAGGAAAATGGTATGAAGCCTTCTCAGAAAACTAAAAATAGAACAGCTACGTGATCCAGCAACACCACACAATATTCACAATAGCCAAACTATGGCTATGGAAACAACCCAGATGCCCTACAACTGGTGAATGGATTAAGAAAATGTGATATGTGTATATATGTATATATACACACACACATACAAACACACAATGGAGTTTCATTCAGCCATAAAGAAGAAGGAAACCATGTGGTTTGAAGGTAAATGGATGCAACTGGAGGATACCATGTTAAGTGAAGTAAGCCAGGCTCAGAAAGACAAAGGTCACATGATATCTCTCATATGTAGAAGATAGACATAATACACATATAAGCAATATTATGAAGAACAGGTTACACTAAGGGGGAAGGTCACTAACAGGAGAGATAGGGTAAAAGAAGGAAGCTAAGAAGGTGAATATGGGTGATACACTTTCTATACAAGAGTGAATATAAAAATTTTAAACCTATTGAAATCACAATAAGAAGGGGACTAAAGGAGAAAGGAGAAAAATAGAGGGCATGAACCAATTCAAGTTATAACACACACACACACACACATACACACACACACACACACACACACATATATATATATATATATATATATATATGAAAATATCATAAGAAAACTCCCTGTAGAGCTATCTCAAACAAAAATACCTTTTTTTCAAAAACGGAGAAGAAGAAGGTAAAACAGATCCTGTCTGGGGGTTGGTAGCAGTGAGGGGGGGAAAGACATAAGGAAAGGGTGGAGGAGACTGAATGTAGTAGAAATATTATGTACTTAAGTATGAAAACAGAAAAATGAGACATGTTGAAACTACTCCAAGAATGGGGGTAAGGAGGATAAAGGAGAATGATGAAGGGGTGAATTCAACTATGAAATATTGTAAGAACTTCTATAAATGTCACAATGCATCCCCAGTGTAACAATAAAAGAAAAAAGTTTTAAGAATAATAGATGTGGTAGGGTTTATTGAATAATTTTGTGTACCAAGGTATATCTGCTATAACTATCCCAACAAAGCATATCAGAACTCTTGCAAGAGGAGGTAGAAAACAGATGCAAGTCTATGCTTCCTATACGCATCCTTGCCTAATTAGAACACCAAGAATAAACAAGGATAAGGTACAAAACATGGTCCCCAGTCTGAATTTATGATATCAAGGAATACCCAAAAAACAAAAATCGATGGCTTTATTAGCATGTATATGAGTGTATGTATGTATGTGTGTGTTAGATATAATCAAAGCATATAGCTAGAGAAATAAAGAAAAAGGTAATAAAGGAGATAAAATTCCCCTTCTCCAGGTATG
Organism: Castor canadensis; assembly: GCF_047511655.1. Classification (NCBI taxonomy): domain Eukaryota; kingdom Metazoa; phylum Chordata; class Mammalia; order Rodentia; family Castoridae; genus Castor; species Castor canadensis. Next base: position 162,869,225 of record NC_133391.1, read on the forward strand.
AGAAAGGAAAAGGAATGAAGAAAAGTTTGAAAAGGCTTCCAAGATGAATAATGTCCTTGCTGTGTCTGGAGGATGTGAAAATTTATCCAGCAGAAAAAGGAGGCAGATATAGTAGGCAAAGGAAATAGCACGAATAGAGTCTGAAGTCAAAGGAGATCACCACACAACCAGGGATTCATTAGTAGACTGGACTTGACCAGGTGTTTGCTGGAGAGTGGTAAAAATCAAGAGGAAGAGATAGGTAGAGACCAAGTGACAGAGCCTTTATGGCTAACTTTGTTCAGATTTTGGTTATGACTCATTATTAAGTTGTGGAATCAATTTAGTAGGCTATGCTCTTTTTAAAGTTTAGAAAATCAGAGTGTTTTTGCACTTTGTAAATTTAAGTATTATTTCATGAAGCTTGGGTAAAGAGGTTGGTACTAGTACATGCATAGTTACTGGTCTGTTAAGTAAAATGTGTTCCTTACAAATGTGGTTGTTCTCTGGTGTTCCCCCAATGAAAAAGCTGGCTCTCCACCTCAAAGGAGCCATGAGTCAGCAAGTCCTCCTCCAAGATACACAACTTCCTACCAATTCGCTTGGTGTCTATACACCCATCTATTATCTATCCATCCATCTATCTCTATCTCATGTGCAAAAATAGAGATTATTCTTCTCTCCAGGGCATGTACATTTTTAAAAAAAAAAATAAGCTTCCCTTGGTCCTTCCTATTATTGCTTATACTCTCTCTTCAACAAAATCAGAGATAAAGGCAAAATAGTTTCTGCTGGGTATTGAGGGGGTGGGAGTGAGAGGGAGGGGGCGGAGTGGGTGGTAAGGGAGGGGGTGGGGGCAGGCGGAAGAAATGACCCAAGCGTTGTATGCACATATGAATAATAAAACAATAAAAAAAAAGAATTAACTTAGAAGGTAACACACATGCACAGGAAATCAATGCGAGTCAACTCCCTGTATAGTTATCCTTATCTCAACTAGCAAAAACCCTTGGTCCTTCCTATTATTGCTATACTCTCTCTTCAACAAAATTAGAGATAAGGGCAAAATAGTTTCTGCTGGGTAGCGAGGGGGTAAGAGGGGAAAGGGAGGGGGCAGGAGGAGGGGGGAGAAATGACCCAAACATTGTATGCACATATGAATAAAAGAAAAAAAAATAAGCTTCTGACCCTAATTCTGTCTTATAACTCAGAATATTTAAGTCACAATATGTGAATATCTCATTAATAAAATCCTTTATAAATTTCTATGCTTATAACTAACCAATTAGTAGGTTAGCATTATTTAGGTAGGGTTTGATATGGGGACTTTTGTACTTTCAAAAGCATTGTGCCTCATGATTAGACATGTTCAAAGAGCCAACTGTTTTCAGATGTTTGAAGAAAAACTCTGACAAAAGACAAAGGCCAAAATCAAAAAACAGAACAAGAAGAAACAAAGACAATCCTAAAAACAAGAGAAATTTCCTCTACACCTAATGCCCTTAGGAAGAGTTAAAAGAATACTGTCAATCAATTTTAAAAGAACCATTAAGAGCTCATAGAAATAAATATGAACTCACATTAATGGGGGGAAGGGAGACTTAGGAGATGGTTGAAGGATAAGGTTTTAAAATATGCCCAAATTAAGCCAGGTATGGTAGCACATATCTGTAATCCCAGCACTAAGAATGCTGAAGTAGAAGGATCACGAGTTTAAGGTCAGCCTAGGTTACATAGGAATACTGTGCCTCAAAAATAATTCCAGATTAGATTAACAATTCTGAAGCTACTACACATGTATAACTAAAATTGAACAATGAAGTGAATGGGCAGCAGGTGGTGGGAGCCCGGTTTCTCCATGTTGGAGTGGGAGGTCACAAACATCAAGACAGAGGCTGGAGTGATCCATCTGAATTAGAGCTGGAGCCATCAGTGTGAACTCATGTTAAAGAGGGCTACACAGGAAATATTCATAGATATGGCCTAGAAACATATTTTCTTGGTTCATTGATTTAGAGAACCACCTGGAAGTGATGACAGCCGAATAGCAAAAACACATCTCACACCCACACCTCAGCTTCCAGGATCATTTTCCAATAAAAGAAATCAGAGACCTCAGAGAAATGGATGATTCTAGAAGTGATCAGGAAACCAATGAGATGAAACTGGAGCATTAGTGACAGAAAATAGAAGATGCTAAATAAATAAATGTCAAAGGGAAACAGGAGTCAACTGAAAGGGCCACCAATGACCAAAGATGAAACAATTTAAGCAATAAAATAAAGTAACATTAGATTATAAAGTATAAGATAAATATTCATGGGTCCATACTGTTAATAAGTAGACAGGCAGACAGATTAGATAGATAGATAGATAGATAGATAGATAGATAGATAGATAGAGTCAAATCTCCCATACAAAGGAATTTCAAATAATTTGTGTGCACATCCCTCCTCCCACCTTGCTCCTCCCTACCTGTCCCCCCATCTCCATGCTTTTTGTGGTACCAGGTTTGAATTCATGGCCTGGAACTTGCTAAGCAAGCACCCTAACATTTGAGTCACACATCCAGTCCTTTCTGCTTCAGTTTTTTTTTTTTTTTTTTTTTTTGGTTTGTTTTGTTTTTCAGATAGGGTCTTCCAGTTTTGCCCCAGCCATCCTGGGACCAAAATCCTCCTCCCTCTGCCTCCCGAGTAGCTGGGGCCACAGGTGTGTACCACCACACCTTGTTTGTTTCTGAGATAGTCTCACTAACTTTTTCCCCCTGGTTGGCCTCAAACCTTGATCTTCCTAGTTCACCCTTTCAAATGGCCACATTCTCCTCTTAGTAGAGCACAGCTCCCCACTCCTTCAGCTAAAGTTGCACACAATGACTTCCTCACAAAGACTATAATATAGAAGGGGAAAATAACTTTCCTACATAGAAATCCTACATTCAAAACTGTCTGCCTTTGGTGTGCAGTCACCTATGTGTCTCTAGAGCCACACTTAACCTGAGAAGCACTTCCTCAGCAGATGATGAAGTCAACATCAACCGTGGAGAGTCATGCTGATGGCATGTCCCCTTGATATAGTGAGACAAGAATGCCACTTTACCTCTGTGTTCCTTCTCTCAAAAACCCATAACTTCAGTCTAATCACGAGAAATATCATCAGGGAAAACCCTCTTGATGAACAGTCTACAAAATACTTGACAGAATTCCTTGAAACTGTCAAGGACATCAGAATAAAACAAGGAAAGTTTGAGAAACTATCACAGCCCAGAGGAGCCTAAGAAGTTATGATGACTACCTGGAATGTGATGTTTGGGATGGAATCCTGGAATAAAAATGGGACATTAGGTAAAAACTAAGGCTATGTGAATAAAGTTTGGACTTGAGTTAATAATACTGTATCAATATTGGGTAATTAATTTTGACAAATGTACCATACTCACATAAGATGTAATTAGTAGAAGAAACTGTGTATGTGGTGGGGGGCGGGGGGGAGGCGGAATGTGGAAACTCAGTGCTGTTTTTTAAAACTGTAATTCTAAGCCAGGTGCAGTGGTGTGATTCTGTAGTCCCAGCTACCCAGGAGGCTAAGGATACCTGGAAGCCTTGAGTTCAAGACCAGCCTGGGCAAGACTGCAAGACCTCATCTCAAAAACCAAAACAAAATGAATCTTCTATAAATCAAAAGTCATTTTAAAATAAAAAAAAACTTAGTTTTAAAAAATTCCAGAATTTAGCCCAAAAATAAAAAATATGTTATTTTTTAAATTACTATACTGCATTGACAAAAGGAAAGATCTGCTGTTGACCGTCTTACCCAATGCTAAGAAATATTTCGCCATTTGCAGTGAAATAAAATATAAGGTCTCCATTTCAGAATTCACAGATTACGTTCTGCAATATATTTGGATTCAGCAGGTACGGGGAAATGACACAAAACTCATGTATTGTTTAGTACATTTAAAAAACTATTCTTTAGAGAACATTGCCACTGAGATCCTAAGGAAGTACCAGACAACACCACATTCTCTGAGCTAAATTGGTTGAGGTACATTTTTTAAAGCTCAGGGCTTGAACTCTGGCTTAGTCATCAGATATTTCTGGACCATAAATTTCTCCATCTAAAAAGTGAGTAAACTAATTCTAAACAACCCTTAACGTCCCTTGGCCTTCTAGTTTCCTTGCATTCCATCCGGTGTAGAGTGGAAAGTCAAGAAATACCTTGCAAAGGATTTAGGGTAAGGGGTAGAAAATTATCTATCAATAGCAAGCATTGAGGGGGGCAATTTCTAAGAATCTTTAGTGTTAATCTAGATAGTGTATCACTTTTTTTAAAAGTTAGAATTTGTTTTCAGAAAATGAGGGTTGGGGACATGGCTCAAGTGGTAGAGCACCTGGCTAGCAAGTAAGTGCATGGCTGTAGTTCAAACCCTGGTACCACTCCCCCCAAAAAAGAAAGAAGATAAACAAAGTCATTCAGGTGCTTGGGAATGCAGAGTTTTAAAAGAAACACTGCAAAGGCCTCACGTCTCCAGCAGCATTTGGTTGGAGTCTAAAAATATTTACAGCCTCTCTGGGTCTCAGTTAATGATGAGGTATAATAAACAGTCTGAGCCCATTTTGATGTTTGCTGACAGCTTTCAAGTCCCACAACTCCACCTGCCTCTTCTGCCTCTATCCAGGCAAGCTGATAAGATGGCCCAAGTACTGTCTCTTTTGATACTAATGGAAGTTCAAATCACACAAACCCTGGGGCACTTGGAAACTCTCTCTCACCCGGCCACCTTCTCTTGGTAACAAAAGCAGGCTCACCTCCTTTCCCTGCTCCTTCAGGCCACTTTGCACCTATCAGGGTTTCTGCTTTACTCTGAAAGTAGTGAACTTTTTCATACCTCTTGGTGCTTGTGTGGTGTCATCATTACCAACACCCTAACCAAATTTTGAGAAGAGTTTCATCACAACTCTACAGTATGCCAACAGAGGGAGACTCTTCTTTTTTGTTCTTATCAATCACACAAAAAATTCATTTGAAGTTGTGCATGTTTATGTGTACCTACAATCCCAGTACTCGGGAGACTGATGCAGGAGTGTACATAGCAAGTTCCCAGACAGCTTGTGCTGCATAGTGAGACTATTTCAACAACAAATCATTTGCCAAGTACTGTGCACTGAATGTTTATGCCCCTAAAAATACAAATAATGAAATACTAACCTTCAAGGTGATGGTGTAAGAGGTGGGGTCTTGAGGGTGATTAAGTCATGAGAGAAGAGCCCTCATGAATGAGATTAGTACCTTTATGTAAGAGGCCTAGGAGAGCCTGTGCCACTGTGGGACGTCACAGCTTCCAGCCACCATCTGGAACGGAAGGGCCCTCATCAGATACCTAATATACCAAGGCCTCAATCCTGACCTTCCCAGTTCCCAGAACTGTGAGAAATAAACATTTGTTTTTTATAAATTACCTAGTTTATGGCATTTTGTTACAGTAACCCAAACAGACACCAGGTGTCCATCATAATTAGCACGCCATCTCACAAATCATCCCAACAGGACTCTGCCTAGGGACCCCTCTTCTTTACACAGCCATGTGGGTTCTGGCCTAGTCTACTTAGTTAGAACAAGAGTGAGTTTGCAAGCACATTTCTAACTGTTCATGAACGCTGGACAGTCCTAGAAGGCTTGTGGACAGCTTTTTAACAATGTCGATCAGCCTCAAGACAACTAATCAGTCCTGAGTGAAAACACTTCTAAGAGTCTATCGTTTGAAAGAAACTCTGACAAATAAAGATTAGATTAGGTTCTAGCCCTCAGTATTTCTAAAATAGGAAAGAGCACAGCTGCATTTTAAATCAGTAGTGTGTGCATTATTTAGCAATGCTTTTGTAACTGTTCAAGCTACAGGTGCAATCAGAGGTTAACTTTATCTGCAAGAGCATTTCCATTCTGTATATATGTGTCGTATGTTTCATCTTAAAAGTCTGCTTGACCAGCCTCAGCTAATATAGCTCTGCTGAGATGAAATGGGGACAAAATACTTTTATTCTGGTCCATTGTTAGAGGAGTACAATGCCATTTAAAACAGAGTATTTTCACATTAATATTTTTAAGCTTTGTAATGCTTCCATTTTCAGCTAGTTGAAAAACAAAAGACATCATAATAGCTCTAACAAAGTATTCCTATCAGAGTAAGAGTAATAAGTAGCTGAGTGGCTCCCTGGGGATTATCATATTACATTCATGGAAAACCACCAATGTAACTCAGGCGACATTCAAGTTCACCGTTAAAAGTAATATATCGTTCCCTTTTACTGAGGTCAGACTAATCTGGGTAAGAAAGAAAAACGCTCTACACAAATAAAGAATGAGAAGAAAGACAATGTTCCCCTTGTTGGTTGGTTCCTCCATCTGGGGCTGGTCCAATTGCACACCCGCTTCTTCCTGCTGGCATATTCTGGGGGTGGGAATCAATTCCTTCTTTGTAGATATTAAGAAATTGTGGAGGCATTAAAAAGGGAAATGCTGAATGGATCTAATGTAACTGGAGACAAAGGATTTAAGTGATGTAGAGGAAGAGGACAAGAGGAAAGCTGGTCAGGATCTGGAGAGATCAGTGTCCTCACTAGTGGGAATGGGCGGACCTGAGGTCACGCCGGAGTCTACCCAACAGCACAGTACCTCAGCAGCACCAAGGTTACTCTTCTTTCTGTAGTTCTCCATGGTTCATGTCGACAATCAGTTCGACAACCAGAGCAAACAGCTGATTGCACTTGGCACTAAATTTAAAAGGGACTTTTACAAAATAACTAAAAGACAATGCTTCTTAAATGCTCTATTTAAAATGAGGTTGTGTGTGTGTACGTGTGCATAAGTGCGTGCGTGTGTGTGTGTGTGTGTGTGTTTCATTCTACCTACCATGGTGGGAATATATTTTTCCTTTGCCTTTTAGGAAACACAAGCTCTATATACATTATGTCAAAGATGCACATATGTTTTGGACCTGAGGTCCAAAATTGTTTTAATGGTGATTTAACTTTGAGATAATTTTGACTGTTAAAGAATTTACTCCATAGAGAAGAGAATAAAATGGAGATGGGTTGGGGGGGGTTGTCTAGTTGGGGTTTTTTTGTTGTTGCTTTTAATTTTAAGTGGATGATCAAACCATCATTTTGCTAAAGCAATAAACCTCAAGTGGAGATCATGCCATCAGTAAGTAGGTCACTGAAAACTAAAATGATATCAGATGTAGTCTAGGATTTCAGTTTAGCAAGATTATCTTTTGTAATTGTTGTTTAAAAAAAAACCCTATTTTTACTAACAGCTTGGGGGAGTGTTAAAGTGTTTTTAAGACTATCTTACAAGCATAAAATTCTTCCTCCTACGAGAAGTACTCTTTCTGAAGAGTACTTCAGTACAATTGTTCATAGAATAAGGTTTTGACCTTACAAGTGTAAGTCCTACAGTCCACAGGGGCTCTGTTCATGGATTTTCAATCCAGGACTGGTCCTGCTCTTCCTTGAAGTACTGTACTACTGAGCAAGCAAATGATTTGCCAAGAAAGTTTCTTTTTATAGAATTCCACCTAACAAAAAAGGATAGAGATGGAATGGGCCACTTTACAACACCTATGGATGAATGGACCTACCCACAAGCATCTTAAAAGGAAAGGCAAACAGATATATGTGTCTGCTAACAGAAGTGCACCCCACTGTCTGTGGAACTGCAAAATTGAACCCGAATTGAGTAAATTTTTATTTCTAACTAGATGTTTATAGGAAATGTTCTATGACACTGAATCAGTGAAACTGACCTATGGAAACTATGAGAAAGCCAACATGGTTTCCTCAGCAAATAAATTACAAGGGATATTTTAAAAAGATGGAAAAATCTACAAAAATTAAAGGACATTTAAGAGATGTAAAGCCACCACAAGGCCCGCCCCTATACGAATCCTGATTCAAAACAAGCCAACTAAAAAAATAACAGGATACATACATTACTGTTAAGCAGCCATTATTATTTACTTTACAATTAACAGTAGTATTTTATTATGTTAAAAAAGAGAATTCTTATCTTTTACATTCACAGATCAAAATACAGGTTTTTAAAAATTAAGTGTGGGGGCTGGTGGAGTGGCTCAAGAGGTAGAGCTCCTGCTTAGCAAGTATGAGGCCCCGAGTTCAACCCAAATACTACCAAAATATTAAATAAATAAAACTAAGTTTTGTTTAACAAAACAGAAATTTTTTGGAATAATTCCTCTAGGAATGACTGTTTCTCCCACCCTTCACCTGCCCCTAAGCTGAGGTTCCCTTCCATCTTGCCTCAGAAATGCCTTATACCTCTGTCTGTCTGTCTGTCTCAATCTCTCTTTCCACCTACCTGTTGCATAATAATGTTACTGAGTGTTGCTACCACAGGACTGAGCACCATAATGTCAAGGACCGTGCCATAATTGACCTGGCCTTCTCAATGCTTAACACTTAGTAAATCAATAAGTGAATGAATGTAGGAAGGATTCATTAAGACCTATACTTTATTTCCAGATAGACATGTTTATAGCAGCAATGAGTTTTGAGCTCTTCAGTGCAAATCTTAAATGATCCTGATTCACAATTATCAGTGTTTGGGCTACATCTTCCTCCAAAGAGACAACAATGATTAGTTGTAATAGCCAACTTTACAGCCTGCTCCTGCACACCAGCCACTGTTGTGAGCACTTCACGTGTTTCAAATCATAGTTTCCTATGACACAGACCTATGACGATCATCCTCATTTTAGACTTGAGAAACCTGACGCACAGAGATGTGGACAAATGTCCAAGGTCTTTTGAAGGACACACCTAGGATTCATACCCTTGAAGTTTGCATCCAGAAAATCCTTGCTTGGCCATGTTCAAATGTGTTCCTTAAACAGCTAGAATCCTGCTGACCTGGCAACCATGGATCTTACAGAAATCAGCAAGTCAGGGCCATGGCAGTTCTAAGCACCTGATTCATACATTGTCACTTTATCCCAGCCAGAAAACATGCCAAAATCATTGCAAACTTGGGAAGAAAGATAACCAGTATGCCCTATCAAAATCATTTATATGTCCTTCTGATGTTTAGTTGAGTCAATCAAACTGCTTCACACTCAAGTCCAGATATTTTGTCCAGCTGGCTAAAGAATGTCTTCTCAGGGTGAGATCAGATGTGGCATTGACTCCATCTATGAGACATCCATCACTGACTGGGAGCAAAAACAGATTCCCAAGTTAGCTCTTTCCTTCCTGCCTCCTGCCCCAGATGGGTACTCCTTCTCACTTAGACTATTACAGTTAATCAAGGTTATGGACACACTGGACATTCCTCCCTTACTTGAAGAATTTGGATTTGGTCAAAATAATTGTTGAACAAAATATTCAAGCTAGAATGGGATAGAATTTAATTGACCCTTCCTTTTTCTTTCTTTTTTCTTCCAAGGAAGAAAGAGTCTGACTCCAGAATTCTTGGCTAGGCCATTACTCAAGCCACAAATACTTTAGTTATCCAATGAGTCACTGGCCTTCAACCACACTTTAAATAAAGACCTTCTATCATGTTCTCCACATGTGCCTCACTCCCAATTTGTGTACCCTACGAATGCTAAGCTGTTGAGAGTTCTCTTCTCATTTCTTTCTCCAGAGCTATGTTCCAGCAGTTACTTCAAGAGGATTATTGCCTGTTTTCTACTGAAGTTCAAGCAACAAACTTTCTAATTAATTCAGCTCCCAGCCTGTTGCAGTCAGTCCTAACACTATCCACTTTCTTTCTTTATTCTTCTTTTGGAGGGCATTTATTTTATTATGGCACAATTTACATACATAAATTTTACCATTTTAGCCATTTTTATTGTACAGATAGCATTTTCACTGTTGTGCAACAACCACCGCCAATTTTTCACTGAACTTTTTCATCTTCCCAAACTGAAATTTGTTAACCACTATCTACCCAGTCTCTAGCAACCACCATCTTACTTTCTATCTCTATGAAATTGTCCTTGCTGTTTTGACGTTTCTAATAACTGTGACAATCACTAAAAGGGTGGTGGGCTGCTGAAACAAGGAAGCCTAAATCTTTTTATCCTTAATTATTCATTTGTCAACTTTTGATTGTTAAATATATAAATGCCCCTTATTCTCAATTCTCCATTTCAGTCCACTTGCCTTCCAGATTGCTGTAGGTGCATTTTTGCAGTTCTTAATATAATAAAATATGGAGCAGCAAAAGTGATTTAAAGTGTGCAAGAGAAATAAGCTGCACCATTAGTTTATCAAAGACCTCTTAAATTACATATATTTCAATATCATCTCTCTCTTCATGGACAGTGTTAGCCATGGTCAATTAAGAATTTTCTACTTGGATGCCAGTGGTTTATAGCCATCATCCTAACTACTTGGGAGGCTGAAATCAGGAAGATTGTGGTTCAAAGACAGCCCAGGCAAAAAGTTTGTGAGACACTATCTCCAAAATAACCAGAGCAAAGGGGACTGGGGGCATGGCTCAGGCTGTAGAGTACCTACTTTGTAAGTGCAAAGCTCTGAGTTCAAACCCCAGTACCACATACACACACACACACACACACACACAAAATATCTAAGTTTGAGGCAGTCAATTGGTTTCCCACAAAAAGCTTTCTACTTATTTGTTTTATTTATTTACTTATTTAAGTTTTTTTTTAATTTCCTTTATTCATATGTACATACAATGATTGGGTCATTACTCCCCCCCTCTCCCCGGCCCCTCCCTTTTCTCCCACCCCCTCCCTCATACCCCCACCCCCTTTGTTTCCAAGCAGATACTGTTTTGCCCTTATCTCTAATTTTGTTGAAGAGCGAATATTATCAATAATAAGGAGGACCAGGGGTTTTTGCTAGTTGAGGTAAGCATAGCTGTATAGGGAGATTCCTACTTTTGCTTTCCTGTACATATGTGTTACTTTCTAAATTGATTCTTCTCAAACTAACCTTTTCTCTAGTTCCTGGTCCCCTTCTCCTATTGGCCTCTGTTGCTTTAAAACTTCAGCATTAGTTCCTTTCCATTGAGGAAATCAAATGCTATCTTTTTTTGGGGGGCGGGAATTACCTACCCATCCTCATACCTCCCTGTGTGCACTTGCCTTGTCATGTGATCAAAGTCCTATCCCCTTGTTGCGTTTGCCCTTGATCTAAAGTCGGCATATGAGGAAGAACATACAATTTTTGGTCTTCTGGGCCAGGCTAACCTCATTCAGAATGATGTTCTCCAGTTCCATCCATTTACTTGTGAATGATAAGATTTCATTCTTCTTCATGGCTGCATAAAATTCCATTGTGTATAAATACCACTTATTTAAGTTTTAAACAAACAATATTTTCCCTTCCCAAATGTTTCTGAGCTTGCATATCAGGAAACAAGCAAAATGGTGAACCTCAGAAAAGAGCAACCAGGAAAAGTTTAAATAAGTCAAGAATGAGGGACAAGCTGGGCGTTGGTGGCTCACGTCCATAACCCCAGCTACTCAGGAGGCAGAGATCAGGAGGATCGTGAGACCCTACCTCAAAAAAAAAAAAGAATGAGGGAGAGTAAAACAACTTCTCAGCACCCGAGGGCAAGGACTGAGACAGTAATGACTGCTTTCTTTTAAAATTAAGTGGGCAACTAGGAATAGAAGGAAAGTTCCTCAACATTATAAAAGCTATATATGACAAACCTACAGCCAGCATTATACTTAACGGAGAAAAATTAAAACCATTCCCTCTAAAATCAGGAACCAGACAAGGATGCCCACTATCTCCACTCCTATTCAACATCGTACTGGAATTCCTAGCCAGAGCAATTAGGCAAGAAGAAGGAATAAAAGGAATACAAATAGGTAAAGAAACTGTCAAAATATCCCTATTTGCAGACGACATGATCCTATACCTTAAAGACCCAAAAAACTCTACTCAGAAGCTTCTAGACATCATCAATAGCTACAGCAAGGTAGCAGGATATAAAATCAACATAGAAAAATCATTAGCATTTCTATACACTAACAATGAACAAACGGAAAAAGAATGTATGAAAACGATTCCACTTACAATAGCCTCAAGAAAAAATCAAATACCTAGGTATAAACCTAACAAAAGATGTGAAAGACCTCTACAAGGAAAACTATACACTTCTGAAGAAAGAGATTGAGGAAGACTATAGAAAGTGGAGAGATCTCCCATGCTCATGGATTGGTAGAATCAACATAGTAAAAATGTCGATACTCCCAAAAGTAATCTACATGTTTAATGCAATTCCCATCAAAATTCCAATGACATTCATTAAAGAGATTGAAAAATCTACTGTGAAATTTATATGGAAACACAAGAGGCCACGAATAGCCAAGGCAATACTCAGTCAAAAGAACAATGCAGGAGGTATCACAATACCTGACTTCAAACTATATTACAAAGCAATAACAATAAAAACAGCATGGTACTGGCACAAAAACAGACATGAAGACCAGTGGAACAGAATAGAGGATCCAGATATGAAGCCACACAACTATGAGCAACTTATCTTTGACAAAGGAGCTAAAAATATACGATGGAGAAATAGCAGCCTCTTCAACAAAAACTGCTGGGAAAACTGGTTAGCAGTCTGCAAAAAACTGAAACTAGATCCATGTATATCACCCTATACCAAGATTAACTCAAAATGGATCAAGGATCTTAATATCAGACCCCAAACTCTTAAGTTGATACAAGAAAGAGTAGGAAATACTCTGGAGTTAGTAGGTATAGGTAAGAACTTTCTCAATGAAACCCCAGCAGCACAGCAACTAAGAGATAGCATAGATAAATGGGACCTCATAAAACTAAAAAGCTTCTGTTCATCAAAAGAAATGGTCTCTAAACTGAAGAGAACACCCACAGAGTGGGAGAAAATATTTGCCAATTATACATCAGACAAAGGACTGATAACCAGAGTATACAGGGAACTTAAAAAACTAAATTCTCCCAAAACTAATGAACCAATAAAGAAATGGGCATGTGAACTAAACAGAACTTTCTCAAAAGAAGAAATTCAAATGGCCAAAAAACACATGAAAAAATGCTCACCATCTCTAGCAATAAAGGAAATGCAAATTAAAACCACGCTAAGATTCCACCTCACCCCTGTTAGAATAGCCATCATCAGCAACACCACCAACAACAGGTGTTGGCGAGGATGCGGGGAAAAAGGAACCCTCTTACACTGTTGGTGGGAATGTAGACAAGTACAACCACTCTGGAAAAAAATTTGGAGACTACTTAAAAAGCTGGACATCGATCTACCATTTGATCCAGCAATACCACTCTTGGGGATATACCCAAAAGACTGTTACTCCAGAGGCACCTGCACATCCATGTTTATTGCAGCACTATTCACAATAGCCAAGTTATGGAAACAGCCAAGATGCCCCAGCACTGACGAATGGATTAAGAAAATGTGGTATCTATACACAATGGAATTTTATGCAGCCATGAAGAAGAACGAAATGTTATCATTTGCTGGTAAATGGATGGAATTGGAGAACATCATTCTGAGTGAGGTTAGCCTGGCCCAAAAGACCAAAAATCGTATGTTCTCCCTCATATGTGGACATTAGATCAAGGGCAAACACAACAAGGGGATTGGACTATGAGCACATGATAAAAGCGAGAGCACACAAGGGAGGGGTGAGGATAGGTAAGACACTTAAAAAACTAGACAGCATTTGTTGCCCTTAATGCAGAGAAACTAAAGCAGATACCTTAAAGCAACTGAGGCCAATAGGAAAAGGGGAACAGGAACTAGAGAAAAGGTTAGATCAAAAAGAATTAACCTAGAAGGTAACACCCACGCACAGGAAATCAATGTGAGTCAATGCCCTGTATAGCTATCCATATCTCAACCAGCAAAAACCCTTGTTCCTTCCTATTATTGCTTCTACTCTCTCTACAACAAAATTAGAGATAAGGGCAAAATAGTTTCTGCTGGGTATTGAGGGGGGGAGCGGGAGGGTTTGGAGTGGGTGGTAAGGGAGGGGGTGGGGGCAGGGGGGAGAAATGAACCAAGCCTTGTATGCACATATGAATAATAAAAGAAAAAAAATAAATAAAAAAAAATAAAATTAAGTGGGCAGAATGCAAAGCATGGCAGGCGAAGCCCACTGCCTAAGGATAAAGCCAGATGCAGGGTGGGGACTTCAGGCAGGCAAAGGAGAAAGTAGAAGAGTTTAACACCCAAGACTTAGGCCATAGAGCTTCTTCACGATAGTCATTTTTCCATCTCATATAAATAAGGGGGAAACAGAGCTTAGATAGTAAACTCTACCCCTATTCCAACCCTCGAATAAACTCTCTAGCAAAGTAGATTTTTTTAATCACTGGGGATTAGAGGATGCTATGGTTTACACAGGAACTGTTCTCCAAAAGGCTCATGTGTTGAAGGCATGGTTCCCAGTTGATGAGCCCAATCATTGAGAAGAAGCCTGAGGGGTCTGACTTAATCAATGGATTAATCCCTTGATGGATTCCTGATATGATGGCCTTATTGGGAAGTGGGAAAAAGTAGGATGTGGGGCCTAATTGGAGGAAGTAGACCTTTAGGGTTGTGCCTTGTCCCCAGCACCTTCCCCATGTCTCCCCTCCTTACTTCCTGGCTACTGTGAGGTGAACAACTTGGCTCCATCATGCCATTCCACCACAATGTCCTGCTTTACCATGGTCCAGAAACAATGGAGCCAGCTAGCTATAGACTGAACCCTTAGAAACTGTGAGCCAAAATAAAACTTTCCTCCTCCAAATTGGTTCTCCCAGGAATTTGTCATAGCAATGAAAAGTCTAACACAGTGGGAAATGGGTATGTGGCCCACCAATAAATTTTTAAGAGCCTAATTTAATAAAACACCTTTCATTATCATTGATGACTTAGTTTAGAAAACCTCTTTCATTCCCATATCTCATTAGGGTCAGAGTACTCACACATATTTAAGCAATCTTTCTATGCGTTGTGTTTTACTAAACAATATATAATACATTAAATATAATGTACCTATAATACATGGTGTGTGTGGAGAGAGACCTCAAAATGGGTTCACAAATGTATCACTGCTTTTTGGATATTGCTCTCTTGAAATGCAAAATATGAGAAAAGGGGTCTTTGGGCTCCGTGAAAGTCTTCTTAGGGCAAGATGATGATGATTGATCATTTAGTGGTTCTATGACCCCTTTAATAAAGGGAAAAAGTGTTCTGAGCAATTCCTAGCAGGGTAATTACAAGGGACTTTCTACAAGAACCATCTCTGCTTACCATTCTAAATGAATTATCCTTCCCAAGAGTGTGCTTAGCCCTGAAACTTCCCCATCCAAAATCCTACAAGCTTCTCTGTGAGAAAAACAACCATCATTTCCTTCTAGCCATGCCTAAACTGTTCTAGGGCAAGGATTGGGGCTCTTAACAAGTCCAGAAACAATCACATTTGTGGTGTGAACTAACTCCCAAAGGCAGAGACAAGAGATTTTGTGACATTTTTCAAACTTCTTTCCAGTGGCACTCCAAAAAAGCCACTGGTCTTGAAAAGCAATTAAAATCCACAATAGTTTCATAGTGAATATGTTATCCAGAACCATCAAATAGTTGCTGAAATAAACCAGAATCTGGAGAAAAAAAAAAAAGCCTCAGCAACTAAAAATATAAAAGGAAGTAATGGCAAGGTAGACACAACCTAGAACCCTTCATCTACACAGACAAAACAACTGTGACACTCACTTCAAAAGTTTTCATTTTCCTTCCACGGAGTGGTCATAGTTAGGCTGCTTGTGTCTTGGGGAATTGTTTTTTCCCTTCCTTATCCTAACATCAAAATGTAACCACAATGGGAACACAACAGCTAAAATCCCAACAGTTATTTCTCTGTGAGATCTAGTTTTCTCTCCAGCTGAGCTCATCATACCCCAGTTTAGCAGCTATTCTTTTGCAAGTCACAGTAAACACTGCAATAGACACAAACATAGAATACAGGTAGTAAGAAAATCCTTGCCAAAAATATCCCGACCTCTGCACTGGAAAACTTCCTTTTCGGACTTTCTTTAGCCCTTCAAGGACCTGTGCACATCTGCCTGCCACATGACACATACTGACACCTTTTGTTGAGCTGTGTCCCCTTGCTTTCCTGTTCCAGCTACTGTGTGTGTGGCTGGAGGCTGTGAGCCGGTATCAGGGCCAACAATCCCTTGTGGTTCAGGGATGTCTGCCCATTAAGAGGAGAGAAGAGGTCACTGGAAAAGGAATTCTCCTTTAAGTAGCTTGCTCAGCAAGATGTGGTGAGTATCCGATTCACCATACAGGGTCAGTTGTTACAGTCTTTATTGGAGAACAGGAAGGGAGGAGAAAATCTGTGTGTCCCTCCCAGCTTGCGCACTCTGCTTTCTGATAAGAGGAGGAACAGAGCCAGTGATGTCCCCTAAGTCCTGGGCATCTCCTTGGCTGGGAACATCCCCCAACCCCAGCTTGAGCTGCAAGATAGGAAAAGGATATATTTGAAACACTTGGTTTTTAAGTCATTTCACACATATGAAGCACTATAATTGAGAGGTATTTTTTAAATCTCACATCATATAAGTCAGCTTCTATGTCTGCTCCTATTTTTTCATCTGATTTGTGCTCTTCATTCTAACTTTTTAAAGAACAGATAACAGAATTAATTGATCAGTGTGACTCCTAGGGCAGTGGGAAAACATTTGCACATAGTGTGTTCTGAATCAATCTTTTGTTCTTTTCTCAAAAAGCAATTTACCCTTTTCTTTCCTATTTTCTTCATTCCCCCTTCTTTTGATTTCACAGTTTTTATCCCCTGCCTTTTTTCTGTCTCCCTTTGATCCTCCTTATGAGTACTACCTTCTCTCTCCCCTTGTTCTTTCAATTTTTATTTCACAAGATTCCTGCCTTCTAGAATCCACTCAGGCTTTCAGAATCACGAGAACTAGTGATGAAAGATGTCACTGAAAGGCACCTGGGGATGGAATTGCCATCCACCAGACAGCCCAGGTCTGCCCCAAGATGCAAGGCAGGAGAGTGAGAGGCAAAGGCAGAGGAAAGGTAAAGAAAAGGTGGAATTCTCTTGGAAAAGTAATGGAATTCAGTTGCGACAGAAGGCTAGCCTCTTCCCTCTGTACTGTTCTCCTTCACTGAGGGGAGGAGAGGGAACTGGCTTATTGACACAATGAACAAATCATGCCCAGCTGCAGGAAATGAGCAAGCACACAAGAAAAAAGTCCCTAAAATCAAAATGACAGGAATTATAGTATGTGCCAAACAAAAGTTACCAGCTTTCCAGGAAAAACTCATTCATAAATCAGAGAAAATTATGCTCATCTACTCCAGAGAATAGAAAGAATCCTCTATGCATAACCTGTGCTACAAGGACCCCCAACACAGCTGTCAGGCAAAAGCCAAGTGAGAGGACTTCTAAGAAACTCTGCAACTAAGGATAAAATCACTTCATACAGCCAGAAGGCCACCAACATATCCAGGTGCCCCATATATACATCCAACTATCAGAACAGATGATAATAGAGAAATATGAATGCCTAACCGAGGCAATGGTGTTACATGCTGGCCAAGGAAGTTATCTCATTCTATCATTATGACTTCCTGTCCTGGGCACCTCACAAGTGGACAAAGTCAAGGTGTCACCTAGGCTAATCCTGCCTATGTCCCAGACCACACCCTGAATTAGTAACAGAGTTCAACAGCAGTCTGTGCAGAAACCAACAGGCAAACTCATGTAAACACTTGTAATTGCCTACTAGCAACTGCTAGAGTCACTGTGGTTCACCCACCATAAAATTGTTCCCTGCATCCACAGTGACTGAGATCCCTGTAGGGCGCAGTGGAGTTGAGGTTGAGAAGACAGAAGGAAAGAAAGACCACGTGGTTCCAAGTCTTTTCTCCCATCTTTGTTGTTTTTTTTTTTTTTTAATTATTCATATGTGCATACAAGGCTTGGGTCATTTCTCCCCCCTGCCCCCACCCCCTCCCTTACCACCCACTCCGCACCCTTCCTCTCCTCCCCACCCCCTCAATACCCAGCAGAAACTATTTTGCCCTTATTTCTAATTCTCCCATCTTTTTGTTTGTTTGCTTGCTTGCTTCTTTTAAGCATTTTCTTTTCTGTTTTATCAAAAAACTTTGGCCCATGGGCCCCACAGTGGGTTTCAAATTCCAAGCAGAACATGAAATCAATTGCTACTTCTGTAGTTTTCTTAAATTATGTCAGTTTCACAGGTTTTCAAATACTGACAAGTTCCAAAAAACAAAATTACATGGAAGGAATACATTTTCACTCGTCTTGTGGTACTGGAGCTAGACCTTTACTAAGCCTGTTTCCTAAAGGGTTTTCTTTTCAAGCAAAATCGTCAGAGAAAGCTGAGTACTCTCGGGAGGGAAACTCACTGGGTAGGTGAAAAACTCATACATTTTAAAAAGCCATTCCTTCAAAGATAAGCAAAAAGTATTCATCCTGAACTGCTATGACATTATTTTAAATAATTCCATTTTAGGCCAGATTAAGTTCACTCATGGATTATTTTCTTTCTCAAAATATCAAAATGCTTTGTAGAGATAACAAATTAAGCCTCATAAATCTTTTTTCAAGGTTAAAAAAAAAGAATCACGCTTGCTTCTAGAGGGCAAAATTTTGGTTTTCTCCACTGTTTTTTCTTTTTCTTTTCTAGAGGCAAAAGCAGAGGTGGCCAGAAAGCCCAGAACTGTGCAGGGTGGTAGACGAGACGACTCTTACTACAAAATAAACCAAGCTGGCTCCCACCTTTTCTGTTCCTGGAGAAGAAGCAAAAATTCTTCAGGAAAATCACTTTGGCTGTCAGGGCACCTCAGAGACCTGGGACTCCCAGATTTGACACTCAACCCATTGGCTTCCTATAGGACTTTCTTCTTTCTTTACTTGTCCCAATCCCAGTTTTTCTTTTGTAATTCGGGCCTTTCTTGCCATTGAGATTCTGTTAGCTCCGAATTTACTTGTAACTGTTAAAGGTGAAGGCTTCCTCCAGCAACCTGTTCATGCATGGGGCAGGGGTGAATCTTTTAGAAAGCAGATCAATTGTCCTCTTACACAGTCTCTCTCATCCCCTATTCCCTACATGTGCTAAGATAATTCCATATTATTGTCATTTTTTAAAATGCCCTAAAGAGTTTGGGTGCAACTCAATGGTAGAGTGCTTGCTTCACACACACAAGGCTTGGGTATTATCCCCAGGACCACAAGAAAACAAAAAAATAGGAAACTTCTTAGTTGGACATGGTGGCACATCCCTGTCTCCTTTGAGGGCTGAAGCAGGAGGATAACCTTGAGTCTGAAGCCTGAACTATATAACAAGACTATTTCAAGAAAGAAAAAAATGAAAAAGCCCCCAAAAGAGTTAACATGTTTAAGTACTTGGGAACTTTGGATAAAGGGTCTAAGAGAAACAAGAAAAGAGGAAATGCAAGCACATCCCATAAATTGTTTCAACATCCATGCTGAGAGATTATGAGCAGGCAGAAAACAAAAGGGCCCTATGAAGAATTTAAGAGATAGATTGTATTCCAGAGCCAACTGTGGAGTTGTTACAAAGGGTTCTTTAAATATTTCTGATGGGAATGAAATGAATTACGACCAATGAGGGGAAGAAGGATGTGAAAGGTCAGGATGTCAGGTAAATGAAAATGGTGAATTTCCTTGTGGGCCATTCATACCTCACCCCTTCAATGAGTTCTTTTTCCCTCCTTATTTATGACTTGGAAGTTAATTATTCTTTGCATAATTTATTTCTTACTTCAGCAAATCTAGTTCAGATTTGCTTCTGCTCTGATCACCCCCAAATTCCATAGATTACAGTTTTAAAGGTGTAAAGATGGGATATTTTTATGATTCATTAAAAGATATTTCTGTAGTGCTGAGGATCAAACCCAGGACCTTGCACATGCTAGTCAAGCACTCAACCACTGAGATACATCCCCATTCTTCCATCTTTGTCTTCTTCTTCTTCTTGTTTTTTTTTTTCTTGGTGATACTGGATTCCTCCATCTTTTGAAGTTAAAAAATGCCCTAACTACTCATCATTATTCATCCAATCGTTAGAAATTTTTGTTTGCTTTCTTGTTTTTATGTGTGTGTGTGTGTGTTTGGGGGGTAAGTTTACTGGGGTTTGAACACAGGGCAGGTGCTCTGCCACTGGAGCCACTCTGCCAGCCCATTTAGTGTTGGGTAATTTCAAGATAGGAGCTCCTGAACTATTGCCCTAATTGGCCTCGAACCACAAACCTGATCTCTGCCTCCGAGTTGCTAGGATTATAGGAGTGAGCCTCTGGCACCCGGGTCCAATCATTAGACTGGTATATGGAATCAAATGTATACCAGTATCTGTATTATGGGCTGGGTTTACTAAACATCCAGAATTAGCCAGGCATGGTGGTGCATAGCTGTAATCCCAACACTCTAGAAGCTGAAGCAAAAGGATTGTGAGTTTGAGGATAGCCTGTACTGTATAGCAAAAACCTATCTCAAAAAAAAAAAAATCCCATGGCATTAAGAGTCATTTATGGAGACCTAAAGTGAATAAAATCCACAGTGGAATACAATATGTTAGACACCAGCACTTGTGACTTCTTTCAGGCACCAGCATCCTGAGAGCTACCTGCCAGAACTATATGATATTTATCTTTCCTTTAGCCCTAGCAAAAATGAGCTGCTCTTCTTTGCTACAAAAAGGGAAACTGAGGTACTGAGCAGCTGAACAATTGACCTCACATCCCATAAGGAGCTTCCCTCCTGCATCTGACACAACCTGCCCTTGACTTCCCCACTCTTTGCTGGAAACAATGGAGAAAAGCTGGGTCCTAGACCTTTGCTCATCCAGACTGACATGAAACAAGCCCTTTGTGATACTCAGCTAACCCAGCTTTCCAGGGTTTAAATTTTAAAACGAGCATGACATTATTTGGTGCTAGGCTTTTCTGGGTTTTATTGTTTTGCTTTGTGCTTTATTTGTTTTTAACATAGAAAAGGAAAAAATAATTTTAAATGTACAAAATCTTTTTTTTTTAAGAGTCCAACAACAGAATATGGTGCAAAAAGTCCTCCCAATTTACCCATGCCTGGAGTCTCTTCTGGTCACACTCTGACACATTAGCCCAGGGGTCAATGCGTGTTTTCTGTAAAGAGCTAGTTACGAAACATTTCAGGCTTTGGAGTCGTAAGGTCTCAACTCTGCATTTGGAACTTCAGAGCAGCCATAGTTAATACATAAATAAGCAGGCGTGGTTGTGTTCCAACAGCTTTATTTTAAAAACAGCCTTGGGGCTCCATTTAATCCACTCTTTACTTCACAGAGTTGTATTTCCCTGCGGGGTCTCCTTTGATGTTCAGTCCTTAACCTGGGGTCCCTAGGCTTCAGGGAGTGTCTAAACTCTCCTCCTGAAATCATTTGCCAGACTTTGCTTTCATGTCCTTTTGTGGGTCTGGGTATTTTTCAGCTCTCATCAGATTCTCAAAGACTCCATGACTCAAGGTTTAATCTGAGACCTACAGTTCCACTATTGGCTACCAACTGCAGCATCAAGTTCAAGAGCCCTCACGCCTTACTGCATTCTTAATTCTTTTCCACTGCACTTCATGGGCAGCGTTCACTGCACCATTGCTTGGGCCCTCCAAACACATTGGATGACTTACTTCCCTCTGAGCCCTTGCAACTACTTAGGAAGCAGTTCCACACAGCCAGTACTGGACTAGAGAATTCTAGATCACTGAGGGGGAGGAGAGGGACAATCTTGAACAGGGAAAGGTCAGAAGTCAGACAAGCAGCACACAATCCCCAATTCAGCCTGGCAGGGAGAGTTAAAGACATTGTCAGAACACCCAGGAGGGCTGCCTAACCCAAGTTTGGGGTCAGAGAATGTTTCTGAGAGGAAATCCTGCGTTAACCAAGGTCTAAAGAATGTCTAGGAATCTGAATCTGGGACCAGAAGTTTGCTGAACAAAAGATACATGAAAATATCCATGAACAAAGCACAGTACAGTTTGTCAGGCATAAGGCAGGGTGGGAGTGGAGAAGACTAGACTGCAGAGGGGAGAGGGGCTATGTAATTGAAGATCTTGTTCCTGGATTAAAGCTTGTTCTTTATAATAAAGACCATGAGAAATTTTCTCATGGTCAGTTGGCTAGCTGAACAGGGCTTTGACATGACTGGGAGCTATTCAAAAATGGAATCCGAGGTCTCAGACCTACTGAATCACACATCCCAGGGTGACTCATGTACACACAGGACTTTGGGAAGTGCTCCTTTACCCTGGGTAAACCGTACCCCTATGACTTGTGACAAACTCCTACCTACCTAGGTTTCTCAACTGGCCCCCAGGGTGGTAATCCCTCAGGGTGCTTCCTAAGTGTGCAGATGTCCAGCCTCTCTCTGGCCCTGGTTGGAGAGAAGGAATTTGCTCTTCCCACAGGTGTTCAAGGATGACTAGAACCTTAAGGAAGTTTTACAAAATACATTTCCTGATCCCCCACTCCGTCATATGAATTGCTTCTATGTTCTCATAGCAGCCAATTCTCCCTTGTGGTCTACAATTATTTTTACACATCTGTTTTCCTTAGTAGACTGCGAACTCTTTCCTTCTGATTTGCTTTTGTGTTTTCAATGCCTGCAGTATGCCTTCAACTCAGTAAATACAGGAATCAAAGTGGCCTCTACCTGGCCAATTAGTGTGATCCACTGGCCAGGCCAAAGGTCAAACGTGGCATTAAAACAAAAGTAGGTTCAGTTTTAATGAGCAGCTTATCAGTAAGATTTTGTTGTCAATATCTAAATAGGTGAGTTCCTGTTACCTGTTCAGGCTGAAATTTTTCCTGGTCCTACCTATAGCTGGTCTTCTTCCTCCCTCCAACAGCTGCCCTCTAGGGCAGCTCCTGCCAGTCACCCAAAGCCACTACCTCCCCTCCTCCAAACATCACTACCTTCATTTCACTGGCCTTGCAAGCCATCCAGGGACTGCATGTCACCATTTGACCTTCTGTGACAGCAAATTCCTCTGACTGACCACAAGCTACATGAAGAAGCTATTTCCTCTTATTTGTTCCACTTTGCTTTTTAACCAGTTACTCTTTTTAAGGGAATAATTTTTAAAGGAGAAATTAAATCCATTGTTGTTTTGTTGTGTCTTGGGATAGGGGTCAGGAGATATGAATGGTTTAAAAACCTCTTGTAGGAATTCTAATTTAATTTCAATTTTTTCCTGCTTATGTAAATAACATGTCCACTTTGCAAATTTTATAAAATAAAGACAAATAATATACATCCTACCATGGAGTGTTCTGATTAAATTATCTATGAAGAGGATTTAGCCTTAAACAATCACATTAGCATTTCCTCATTAGTAAATGGTTTTGTCGTCTAAGCCTCCGGCAGCCAGAATCAAATGTGGATCTGTGCAATGTTTTGATGCCTGCAGCATTAGTGCCTCCAAAGTAAAAAATGATGTGAGTCATAGGACAGAGCCACAACAGCTGAAGCTCCACATGAAGTGAAGAGACAGGTAAATTCCATGTGCAAGTCACTCTACTAATGAAACTGCCAGGAAGCTTTCTCCTTCCAGCTCTCCCTGGGGTTGAGGAAGAAACCAGAAAACAACTACAACAGGGTGAAAGATGTAGCTTCCTTCCCAAACACTTTGGTACTTCCAAAAATCTGTGAAACTATTTCCTTCCCTCCTCAACCTGTTCTCATCAGCAGCCTCTCAGGTGTCTGTCGATGGCACCCTGGTTACTGTAGGAGGAACACTCAGTGATGAGGCACTTTAGCCTACTGGTCACATGGGGCTTTAAAAAAAACCCACATATTTATTTTTAATTGATGCATAATGATTATACATCTGTACAGAATGTAGTGTAATGTTTAGATGCAGACTTTGTGCAGTGAGCAAATCAGAAACTTAGCGTGCAAGCTAGGATCCCTTTCCTAAGGGATCCTCAGGAAAAACCCCGGAGGGCTTTCTCAGTAATAGGTCTTTCATGGACTTCTTTCTCTCACATAAGAGCAACTTTGTTGTTTTATTTGTTAAAGGTTCACACTCACTATAAAACATTTGAATGGTGAAGAAAAATACAAAGATCAAAATATCAAATCATCTAACACCCTCAACACCCGGAAGTAACTGCTGTTAACGTTAGGATGGCTCTCATTCCAGATTATCCTAGACTTGCATCTTCATCCATTGAAGTGGCAGATAAATATAGGAAAGGTTATGTAAATTAAAATAACTATTCAGATTAGATGATAATAATACGGTATTTTTACATGAGTTTGGTAGAAGGAAAAGGAGTTCACGTGAAGCAAACAGAAATGCTAACATCAACCTCCCCTTCCAAAATTTTGATAATTATACAGTTATACTTTGTTTCATTAAGTTTGAATATATTCATTTTTGCATTTGTAGGCTTAACTCCCACAATTCTTTAATATGGGTCCAACATTTATGTGAATTCAAAGCTAATCACAGGTTTTATAGTCTAACATATTCTTAATGTTTGAAAAACGCTGCTTTTAGACCTGAGAGAAACTTGGGCTCAAACATTTGTCACATGTTCTTCCCTCAGGGCATTATTCCTGTTTTCTGGCATTGCATTTGCAAGAAATATGAGGCCCTATTTCCCCCTTGAAAGAGATCTTCTCTCTTTTTTTGGATTCCCACTAGATTCTCAAAATATTTCTTTTTTATATAGACCTGGGGATCAAACCCAAGATCGCTTTCCTAGGCAAGAACTCTGCCTTGAGTTAAACCCCAGTAGCCTGGTCTCTTCATTGACTTACTACTCCTATTTTGTTTATCGTTGTCAGAATTGTGATGATTTGATCCTTGGCTGGCTTACCAATCTGTAGTTTCCTTTTCATTTTATTCAGTTATTTCTTACCACACGTTTGAGCAACTTATTCTTAAGTTATCCTAAAGCAGTATAGAAAATATGTTTAAACCAGGCTTCTGAAATTGGACTATACAAGTTGATCAACCAACCATTTGCTGCCTATGAGTGATTGGCTCAGCTGACCTACAAAAATTAAGATAGCAACATTTCACATTGTGTGCATACATTTGATGTGCAAATAACATGAAACATGGTCTAGAATATGTTAGGCACTCAGTCCACATGTGCTATAATTATAGCACAAACATGGTAGGAACATTCTCTGGTTTCTTGGGTTGTTCCCTCCTGCCAAACAATAGTCATCTATCCTTTCCATGTTATGACTCTAGTTTTTTTCACAAAGTATGTTTGCTTAGTTGCCTTCCATGCCTTATGATTTTGCTAATGACTAATGTAAACAACTCTGCTCAAATCTTTCATATCTCTGATATGATGACAGTAAGTTCTCCATGACAGCCTTCCAATTTGTTCAGAGACCAGCTTGTTAGATTCTTTGGGGCTACCATCTGAGGCGTCAGATTATTATAAGCAGGTGAAAGTAGAAAGGAAAACTCAGCTGCAATCTATCACCCCAGGCTCTGTGCATGACAATTGTTCTGTGCCAAGGTTCACTCCATCCATTTGAGGGTGTAAGCCATGTTCATGGAAGTTTCCACAGGGTGAGACTCAGCCCCTCCTTTCAGGGATGAGCCCTGGAAAATGGAGAAACCTGACATATTCTTTGCTCTCTGCTTAAATCTGGAGTGGTCATGTAGGATCTTAGTATCTGCAACTTCCCATTTTCTTTTCCCTAGACCTTCACCTCCTGTCCCCTTCTCCCCAACCTGGAGAAGCTTGAGGAGCATTCTTTGAGGCTGAACAACACTATGCCAGAGTCTGCTGTTCCTCTTCTTGGCCTCCAACACCATCAGGAAAGTAATGGCATGAGTCTTATCTCTTTCTTTGTTTGGGTGCAGCAGTTTTGTTTTATTTTAGTTTTGCATCCATTCCTTAAGGAAAAAGGTAAGTGCTCTCACTTCACCACTTCATTTTTCCCTAAGACCAGGTCCTAAGTCACTGCAGGACTGGCAGTAGGACTCTGGGATACCAAGCAGAGGATTCCCTCCCTTCAATTTCTGTCATTAACAACCATTGCCTTCATCTGTTGGGTGGCTATAGCAGAATACCATGGAATACATGGTTCTGATAGTTCTGGAGGCTGGAAGCCCAAGATCAAGGTTGGAGTGCCAACATGGCTGGGTTCTAAGTAATTAGGCCATGGACTCCACTACCTTGACCTAATTATCTCCTGAAGGCCTCACCTCCTAACACCATCATACTGTAGATTAAGATTTCAGCATATAAGTTTAGGGTTGGAGGGCAGGCATCAAACACTCTGGTGACTTAGAAGCAGTCATGATCATGAAGCAATGTAGTACCAGTTCCAAGAAGTGGCTTTCAGAATTGGTAAAACATTTAGGCAGTTGTATCCCTCATGGAAAACTGACAGTCTTCATGTGGAATTTAATGATATTAAATTGTTGACGATTGAATAAGCACTTTCATCATCCTTTGTAATAATTCATAATTTGGACTTTTGTTTCTCTACTAAACTCTAAAAGTTAAAAAAAATTCTCTTTCATGATGGTACAATAATCGCATGTAAAAAGTTCTGTAAAAGGTAAGTCTTCTAAAGAAAAAATATTATCTAATAACTTTTGTCTATCCCAAGTATGGAAAGAAAAATGGGATCTATTTACACTAGAGACCCTGATGAAAATACACAACAGCAGCATTGCTTGACACTGGCACTCTTCATAATGCCCAGCTCCGGTGATGATTGGTTACATCTAGAACTAACGTGTATTTATCAGCTTCTTTGTAACAGGGTCTATGCTAGGCTACAGGAATGCAAAGATACAAAAAGCACAGTCTCTTTTCTAAGGAGCTAGTTGGAGAGAAAGCAAGTCATAGACAGTTTCTGTTCAATTCCGTACATTCTACAGTAATGTATAAACAGATGGTGGAGCACACAGAAGGCTACAAAAATCTGCCTCTGGTGACTTAGCTGCTTATGCAGGGGAGATGGCATATGAACTGTGAAGTACCAGGCACGGAGGGCGTGCTTTCTGTGTGACTGGGGAATGCAATAGTAGAATGACCAAGAAAACAGAGTGGGAAGGGTTTTTCTCAGCACCATAGAGAATCTGGAAGTCATCCTATCAAAAAGGGGAGGGAGCCAGGTTGCTGATGGGCTCACAGCAGTGATGAAATCACTGGAATGGGAGGAGATTGGTAGCTGTAAGAATCACTGTGGGACTCTGACAATGTTTCCAGCAACTAAAGATAGAAATTTGAGCTAAAGTAGCTGAAATGGGGAATGGAGAATAAGGGACAGGACCAGAAGATACTGTGATACAAGGAATTTGGGGCTTAAAAGTACCCAAAACAATGGTGCTGGGTAAAGGAAGATTGCCATTTGATTTTTTCCTTGAAGCATAGGAAAGATGATGACCATGCTAATTAGGGGGAAATTGAAGAAGGAATGGATTTGGAAGGGAGAAGAGGACTATAAGGGAAATATCAGGAGCTCAGTTTTGCAAGTTTGCACTGTTGCAAGTTTGGGCACTTCTTGTACAAACAGCAGTTGGGATTTGGTCTAGGGCTCAAGAGAGATGTGTTCTAGGGAGTCCTCATCAACACATAGGCAACAGTTGAGCTCTAGCTTTTGAGGAGATGATTCATTATTTACATAAATAGTTATCTAGTACATGCCAGATGGTGCACTGAGAGTGTAAATTAAGAAGAGCTCATAAAGAAACATAGAATTGAAGAAAGCTAATATTTTATGGAAACTTTAAAGAGCAAAACAACCCTCTAGGCAGCTAGGAGTTGAGATTGTCAGACTCACCCCTGTAAGGCTGGCAATACTGACCACCACCCCCACTTATTGAGATGCAGGTGTTGCCCAGAGGGATGATCTCACTGGGTGGCCTGAGGTGATAGAGACTGAGACTGAGAAGGGAGAAGAGGAAGTAAGAAAGGCATCTTGTCAGGTCCTTTAAGATCTAACCTTTACTCTAGGTCTTCTGCCCAGCCTCCCTTTCTCTGGGCTTTCATAGGCTCCTTCCTGCCACCAGACCTGTGCATTGGCTCCTTCTTATCTGGCCTATTCCTCTTCCCTTTGACATGCACCTTTACCAACTAGAGGATCAATAATGAGTCCTTTTTAGAACAGCCTTTGGTCCTCCCACACCTGTGAACCATCCCGTGGGTCCCTCATCAAGGTAGCTACCAGGACTAGAAATTGGATGAAAAAAGTCATGGATGGGATTTTTTCCCTACCAAATGCAGGGGTCCCTCTGACAATATTCTTGACTGGTGGTCACCTGGCATCTTAGTTTCTATGCCCAGTGGAACCAACTGGACAGGCGCTGGAAAGACTTTGTTCTTGTTTTCAGCCATCCCCCATGGCAAGTTCACCCGCTGATCAAGGCTGCCTCAGTGTCCACCAGAGCAGGGTTCAGCCCTGCCCACAGACAAGCCATGTAGGGGAGTCCTGCTGTTTTCTCTTTTCTAAGTTGTTCTCCCATCAGCTTCAGTGATCCTGAGTATGATGTGCTACTGAGTGAGGCTTCTTAATGGTTCTACTTGTTCCATCTGGAACCAAAAGAACTCCTGCTATAGACACTGTGCTGTGCTCATTTACTTTTGCTTCTGAAACAAACGACCACAAACGTACTGGTTTAAAACAACACAAACTTATTACCTTCTAGTTCTGGAGGTTACAAGTGTGAAATGAGTCATCCAGGGCTAAAATGTAGGAGTCAGTGAGCTGGTTTCTACCTTCATTTTTAGAATACACACTCTAACTTCCCTCTGTCTCCCTCCTGCAGAAAGGACATATGTGGGTATGTTTCAGGCCCAATCAGATAATCCAGGATTGTCTTTGATCTCAAAACCCTTAAGGTAATCACAGATACAAAATCTCCTTTTGCCATAGACTAACTTTAAGACTCACATATCTTTGGGAGCTATTGTTCAGCCCACCCTTTAATCAATGTACTTCAAGACAGTATTGATTTTTTCATCAGTCAAGACCTTCTTGGCATTTGTTGCCTTTGTCATCACATCATTTTTCACATGAGCATCTGTTGTGCTGGGTCTAACATATGACAGTCATCAAGGCTGTTTGGTCTCCTCTGGGGCCATGGTAGGAATGTCCTACCTGTCCTTACCTCCCTGTCCCCCTAGAGGTAAATGTGGCTATGTGACTTGGCCAGAGTGATGGGAAATGAAATGCACTACTTCACTAGGAGCTTTAGGAACTAATTCAAGATGTAGCATTTGGCTGCTTCCCCCTGTCACTGTGAATACCAGTGTTCAGCTCTTGTCAGCCTGAATCCATCAGCCTGAACCTCAAGTAAGGAAAAAGTACACGAAAGGTCCCAGATGACACTTTATGGCTAGGTAAGGTGAATGAGAAATACAACCTCATGCTCAAGTCACTGGAATTTTGGGGGTTATTTGTTTCCCCACATGACCTGGCCTATCCTGATACAAGTTCTCTCGATAGATAAGTCAGTGTGTAAAAGCTAAAGAGAGTTTTCCGTTTTTCTCTACTACATTTCATCTTCAAGGATGTCACGATGTCTAAAAATCTTGATCCAATCATACTAAATGCAGTGACTCCTTCATCACTTGAAAATCTGACAGACATTCTCTCTGTGCTTTATCACAATTACTGAGTCAAAAAAAGTTTATTAGGAAAAGGTCAAATGCACTGGCTTTTGTAACATAATTCATAAGGATCTACTATCATTCCATCTATGCTTATTCACCTTACCCATAAGCCGCAGGAATTTTCAAAGTACTTAGTCAAGTTTGCAGAATATCTCCATTATCATCCCGTAGTACTTTAAAAATCAGTTTAGGATGGCATCTTTACTGTTTAAGAATGCAGACTGATGCATAGCAATCAATATATCCTTTAGTAAGTGCTTCTGGATCATCTAATTAAATAATCATTCAAAAATTATACTGGAGTTCATGCAAATATTACTAAGCTATATTTTCTGAGAGTATCAGAAACATCAGGTATTATTAGATACTTTGTGAGACTTGGAATAGCAAAAAGAAATGATGTATTTAGCTTGAGCACAAAAATCCTGAGCAGACAGTATTACACTTATCCCAAAACTAGGCAAAGACACCTCCAAAAAGGAGAACTATAGGCCAATCTCCTTAATGAACATTGATGCAAAAATCCTCAACAAAATAATGGCAAACCGAATTCAACAACACATCAGAAAGATTATTCACCACGACCAAGTAGGCTTCATCCCAGGGATGCACGGGTGGTTCAACATATGAAAATCAATAAACGTAATAAACCACATTAACAGAAGCAAAGACAAAAACCACTTGATCATCTCAATAGATGCAGAAAAAGCCTTTGATAAGATCCAACATCATTTCATGATAAAAGCTCTAAGAAAACTAGGAATAGAAGGAAAGTTCCTCAACATTATAAAAGCTATATATGACAAACCTACAGCCAGCATTATACTTAACGGAGAAAAATTAAAACCATTCCCTCTAAAATCAGGAACCAGACAAGGATGCCCACTATCTCCACTCCTATTCAACATCGTACTGGAATTCCTAGCCAGAGCAATTAGGCAAGAAGAAGGAATAAAAGGAATACAAATAGGTAAAGAAACTGTCAAAATATCCCTATTTGCAGACGACATGATCCTATACCTTAAAGACCCAAAAAACTCTACTCAGAAGCTTCTAGACATCATCAATAGCTATAGCAAGGTAGCAGGATATAAAATCAACATAGAAAAATCATTAGCATTTCTATACACTAACAATGAGCAAACTGAAAAAGAATGTATGAAAACAATTCCATTTACAATAGCCTCAAACAAAATCAAATACCTAGGTGTAAACCTAACAAAAGATGTGAAAGACCTCTACAAGGAAAACTATACACTTCTGAAGAAAGAGATTGAGGAAGACTATAGAAAGTGGAGAGATCTCCCATGCTCATAGATTGGTAGAATCAACATAGTAAAAATGTCGATACTCCCCAAAGTAATCTACATGTTTAATGCAATTCCCATCAAAATTCCAATGACATTCATTAAAGAGATTGAAAAATCTACCGTGAAATTTATATGGAAACACAAGAGGCCACGAATAGCCAAGGCAATACTCAGTCAAAAGAACAATGCAGGAGGTATCACAATACCTGACTTCAAACTATATTACAAAGCAATAACAATAAAAACAGCATGGTACTGGCACAAAAACAGACATGAAGACCAGTGGAACAGAATAGAGGATCCAGATATGAAGCCACACAACTATGAGCAACTTATCTTTGACAAAGGAGCTAAAAATATACGATGGAGAAATAGCAGCCTCTTCAACAAAAACTGCTGGGAAAACTGGTTAGCAGTCTGCAAAAAACTGAAACTAGATCCATGTATATCACCCTATACCAAGATTAACTCAAAATGGATCAAGGATCTTAATATCAGACCCCAAACCCTTAAGTTGATACAAGAAAGAGTAGGAAATACTCTGGAGTTAGTAGGTATAGGTAAGAACTTTCTCAATGAAACCCCAGCAGCACAGCAACTAAGATATAGCATAGATAAATGGGACCTCATAAAACTAAAAAGCTTCTGTTCATCAAAAGAAATGGTCTCTAAACTGAAGAGAACACCCACAGAGTGGGAGAAAATATTTGCCAACTATACATCAGACAAAGGACAGATAACCAGAATATACAGGGAACTTAAAAAACTAAATTCTCCCAAAACTAATGAACCAATAAAGAAATGGACAAGTGAACTAAACAGAACTTTCTCAAAAGAAGAAATTCAAATGGACAGAAAACACATGAAAAAATGTTCACCATCTCTAGCAATAAAGGAAATGCAAATTAAAACCACACTAAGATTCCACCTCACCCCTGTTAGAATAGCCATCATCAGCAACACCACCAACAACAGGTGTTGGCAAGGATGCGGGGAAAAAGGAACCCTCTTACACTGTTGGTGGGAATGTAGACTAGTACAACCACTCTGGAAAAAAATTTGGAGGCTACTTAAAAAGCTGGACATCGATCTACCATTTGATCCAGCAATACCACTCTTAGGGATATACCCAAAAGACTGTTACTCCAGAGGCACCTGCACATCCATGTTTATTGCGGCACTATTCACAATAGCCAAGTTATGGAAACAGCCAAGATGCCCCAGCACTGATGAATGGATTAAGAAAATGTGGTATCTATGCACAATGGAATTTTATGCAGCCATGAAGAAGAACGAAATGTTATCATTCGCTGGTAAATGGATGGAATTGGAGAACATCATTCTGAGTGAGGTTAGCCTGGCTCAAAAAACCAAAAATCGTATGTTCTCCCTCATATGTGGACATTAGATCAAGGGCAAACACAACAAGGGGATTGGACTATGAGCACATGATAAAAGCGAGAGCACACAAGGGAGGGGTGAGGATAGGTAAGACACCTAAAAAACTAGCTAGCATTTGTTGCCCTTAAAGCGGAGAAACTAAAGCAGATACCTTAAAGCAACTGAGGCCAATAGGAAAAGAGGAACAGGTACTAGAGAAAAGGTTAGATCAAAAAGAATTAACCTAGAAGGTAACACCCACGCACAGGAAATCAATGTGAGTCAATGCCCTGTATAGCTATCCTTATCTCAACCAGCAAAAACCCTTGTTCCTTCCTATTATTGCTTATACTCTCTCTACAACAAAATTAGAAATAAGGGCAAAATAGTTTCTGCTGGGTATTGAGGGGGGGGAGAGGGAGGGGGCGGAGTGGGTGGTAAGGGAGGGGGTGGGGGCAGGGGGAAGAAATGAACCAAGCCTTGTATGCACATATGAATAACAAAAGAAAAATGAAAAAAAAAAATCCTGAGCAGAGGTAAGTGACATTGACTCACTACACCGTGCTATATTTCCCTCTGGTTATGCTACCTTTCAAAATTCAAACATAGCAGATGCTGAAGTATATCATGTTCTTTAAGAAGAGAAGGCAGTGTGGAAGCCTGTTGTCTAATCTCACTTAGTGGCTAAATGAATGGTGTCAACTTTCTAAATGGCTAAGTATGGTAGGCTCCAGAATCAAAGCACTGAAGTTTGAATTCTGTCTTTATCACTCAGAAGTTCTGTGAGTTTTGGACAAAGTGCTCCCCACTCTAATCCTTGGGGTCCTCTACCATAAAATGAGATAATAGGAAGCACCTCATAGTATCATTGCGTAGATTAAAGTAGATAAACCAGGTAAACTGCACAAAATGAAGTAAGTGCTCAATAAATGACTTCAACACAAAATAAGTTTTTCCCATGTGTTATAGTGCATAGAAATAGACAGCCATTTAATTTACTGGTCAATAGTACATTAGAAAGGGATCACCTATTTCCTACCAAACTGTTATGTAAGATAAGTACCATAATGAAGAGCAAAGTGCAGTCCAGATGTTGCCCTGTGCTTGGGGAATTTGACTGCAAATTCCTTGAAAATGTGAGGTTGTGTGCCTTTTCAATCTTTCCCCCTGACAAACAGCCTTGATTCAACACGACTTAGGTTGCAAAGATACATTTTAATCTCCTTTTTTAGTCTGACATGGCTATCTTAGTTGATAAGAGATAAAGAGCAGCAGATCAGAGAAATCCAGGAAGTTCGGAGTTGTCTCTCATTTTCTCTGTTTTGGAATCCAAGTTTTCAAAGGAAGGACATATTTAGGATTCCAAAAAGGCGGGGGCGGGGGGGGGGGGTAGAAATCCTTCAAAGTTACCAATCCAAGCTATTTTGATGTTACTTCTAGCCTTAAAGAAAACAAACTTTTCAAATTTACCAAAGGAGCAGAGGACTATTACTTCTGATGTTTGTAGGCTTACTTAAATTTCTATAAAATATTTATGTTGAATAGCCTAAAAGAATGAGGCACGATAACTGGGTTTATTTTTATTTTATTGATCAGTTAATCAAAATAAGGTCCTTGTAAATATCCTTCAGACTGTTATTTATGCTGATTTGGGATGAGACAATACAATCTTTCCTGTCTGAGTCTATCATTATTTTCATTTATAGTCCTTTAAGTTTGTGTGATACTTTATATTTACTGGAGAAGGAACCTCGTCTGACTTGGACCTCCCTTGTCTCCCTTTTAATTTTTTTGTGTGGGTTATCTGTCCTTCATTAGGTAGGAGAATTCCAAGACAGAGAGAGAATAATGAAAGCCCAAGTCTCCGCTCTTTCATCTTCATACTTATTTTCTGAAGTGCATTCCTTCACGAAGTCATGGTCAGCTCCTCCCTTCCTAAAATAACACCGGACCACTTCAAGATCTACCTCGGTCCTCCCCCACTCCCTTAACTGCACATGAAACCACAGCATTGTGGCGACATAATTTACAGGGCCCAGTGCAAAATGAAAACGCATGACCCCTTGTTCAAAACACAGGGGAAAATTGTACCATTCAAGGTACTAAAAGAAAAAGCTCTCTCCCTTCTTCTACACTTTCTCACTTCCCTTATTGTGGTGTTATTTGTTCTTCAATGTCACTCTAAGGAAAAATTATCATTTTAAATTATCAGCAGGGATTTTATCATTCACCTTTATATTGTGAAATACTAATTTTAACCCAGGAGAATCACCAAATTGCACACTTTTTTCTTTTCTTCTTCTTTTTTTTTTTTTTGTAGCAGGGGTTGAACTCAGAGCCATGGGCTTGCTAGGCAGATGCTTTACCATTTGAGCCACACCTCCAGCCCTTGTTGCTTTAGTTAATTTTTAAATCAGGTCTCGCTTTTACGCCAGGGTCAACCTGAACCACAATCCTATTTCTGCCTTCTGAATAGCTAGGATGACAGGCATGCACTATCACACTGTTTTTTATTGATTGAGATGAGGGTCTTGCAAACTTTTTGACACAGCTGATCTTGAACAATGGTCCTCCAAGTAGTTAGGATTTCAGCTGCACGCTTTGTATTTCATTCCTATACGTGCATTGTATATATTTTGTTTATATAAGAACAAGGGAATGCTGCACAAAGCCCACATAACCATTTAAAATTAATTTTCTAACAGTTCTGGAGGTTAGAAGTTCAAATGAAGGTGTGGGGGCTGGGTGTAACTCAGTGGTACAATACATATTCATGAAATTCTGGATTTAATCCCCAGCACAGAAAAAGAAAAACAGAAAACCAAGGCATGGCGTGCTTGGTTCCTCTCAAGGCTCTTTCCTTGGCTTGTAAATGGCTGTGCTATGGTCTGAATGTGTCTCCCAGAATTCTTATCCTGAAACTTAATTGGCAGTGTGATGGTAGTAAGAAGCAGGGATGATTAAGATGTGAGGCAGGACCCTCATGGATGAGACTGGGGTGCTTACAAAAAGGCTTGAGGAAGTGGGTTTGTTCTCTTCTGCTCCTCTACCATGTAAGGACATAGTGTCCATCACCCCCACAGGAAACAGTGCTCAAAGCGCCATCTAGAACTTGGAGACTGGGCCCTACACTAATTACCAAACGTGTCTGCGCCACATTTGAGTGCTGAGTCTATGATGTCCTATTAAATTATCACAAGGAACTGTTACCAGTAGATTGTCTCAGAAGACCCTGATAGAGAAGATCTTAGGTCCTTGGTGTCCTAAGCAAAGAATTGGGCAGAGACACATGGATTGCAAAGCAGCAGCCAAGTTTTATTGAGCAGATTGAGAAAGTAGGAAAGTATACTTCCCAAGGAAGTGGGGAGGGAGCAGGTTCCAGCCAGCTAACTTAAGAGCAGCACCTGTAGCTCAGGAGCTCCTGTGCCTTGGT
This sequence comes from Castor canadensis, assembly GCF_047511655.1. NCBI lineage: Eukaryota > Metazoa > Chordata > Mammalia > Rodentia > Castoridae > Castor > Castor canadensis. Next base: position 162,905,017 of record NC_133391.1, read on the forward strand.
TTGGGTTGGTATTTATACATCACAAGGGATGTCCAAGGGGTGGGGGAGATTTTGGTGGTACTTAGGAATGAATTTTGGTGATTGATATATTGATTGCACATGTGAATTCGCTCTGTTATAATGAGATACTGTCCATATTCGTTAGGCTATAATTAGAGGCCCTTGTGTGCATGCCCCAGTTTGAGTCCAGATGAAAATGCTACTTCATAAGGGGCATTTCGGGGAGGTTATGCCCCAAACAGGTGGAGCTAGACCACCTGTTCGCTGAGAGATGATCGTGAGGAGGCACCCATTCCCCATGACTTGGTTTGGGTACTTTTCCTGAATTTCCTGCCTTAGGACTAGACATCTCCCTTCTTACTGTGTCCTCTATGGTCTTTTTCCTGTGTGTCACATCCTTGGTGCTTCTGTATGTGGACACCAGTCAGATTGTATTAGGTTTACCCTAGTAGCGTCATTTTCAACTTAATCACCTCTAAAAGCTGTCTTTTAATACAGCCACATTCTGTGCTGGAGTTAGGAGTCCAACATATGAATTTGGAGGCATAAAACAGTGCACAACTTGTAGTATAAATTTAAACCAGAACAGCAGTGCTTGTGTTTATGAGTTCTCAAGGGAGATTCCATTTCTCACACCAAATCAAGGCCTAAGTTGACAAGTTTTCATACTGGCACCTTTGACAAAAGTTGTAAATTTTCAGTGTCATGTGTTTCTGAGGGCGTGGAGCCTTTGATGGTTCTAGTTTTTGTAAGAATCTCATTTTTGACTTGAGGACTGTCTCCTACTTCTTATTGGCTGGGAAAGTCACTTGCCTTAAGATTTCATGGGGAGTTCCTTTTGGACTTTTATGATTTCCCCATATGTTCCTATGAGATTATGAATTTTCTTCAAACATACCTTTGGGAGAAATAATTTGAGATTTACAGAAAAGTTTCAGATTTTCTTGATTGTATCAATATCCTACATTATCCATTTTTCAAGACTAAGAAGCCAGCATTGGCACACTCATTAAACTTGAGACGTGACACACATTTCACTAGTTTTTCCAAAAATGTCCTGCTTCCGTTCCAGTAGTCCACATGACATTAAACCCAGTCTAGACTCCTGGGTCTGCAGTGGTTATGACCTCAACATAACCTAACACATTCCTAGCTGAGTATTTCATAGGATGCCCTTCAACTTGGACATGTATAGATACATAGGAATTTTAAAGGATGCCCATGGTACCATATTCAGCCTATCAAGACACTAATTCAACATGGGACTAGCAGAGGAAGCCTTCCCCTTTTATTCTACCAGATTCCCAATATAGTGCTCAGAAACGCATTCCCCTCCTCAAGTTTTCCAAGCTTGGTTTTTCTTGCTTAATTCAAAGAGCCCCATGACTAATTCACAACCCATAATATATCACCCTGTCACTCTTCCCACACTCCCTCCCCACAAATGGTCTATTCTGACAACACCAAATTTATTATATCCCTAACATATTAAAATTCCACCAAAACTTTTCGGGACTTCCCCTCTTTGCCTGATTCTCTGCAAATCCCAGGGCTGAGGCAGGGAGAGTTTTGTTGTTTGCTGGATCCCAGCTATGGTGAGAAGCTTAAAATAGGAAAATCGTGATCCAGGCTAGCCCAGGGGAAAAAGCAAGACCCTATCCTGAAAAACAAAAATGAATGAAGTAAGACAGTATCAAAACAGGCTGAGAGAGTAGCTCAAGTAGTAGAGTGACCGCCTAGCAAGCACAAAGCCCGGAGTTCAAACCCTAGTACTGCAAAAAAAAAACAAAAAAGATTTAAAGATGGTGCTGCTCAGGCATGTTACCTGTTGATCAGAATTTTCTGGTAAAAAAGAAGATGGTGCTACAGTGAAAAAAATGATGGAGTGAGAAATCAGGGACCAAGAAAGAATGAAGTGGGGGTATCTGATGGAAGCAGGAAGTGAAGCTGCAGGTAGGATGGTGGCTTTGTGAGAGAGGAGGCCCTGTATGGTGGCTTCGGAGAACTTAGTGAAGTATGGGTCTCTGAGGTGTGGCTTTGTTTTGCATCTTCTTACCTTGCTATCTGCCCACTTGCATGTGGGTTGGACCTGATCCTGCAATGCCACAGATGTGTGCCTTGTCCCCCTGCAACCCTCTCTTCCAGTTATTTATAGTTGCCCAAATCCCTTCTCCTCCTCCTCTTTTTCTTCTTTTTTATGCCCCTAAGGCTATAATACACTGGCTTTCAAGATAAAGGCTAGTTAACCCACACATTTATTGTGGTTTGACTATGAACTATCCCACAGGCTTGTGTGCTGAATGCTTGTCTCCCAACTGGTGGCACTAGTTTGGGAGGTTCTGAAAACTTTAGGAGGTGAGTCTACTTGGAGGAAGTAGGCCACTGGAGGTGTGTGGCTTGTAAGGTTATACCTGGTCCCCAGCCCCTCCTCTCTCTCTGCTTCCTATCAGCCATTAGGTGAACAGCCTCCTTCTCCAGCTGTCATGATGTTCTGCCTCACCGTGGGCCCAGAATCAAGCGAGTCAAGGAATATGGACTGAAATCTCTGAAACTGGGAGCTAAAATCATTATTTCCTCCTTTTAAATTGTTTGTGTTTTAAATTGTTTGTGACAGAATGCTTGTTGCATTCTGTCATAGCATCAAGAAAAATTAACACACTTAGTAGCAGAACCATCAAACTACCCAACCTTCAGGCTGACTAAGAAGCTGAGATTGCAGAGGGTATCCAGATAGAACTTTTCCTGCGCCCTCTCTTGCATTTCACAGTCTGCTTGCTCCCTCCTCCTTGCATCTTTTTCACCCCCTCCTACATTTCAAAACTCTCTTCTTGAAGGCACAGGTTAATCTCTCCTCTGTCATGGTTCAAACACCGCTGCAGGCTGTAGAGACTCTTCCTCCTCCAGGCCCACAATCTCTGGTCTTTTTTAGCAATATGCTCAATAAAAAATAAATAAAGAAGCTATTTATTTATTATTTTTTTAATAGGGTTTGAACTCAGGGCTTCACGCCTACAAAACAGATGCTCTACTGCTTGAGCCATACCTCCAATCTATTTTTCTCTGGCTATTTTGGAGATGTGGGTCTCATAAACTGTCTGCCTGGTCTGGCCTGTAACCGTGAGCCTCCTGATCTCCAACTCCAAACTCCCAAGTAGCTAGGATTACAGGCGTGGGCCATCAGTACTTGGTTAATTTCTTTTTTTAATGTGTGTGTGTGTGTGTGTGTGTGTGTGTGTGTGTGTGTGTGTGTGTGTGTGAGAGAGAGAGAGAGAGAGAGAGAGAGAGAGAGAGATAGAGAGAAACAGAGACAGAGACAGAGACAGAAAGTGAGAGAATGAGATGATAAGGGAGCTCTCAAATTTGCTACTCATTGCTGTATTTTTTGAGTCCCACCCCTTCAATGCAAGAACAATAATTTATTAAATAACTTTGCATTTTTATGTCACTATGACTTTGTGCATACTTTAATTACAGGATTTCCAAAATCATTTTAACATAAAATTTTAGTATTTCTCTCTCTGCAACTAGCCTATTGATTTGCTTTAATGGCAGAGACCCTGTCTTACATATCTTTGTATCTCCTAATGCCTGACACCAGAGACACTAGGTAAGCACTTTCTAAATAATGGAAAGAGGAAAACATGAGTTAAGTTCTCTTACAGAGGAGACATGCATTTTATTTTTCAAAATAAAGGTGATATGATTTTATAGATATCACCACAAAAGTCAAAAAACAGAGAAGAGGGTAAAAATATATTTATTTTCTAATTTTGGCAGTAATGGGGTTTGAACTCAGGTCTTTGCACTTGCTAGCAAGTACTCTACAACCTGAACCATGCCCCCAAATGAAGAATAATTTTTAATTGTCCTTATACCTGTCATCTAAAAAATAACATCTGCTAATCACTTTTGTTTGAGCCTCTGTACATCAATTTTATCACAAGGGAAGAGACAGTCAGTTGTTTCTAATATCTATTATGTCCATCTTCTAACAACAGTTTTAAGCTGTGCATGGTGGCTCATGTCTATAATACCAGCACTGGGGAAGCTGAAGCAGGAGGATCATGAGTTCAAAGCCAGCCTGGGCTACAAAGTGAGCTCTTGTCTCAAAATAACAAAAACAAGACACCAAATAATGTTTTTTTAGCTGGGGAAAACAGAATAAATACAACATTTCTTGGTATCCCTTGTTGCTGTGGCTGAGTTCTATTAATAAAACATAAGTAAGAGTTGAGTCACTTATGAGAGCTCATGCTGTAATACTTGCTACTGAGGAGGCTAGGATCAGGAGGAGTACAGTTCGAGGCTAGCCCAAGCAAAAGTTCGCAAGACCCTATCATAGCCAATAGCTGTGCGTGCCTGTCATTCCAAGTTATGCAGAAGGCTGAGATTAGAAAGATCACAGTTGCAGGTCATGATCCTCTATCGCCCTACCTCTCTCTTGTCTCTCATCTCTCTGCTTCCTAGCTGCTATGAGGTGAGCACTTCTGCCCCACTGTGTCCTCTCCTCCATGATGTCTGCTCACCACAGACTCACACAGCAATGGGACCAAGAGACCCATGAACTAAAACCTCCAAAACCATGAGCCAAATCCTTCCTCCTTTTAAGTTGTTTTCTCAAGTATTTCATCATAGTGACAAAAAGCTAATGAACACATTCTTTTGCTTCCAAATTTGGTCACAGATTTTTTTTTTTTTTTACAGTTTCTTCCATCAAGAGTCTAGAATCTGGCCTGCTCTTAGGTCAGTGTTTGACAACTTAAATGTAACTAAAGAGACACCACATGACTTCCATGCAAATTCTTTAGAAGTCTTAGAGTTTCTGCTCTCACTTGTAATGGAATCCTGAGATTACCACCATGTGAAGAAAGACCAGAAGAGAGCCAACCAGCTGTCCCTTACATCCCAGAGATGCTCCTGCCGTGGGTCACGGCTGAGTGGTCATCTGACTGAAGCCACCTCAGAGTGCCCAGGTGACAGCAGCAGGGGTCAGACTGAATCACTATACCAGATTGTAAGAGTAAGCCACTGCTGCCTCAGGTCATTTAGTTGTAGGTAATCTGTTATACAGAAACAGCTAACTACCTCAGGGAGAGGCTACTGTGCACTTGGGACATGGTTTACTTAACCAGGCTCCTGAGAGGCATTTGGGTTTGTAACTTTTTTAAACAATTCTGCCCTGGACCTTCTTACATAAACAACCTTGTTCACTCATTTTGGATTTAATGGAAAATTTAGAGGAGAAAATCCAAATATATTCTTAACTCACTCAAGAAACAAAATCAATGGTGGTGTTTTCCAGCAATTTTAGGTGGGGAAACGAAGTTTCCAGGTTACTAAGGAGAGTTTCCATAAAATCGGTCCTGTGATGTGTCCTTGGAATCATCCAAGTTCTTCAGAGGGATGCCCAGTTTTAATTTTTTTGTAATAATCTTCAAGGCTTCTGTTTGGGTGTGGGCTCCTAAATATGCCCGTAATTTGATTTAAAAATACATTTCAGAATTCATGGGCCCCAGTGATTTCTCACTTGGCCTACTGCTTCTGCCACGGCCCGTGCCACCGAATTGATGCTCTGAGCCTCCCTTGTCAGGCCTGCAGTTTGTTCCTCGGATTAAGCCTTGACTAGCTATATCAAGTAGCATCAGAGTCACACATTTGGAGCCAGGGAGACTTGGAAATTCTCTGTTGTATCGGAGGAATGGGGGTGTGAGGATACCCAATATGTGGGTACGATCATCAAAAGATTTAGGGCAGGTCTGAAGGACAGGTGCCCTTTCATCAAGGTGAATTACTCCATTGTTGAATAGAAGGAAGTTGGTAGAAGTTGATGGGGAGAGTGGAGAGGGATTAGTTTGGGAGTGTGAAGATGAAAAGAAACTCACTGGGAAAAAGTCGACAGATGGTCAGAAAGGTGGGTGTTCTTAAAGCTGGAGCTGTGGATTTGGGAATGGCTTGTGGAGAGCTGAAGTACTAAGAAATAGTGGCTAGAACTGTAAGACAGGGTAGAGAATGTGTGCTTAAGGCTGATGCCATTTTGGAGGAGGGAGGAAGAGGATCCTGAAAAGGAGGCAGAGAAGGGCTAGGGATGTAGCTTGGTGATAGAGGGCTTGCCTAACATGCAGGAGGCCTTAGGTGTGTGTGGGAGAGAGAGAGAGGAGAGATAGAGAGAGAACAGGAAAGGGAAGGGAAAGGAAAGGGGCGGGGGAGAGAAGGAGCGTGGAAGGAAGGGAGGAAGATACAGAGACAGATGTCAAAGAGATGAAAGGACCAGACAATCTCAGTGTTGTAACAGCTAGGAAGGACTGGTATGTAATTTGTGGGGCTCATTGTCAAATGAAAAGGAGAGTCCTTTGTTTAAGAATTATTAAGAATTTTAAGATACCAACAGTAGAGTTTAGAGCTCTGTGCAACTAACTGTTCAGGTTGCACACCTATGATGCTGACCCTGGAACAAAGAGGTTAGAGAATTTCAAAAGAGAGCATGCCAAGGAGGGTGAGATTTGGGAACAGGCTATTGACTTAGATTATTTTGAAGTCAGAGCAATTTTTAAGAGGTGAGATGGGGGGATAAAAATCAGACCACAAGGGGTTGAAGAGATGACTGTTTGGGGATGAAATGTAGACCTGAAAAGTGAGGAGGGTGCCCATTCTGTGTTGCTGTAACAGAACATCTGAGGATGGGGAATGTATAAAGAAAAGAGGCCTGTTTGGCTCATGATTGTGCTGGCTGGAAAGTCCACACAGAATGGTGCTGGCATCTGGAGAGAACCCCTTGGCTTCCTCACAACAACAGAGAAGCAGAAGGGAAAGCAGGCAGATGCATGTGAGCTGGCAAAACAACCTGCTCTCTAGGTCCCACAAGACCTAACCTACTTCTAGAGACAGGAGTTAATCCCTTCCAAGAGTGATGCCCTCAGGACCCTCCTCTTAAAGATTCTATCACTATTCAACACCACTACATTAAGGACCAAGCCTCCCGTACATGAACCTTTGGGGGACAAAATAAATCCAAACCACAGTAAGGAATTTGAAGAGAGATGGCTCAGTGATTCAGGGAGCAATTAGGTTTGGTTTGGATAATGAGCAGGAAGATTGAGGGTGCAAGAAAAGAGAACAAGTGAGGGCACAACGTTTAGAAGTGGTGACCATGTGATTTAACAGTAGATGAGCGAGATGCCAAACATCAGAACCCAGCCCTTTGGAGTAATGGGAGAGAGAAAGAGAGGCCCACAGACACAAAGAAATGGAGGGAGAAGAAAGTGTCACCCATCGCTTCCCATGGGTGTCATGCATCTTCATGGACATTTTCAGGAGTTCAACGATTCTTTCACTAGAACCAAGTGCAGAACTGGAGCAATTTATGAAAGCAAACTTCCATATGTGTGGGATGTCACTTGAGAAAGCATTCTTGTAGGCTGAGGTGACAGGATCTTAAAATTAACTGTCTCATCCTAGCTTGTCTTGTGTAGAAGAATAACTGCTGGCAAAATAAATTCTTTGAATATCTTCTCCCCGTTATATTTCTATGTTAATTCTTCTGCACTTGATTCATTCTATCACCACATGAGACATTTCAGGTATTTTTCCCTCCAAATTTTATTCTTCCTATAGAAATAATCATTCACCATTGTTTTCTATTTCACAGGAAAAAAAATTCCCCCAAGGATTTTTGAAATGTAAGTTATGAGAAGAAAAAGGAACATTTGTCTAAAAATTTAAAGAACCTTTTAAAATTTCCTTGATTTTATTTATTTAAAAGGACAAAAAGCCTTTGAATTTTTTTGAACACCCAAGACTACAGGTGAACAGAAAGGATGAACTGTTTGGTTAAGCATGAAAGGAGTTTAGGATTGTGTCAGTTATTAACTTCTAATTTGTGTGAAAGAACCTTCCAGAACTTTCCCTTTCTGGAACTAGTAATTAAAGCATGACTCTGAAGCAATTAAGTGCTGAGTATTTAACGAAAATAAAGATAATGGAAGAGACTGTACACCTGCACACACATCAAGATTAGGACAGCAGTAGTACCATCAACAACAAAGGAACCCGATTTGAATTCACAAAAGAAATCAAGACAACATGTTTCAGCTGAAAACAAACAAACGACGAGCTGGAGAACAAACAGAGGACGATTATATAGCACTAAACTCACAAATACATGTGCGTAACTCCCCTGAACGTGGGGAAATGGACCCCTCCAGAGTAAAATAAACTTTTGTCAATCCCGGATTAATTTACACCACTAAATAAGAGAACTTGAGCTTTGGGGGAGTTCTATTTTGAAAATGTAATACCTCATTAGCCTTTTTGAAAAATAAGTGGGAAAGTTGAACATTTCTCAGAGAAATGGTACCAGGATTCTGACACTAACACTTTTGTGCCTTTGTCACTTCTCAGAGGACAGGTTTAACTGTTTCAGCTTAAACTGCTTTGACTAACTATGGAATAGCAAAGTCCCCTGAGAGGAAGAACTTAACCTCTAAAACATGGTAGCAAGAGTGGGTATTCTTAGAAATCCATTGGTTTAAAATGCCCTCCTTTTCTGTTTAATCTTTTCTAAGACCTTGTAAATTTAACAGCATCTTTGTAAACCATCTATTGCATACCAGTACTTGGGGTTTGGGTGTCATATGTAGGATGCTTAAAACAACAGGCACTTTGCTGTTTGTTCTGCAAAGAGCGTTTTACTGCTCTGGGTTGTCTTTCCACCATTCTGAGTGTGTGTGCATACAGAAAACCTGATGAATGCTGACCACCTAAAGCAGGGATCCTCAAACTCTGGGCTGCCTGGGGTCTTATTAAAATGCAGATTCTTAGGCACCCGACCTGCCCCAGGGATTCAGAGTCTGACTTTTTGGTGTTTTCTTTTTAATAATTTCCCCAGGGGAGTCTGATAAGGTGGTCTAGGGACCACAGTTTATAAAAACTGATGTTAACTTTTAAAGTAAAATGATTCAGTAAACTTCAATTGGATTTGGCTTACAATTCTGTGTGTGAGTCAAGTTTGGGACAACTATTAACCCTATCTTTTTCTTTTTTGGCAATACTAGGGTTTGAACCCAGGCCCTCAACACTTGCCAGACAGGTGCTCTACCACTTGAGCCACTCCACCAGCCCTTTTTTGTGTTGGGTATTTTTGAGAGAGGGTTTTGTGAACTGTTTTTCTGGCCCTGCTTGGGACTGCCATCCTCCTGATCTCTGCCTCCTGAGTAGCTAAGATTATAGATGCGAACCACTAGCACCTGGCCCCTATTTTCTCAATTGACAAGAAAGTGACTTTTTAAAAAAATAGCACAACATGCTGGGACATGCCTGTAATCCCCTCATTTACAGGTTGAGGCAGGAGATTCATGAGTTTGAGGTCAGCTTGGGCTACATAGCAAGGCACAATGTTAAAAACCAAATATAAATAGATAAAGATAATTATACATTTAAAACAGTTTTAGGTTCACAGGAAATTGTGGAATGCCCATGTACATCTGGCCCCCATCTTCAGGACCCCCGTCATTGGCATGTCATATTAGTGTGGGGCATTTGTTACCACTGCTGGGCCTACACAGGACTGGAGAGTGGCTTTTGAAATGACAAGGCCAAGGTTGCTCAAAGCACCAGTGTCTGGGTGATGCGGGGAATGAAGCCACACCCACACACTGGAATAAACTCTAGTAATTTCTCTTGAAGAGGTGTCTTGTGCAGATTAATACTGTAATGACTGTAATTGTTCTGCTCCAGTATCTGAACACAATTGGACTCATTTGACTAAGCACTTTGGTTGGTGATTGGGATCACTGGCATTTGTCTGACTCCATCATAACTTTCCTTCTACCTTGACACAATCTTTATTGATTTAGAGCCTTAAATGTGTAAACCTGTGAAACAAAACAATAGAACAATAATATAATCAGTTTATCTTTCTCTTCCCAAAGAACTGCTGTTACAAAGTGAATTTCCCAACAGGGATTGCAAAAGGATGTTTCATTCATTCATCCGTTCATCCATCCATCCTTCCATCCCATCCATCCACTCAGAGACAGGTTGGTGACCCAAATTTAAAGCACAATTCCTTTCTTCTAGGAACTTATATTCTTCCCAACTTTAGGTGGGTAGGACACCAAGAAAAAGTCCTTTAGGACATGAAACTGATCCTACAGTCTCAGGAATAAACCCAGGGAACAGGCACCTAAGCTGGAGGATGTCTTTCTGAGCTGTTTTAAAGGTTGAGCAGCAGTTTTCAAAGTCTCCTGGAGAGGACTTCTCTAACCATTTGTGGTGAAGAAACCAATTATTTTTGTTTTCAATCTGCCAACTCCTAGGCTGCTGTGCCAGGTGTGAGTCACGAGTGAGTCTGACACCCAAACTGGTCGATTCAAAGAGTGCTCAGATCGGATCACGTGCTCGGATGTCGTGATACTGCTGAACCGCCACAAAAGTTTCCAACCCTTTTCTCTTACTTTCTCTGCTTGTTAAAGAGCTCTCTCTGCCCGCTTCTAAGAGGCACCTGGAAAGCAGACTCTTGGGGCTCGCCCTGCGGAATCCCAGTCTGTGCTAATTCAAGATCCCCAGGTGATTCCTGGGCACCGTATGGTTTGAGGAACTGCCCTGGAGAAAACTGGGACTCCAGGAGGATTTGAACGTTCATTCATCTCCGTTCCATCTGCCCTTCTGTTTCCTTTAGGTCCAGGAAAAGGGTTACATTTTTAAGACGCTAAGGGCACGTCCCCTTCCAGTTTACAAAATTACATTTCCCCGCTGTTATGAAAATGTCTTTAACCTGACTGCTGGAGAGAGATTCAACAAGGAAGGCAGCTTCCAGAAATTCTGATTAGCCTTAGTTTTCTTCTTTGATCCCGCGCAGCTAGGCTGACCGCGTTTCCTTTCCCGGGATCGCTCATCTGCCCAACTGCATTAATGAGATCGGTGTGGAGTGGGGTTCCAGGGTCCGCTAACATCAAAGGCCCTGGGGACCCTCCTCCAACCTCTGTGACCATTTAGTCTTTATCACCATCACCAAAGAGAAGAATCAAATTCCCCGCCCGTGCCTCCGGGCGGTGGGGGGAGGACCAGAGAGTGCCTCGAGATCCCCCTACTCCCAGTCACAGAGCTGGTGGTTGGCTGGGGCGCACAGAGGGACCCGCCAAGGTGGGAGCCCCGAGCCGGTTAGCCTGCAGGCGGCTCCAGGGAAGGCTGAGGGCGGGGCTTGCGGGGGCGGGGCCGAACGGCGGAGTGGGCGCGGCTACACCTCGGGGAGGGCGGGGCCCTCGTGGGCGGGGCGTGCGAGCGGGCGGGGCGGCCCGTGCGCGCCTGTCTGCGAGCCTGAGAGCGGGCAAGAGCCGGCTGAGCCTGGGCGCCCGGCTGCTCACAGAGGCGGCACTGGCCGGGAGAGCGACTCGGGCGCGCTTTGTGGCCGGCTGTCCCCTTGTCGGTCCGGATAGTCCCCCGGAGGGGCGCAGAGGGAGGAGGCATCGCGCTCGCCAGCCCCCCGCCATCCTCCCCTAGCCCGGGAAGAATGTGCCACCAGCTGTTCTCCGCCCGGGAGCGCTGCGCCCTGGAGTGAGGAACTTGGAGGAAGAAGAGACAAAAGGCTGCAGTTGGGACGGATAAGTTAAGGACTTGGGTTTGGGCAAACAAAAGGTGAGGAAGACGTGCCGGGGATCAGGCGATGGCAGCGGAGGAGCCCCGCGGGCTCGAGTTCCCGGGAGTCGCGCCGTGACACGCATGGTTTCCCGGGACCTGCTGCGCTGACTTCCGCGAGCCGCAGCCGCCGGGCGGGCTGGGGAGTGCGCTGGAACAATGGACAACTTCTTCCCCGAGGTGAGTGCGCTCGGGCCGCCCTGGCCTCGCAGCTCCCGGACGCGGGAGGCGCCGAGGGTCCTGCGCTGCGCTGTGCCGCGCGCCCCGGGCGCCGTCCCTAACCCGAGACCGGAAACTTTTGGGGAGCCTCCGAAACCTGCCGGCCCTCCGCCGGTCCCGAGTCTCGGATGAGTAAGCCGAGGCAGGTTTAGTTCTGTTCCGCGCGCCCACTGGGTTCCGGGTGTAACCAAGGTGCGTCTCCCTGTGCGTGGGTGGAGGGCTCCCCGGGTGTCCCCCGGCACCGCGCGCCAGGTGAGTCCGCGGGCGCCCGGCCCTGCCCGGCCCGGCCCGGCTGCCTGGGAGCAGGAAGCCCAATAAAATGTTCAGCTGGGACGTGCCTCTCTCCAAGAAGGATCTGGTCTGGCATTTCCTTTGCAAAACGTGGGGCTTCCTGTGCAGGGCACTTCCCGAAGAGGGGGCTTAATGAAGTGTGAGGAGGGTCGGCCGGGGGCTAATCGGTCATTGCTTTCTCCGCCTGCACGACCTTGGAGTCCAGGTTCCAAGCTCACCAAGAAGTGCTCTTTTAGGATTTGGGATAATTCCACAGCATGGGATTAAAAGATCCTGTATTTGTGCTGACTGCCTGTCGTTGGCAAATTTGGATTTGAGTTTAAAGAAAATTCGTTTAGGGCTAACAATGGCCATTTAAAAAGATGAAACGGATGCCCTCTTTAGGGTCTTTGAGGGCGGGACACCACAGTTACTTGAAACTTGACTCGAGAACCCGTTCTTCCCCCCAGGGATCCAGAGTTGCTGTGGTTTCTTGGCTCCTTTTCCTTTCTCGGTTGTGTTTATTTAATAAATTCTGTTTAAGTTTGAGGTTTGAAGTGGCTCAAAGTAAACTGAGTTGACTTGAGGGAGACTGATTTTCGTTGAAAGCCAGGGGATGTTTTGTGAATCCTGGACGGTTTTGGAATCTTCCAGCAAATCAGGTTGGTGACAATTTGCTTCTGTGCTAGCTAACTTGCTTTATCTGGCTTAATTGGATATAGTATTTCAAGTCTCTTTTCTTTCTGGGTACTGTATTCTCAGACAACTATTTATAATGACCAAAGTGATAAACGTAGTCTAGTGTAATAGTAATACCGAATGTTTCAAAGAGGTGCCTCATTCATTATGAAAGGTAGCCTAGGAAGGAAGTACATATTTTTACTTTAAAAAAGAGGAATATATGTCGTTGTGAGATCATAGCATTTTGTAATCCACGAACCTTTGTTTTCGTGCTTGTAAGAAGGCACCGGGACTTTTTGTGAGTTGTAGTTTGCACAAAGGTAAATGACCCCTAGGCTCTGGGTTTTAATTGCTTTCATCTGTCAGAAAGCTGGGGCTCTGCCTCTAGGGCAAATAGTTGTTAACTTGGCTTTTGGTTTTGTTTGTTTTGGTGTTCTGGGTCTTTTAGAAAATCTGCTGAAAACACAGCATTTGTAAAGGTTTGTTGGGGCTGCAATCCTCCTGCAGTCTGTGGACTACCGGGCCTAGGCCTGCCCTTGGGGAGAACTGTGCCTCCTAGCACCAGTGTGGGGACTTCAGGAGGACATGCGCAGGGTCTTCCTGCCGGCCCCCAACGTTGGGCCTTTTCCTGTACTTTGGTTCTGTGTAAGGAGACTTGGATGCTGGGTTTTGTTTCAGTGATTAGTATATTATTGAAGTTGGTCTTTATCGATCACATATTCCATCCTGAAGAATCTTAACCCAAAGATAAGTCACTTGTCCAAGGTTGGAGAGTGTCACAGAATCCAGAGCCTTTTTCCCTTCACTGCAGCTGACTTTGGTATTTCTGAGAGATTTTCATTTATTTTGGGTTCAAGTCTTAATCTGGTGATGTGTATGCATTACACTTTTGGTTTTTAGTTCGACTTCGGATTTCCACCCCTAAACATAACCACTTTGAATGGATAGTAGCAGGGCCAGAGCCTAAAGAGTGTTGTATTAACTAGAGAACCTTCTTGACATAGACTTTATCTCTCTTTCTCTCTTTTTAGTATTGTACAACAGAACATCCTTTTGTTTAATTGTCCAGTGAGGAAAAGGTTGTCATGTCCTTTTTGAATTGAGACGGTGTGGAAGTGATATTTCCAAGGACAGCCGGTGTGTAGAGGCTCCTTAGCACAGAGCAGTCTCTGCTTGTTCTTTGCTGACGTCTCCCACTGTGATACAAGGATAACAACTCCTTGCTTGTTGGACAACAATTTGAAGCTTAGGTTGACAGCTGAAAAAAAAAATACAGAGTGAGATGTTACATGTGTTAGCTTTATTTATGCATAGCCAAATAATAAGGAGAAAAAAACTACTTATGAATTACAGCTGCTATTTAGAGCTTAGACAGGGGTTTTTCAAACTAGGTACCACTGATATTTTGATCCCAGTAATTCTTTCTTTTGGGGGTGGGATAGGGACTGTCCTGTGCATTGTGGGATATTGAACAGTATCTCTGGCCTTTACTCACTACATACTAGTAGCCCCTATCTCAAGTTGTGACACCCCAAAATGTGTGTAGGTGTTGTCTGATGAATCCATGGAGCAAAGTCATTCCTAGTTGAGTGGTACTGAAGCAGTTGCCTCACAGTCCTGATTCCTGTGCTCGCCTCTTGTCTGCGCTTGCCTGTGTAATGGGATCAGGCATCTTACTGGTAGCCAGCGGCCAAGGGAAGCTTGTGCCAATCAGCTGACGCTGCTGACTTCAAAAATGCGCTCCAGGATTGGAGAACCTGAGGCGCCCAACTCCCCAGTCCAGTTTCAGTTTCTTCCTGGCCTTCATTAGCTTTTTATGGCTTCTCTTGAGTTCATTGTGTGTGCACACATTGGGAAGCTGCGTTTTGCAGCATTTCTAGGTGAGTTGTTAGAAAGTGGACTTCAGGAAGAAACTAAGTTTAGGTCTGTCTATAACCAAAGGCAATTAAAAAAAAAAAACGAACAGAAAGGTTCATCCAGCAGAGTGGCATGACTACTGTACAAACTTGTTGATGTTTTGAAGTGGGGCCAGTAGTTTCCAAATGAGCCAACTTTTTGGCTTTCTATTTTAGGAATAGGCAAGGTCTAATAGATGTTCAAGTGCAAGGTCTTTTGAGGATTATTAATGAGACATACACAAACGTGTTGATTTTTTTCAGATAAAGGAGGCAAAATGTACACAAGTAAGACACTCATAAATGAAAGTGTAGAAAGCAGGCACTCAGGTTTTTAGCGATATACTGCTAGTGGAAAATACTCCAGCTGTACCTATTTCTTACAGCCTGGCTCAGCGTGGGGTGGAACAGGCAGCTCTAGAGATGCCGCCATGGAAAGCCAGCATCCGGCTTCACCAGGGAGGGGTCCAGGGCTTTCACCTGGAGTTGTCCACATGGCTTTTTAAATTGCAATCCAGTTCCAAACAAGTGTTTGCTTGTTTCTGATACAGTGATCTTTTTTTTTATTGGAAAAAATGGAGACATTGTTGTTTTTGGTAGCTCCTCCCAGCCAAATCATTTTTTTCCCTCGATGTGTATAGGCAGAGAGCCAGGACTTCCTTGTCCCATCAAGTCTTGAAGGCAGCCCTTTGACGACCATAAAATCATCCGAGGACATTGACTGGGTCTCTTTTTGCCTTGTTGCACAATGCAATTGAAGTATCTTGTCTTGTGCAGTCTGAAAGAATTTCTATTGTCAAATGCTCTCTTTCTCTTTATTCCCCCTGCTGTGTTGGGGACAGCAAAGCCATGGGAACAGCTGCAAGCAGGACAGTTGTTACTAGCAGGGAGAGAGCTTCCTGGTCAGGATAGCCAGGGGCCTGCTCCCCATGCCACCAGTCCTGCTGTTCTAGGGCTGTCACTTCTCACAAAATCAGGCCTGACCTTCACTGTTCAACCAGAGTGTTGAGGCAGAGAGCAGTGTTTACTTTTCTCCTCCTCTGGCTTTAAGTGTGGTCATTTATGAAGACACCAACCTCCAGTGTGTGACTCCATTGGTGTGACTGGTAGGACCTGGTCCCTTATTATTAATGGATTTCAAAACTTTGATTCAGAGTCAGTGATAGATAACATTTCCAGGTCACTAATTTGCGGGGGACTTTCAAGAACAAGCCAGCAGGGAAACCTTTATAGTGGCACTGTTCCTCCTTCCTGAGTGCCCCTTGGCCAGTGAAAAGCTCTTTGTTTTTAGCATAGAAGTCTAGCTCTACCCACCCTTGACCACCTGTGGGATCCCAGGTACTTATCTGACCTACCTGTACGGTCAGTGAGTGGGAGTAACAGTGTCTATCTTGCTTTGTTGTTAAGCAACTTCAAGGTAAGGGCTACAGAGCACATAGTAGGACAGCAATAATGAAAGGGCATTTGTGTTAGCCGAACTTTGAAGTCAGGAGCCAGTAGCCCTTGATGATGAAAGTATGGTACCACGTTTGTAGGGTGCTCTGAGCCAGAGATGTCCTGGACAGTTTCCTAGGCTCCATGGCATTGACTTGATTTCCACCTTTCAACCTCTCACTGCTGGCAGACTTCATGTTTCCAGAGCTCCATCTGAAGCATGCCCTTGTTGCCTGTAAAGTTCAAGCTCAGGTCTTTAGCCCAGTTTTCAAGTCTGATTTTCCAACTCTCTCTCTATTCTTTTCCCTCACGTGAATTCTCCTCCGAAAGATCTGGTACCCGCTTCTTTTCCGTATCTTTGTGAGTGACAAAGGTGCTGATCAGTGCCTGACCTGTCTAGCTCCTGTGGAAACTGTTCCCCTTGGGCCTCATTCACAGCCAGCCCAGTTCTCTCCCTCAAGCCTGGCTCTCATCTCTTTCTCTTGGGATTCCTTGGAAAAATTTATCAGTTTGTCTGTGGCTGTGTACTTTTTGTGCCTTTTGACTCCCTTTTTAAATAAGTAAACTGAACCTTGAGGGGTTAAATACCTCAAGTTTTCTGACCTCTTGGGCATTGACACCTCAATTGCAGTTATTTTTTTTTCCCAAAGCACAGATTTTGTGTGTGTGTGTGTGTGTGTGGTGGGAGGAGAGACGCTTCTAACTTCTTTCGTTGGTTCTGAAGCACCTTGTAGTTCTGTGGAGACAGTAATAAATGTAGCTAATGTTTATTCAGTACTTCCTCTGTGCCAGGAATGTTGCTGAGCAGTCCATGTTCAATAACTCATTCAATCCACCCTACAAGTAAGATGAAGAGAGTGAGGCACAGAGAGGTTAAGTACCACCGGCACACAGCTAGAAACTGAGCTGGTTAAGCTGGAACTCAGACCTGCTATCCCCAGACCCATGGGCCGGCCCCTTCACGGCCAGGCTTTTCTGTTGGCTTCCTTTGTGTTAAACTTGTATCTTCTTTTCTAGGCTCACTGACGAAGCGTTGTATACAGTAGGCAGTAGCTAAATGATTTTGAGTTGAAAACTGCATGGGAGTTTGGGAAAACAAGTGGTTCTCACCCCAGAAACATTGAAAACCCCACAGGAAAATGTGAATCTGCTTTGGAACATACCACTTACTAATCTTTTTGGCTTCCTTTTTACTTAAGAAAGACAAGTACCTCCATTTCCTTGCGAAAGGGATTTGTAAAGCTGTCAGTGGAAGATTTATATAAGGCACTTAGAAAACTAGATTTCTTTTTCTCTGGGCAGTATTGGGGTTTGAACTCAGGGCCTCATGCTTGCTAGG
This sequence comes from Castor canadensis, assembly GCF_047511655.1. Classification (NCBI taxonomy): domain Eukaryota; kingdom Metazoa; phylum Chordata; class Mammalia; order Rodentia; family Castoridae; genus Castor; species Castor canadensis. The sequence goes on from NC_133391.1 coordinate 162,922,486, forward strand.
CAAGCACTCTACCACTTAAGCCAAGTTCCCAGCCTTTTTTTGTTTTTAGTTATTTTTCAGGTAGCCTTTGGAGGTTTTGTTGGTGGCCAGATTCAGACCACAATTTTCCTACCTAAGACAACCTGCGTAACTGGGACCAAAGGCAGTCAATACCATGCCTGGCATTTTGATGAGATGGAGTCTCACCAACTTTTTGCCTGGGCTGGCCTTGAACCATGATCCTCCTGATCTCCACCTTCTAAGTAGCTGGGACTATAGAAGTGAGCTACTGTGCTCAGCCCAGAAAACAAAATTTCTGAGAAGTGTTTAGTTTATTATGAGAAAAGGTAGGATCCCTGTTTCTGTCAGTTATTGGTAGTCTTTGAGGGGTTCTTTTGTATCTCCTCTCTCAGTTTCTGATTATGTTTCCAGCGTTTTCTGTATCAATCCTCTTTTACTTGTTAGCATATTCACCCCTGTAGAACAATCACTGTCAGCAGATCCAGTCATTTCTCAAACAGCATTCCTTAACTAAAACCTTTTGCTGCATTGGTAAGAGCTATTTGGAAAATGTATTGGGCCAGGCACCAAGTAAGACACCTGAGTGCCCAATTTAAAATCTGCCATATCACATCATGTGACATCGTATGTCTGACTCTGCCAGTTACAGGAAAAGGTTTTGGAGTTTGGGCGGCAGAGCCTCCACAGACAGGCCTGGTGACAGACAGAGAGACGGAGGAACGTGAGAGTTCTCCAGCTAACATTTCTGCCTTCACTCAGGTTAGGTGTCTGCACTCAAGGATTAAAATTGTCTCTTTTTAAAAGCACTTTAAGTTGTACTAATTAAAAAAACAAGAAAAGGTAGGCAAGGTAGACTTTTTGCCCTTTGGGGAGGAAGATGCTCACCTCTCCTACCTGTTGGTGATTTAACAGCCAGGGTAAGTAAGACAGGATTTGTTGATGATGGAATCCAGTGGAGGTTTTTACAACTGGAGTTCTAGGCATAGGCAATGGCTTTCTGAATAGGACTCGAGTTGCTCTGGAAATGAGAGCAAGAATTGACAAATGGGATTACCTCAAATTAAAAAGCTTCTGCATAGTAAAGGAAACAATTTCAGAGTCAAGAGGCAACTGATAGAATGGGAGAAAAATCTTTGCCAGCTATTTATTTGATAAGGGGTTAACATCCAGAATTTATAAAGAACTCAAAAAATTTAGCAGCAAAAGAGCAAATAGTTCAATCAATAAATGGGCAGACAAATTGAACAGAGCTCTCAAAAGAAGTACTACCAATGGCTGGTAAATACATGAAGAAATGTTCACCATCTTTAGCCTTCAGGGAAATGCAGCTCACAATGACAATGACATTGAGATTCCACCTGACTCCATCAGATTGGCAACCATCAAGAAAACAAACCAGAAATGCTGGTGAGGATGTTGATGGGGAAGAACCTCAAACACTGTTGGTGGAAGTGTAAATTAGTGCATCCATTGTAGAAATCACTTTGCAGGCTTCTCAAAAAACTAAAAATAGAGCTACCTTATGATCCTGCTATACCACCCCTTGGGCATATATCCAAAGGTATCAAAGTCCATACACTCGAGACACCTGTGTTTATTCACAGTGGCCAAGCTATGGAATCAGCCTAGGTGCCCAGCAGAGGAATGGGTAGATAAAATGTGGTGTGTGTTCTCAATGGGATTTTCTTTAGCTATAAAGAAGAATGAAATGATGTCGTTTGTAGGAAAGTGGATGGAACTGGAGAGTATCTCATTAATGAAATAGCCAGACTTGGAAAGACAGATCACATGCATTCCCTCTTGTGGAATCCAGACTTAAAACAATAAAATAAAATAAAAGGGCATGAAAGTAGAAGGGAAGAGGATGGGGACCAGTGGGAGGGTGGATGGGGGATAAGAGGGTAATGGGAGGTATGGTAAAAGTATGTTATATACATATCTGCAAATGTTATGATGAAACCCATTAAAAAGTACAAAAAAGAAGAAAGAATGGAGGCTTTTTTGCTTGGCTTTTCCCCAGTATTGAGTCCCCAAAGAATTCCATAATTCTTTGAAATTCTTTTTATTTTTTTGTGGGGTGGGAGGTTAGTCAATACTGTATGAGTAGTGCCCATTGGCAATGGGATACATTTGGGGGAGAGATGAATTTAGCTCTTTGAAGAGTTTATGCTCATGAGATTTACTTTAGGTGTTAAAATTCTCTTGAAAAAAAGTGTGTCATTCTTAAATTCAGTTTTTTTTCCTTCCCTGAATCCTGCAGAGACTATGTGCTGAGTTTAGAAAATTTAGAAAATGCCATTAATGGCACAAATGACAGAAGGAAGTCCTCTGTTATTTACTTGGGTCCTCTTAGAGTTTACTTGTCTGTGCAAGTGTTTCTTAAATTGTTCTTCATACTTGTCAGTGTGTAAAGAAAAGTGAACTCAGAAATTAATTGGTTAAAAATCTGCTTTCAGATGAGCCTATATCTTAATGCATATGGCCCCCAAAAATGTATAAAATTATGTTAGGGATTATATGTGTGGAAATCTTTTTCTTCCTAGCCATGCAAACCTTTTTATTTTCTGAATTTTAAATATTTTCTTGAGATAATCACTTTCATTGTATGTTTCACATGCAGTTTTTTTTTTGATTGAGGTAAAGTTTTGCCTCAAATTATTAAAAACATGGTTTTCAAATGAAATGGCCAAATTAGGGGTTTGGGGAAGCTTTGGGTAACAATAATAACAGCACACACCAAATAACTGCTGTTAGTGTAAGTTCACAATTACTATCACTTTGACAAATGCCGTGATTTACACTTTCTTTGACAAACTTGTGATCATTTTATGTTTTTCTTTTTCCTTTGTGATGTGTGGGGCCTTCACAGGTCTGCAGCCCAGGGCAAGGTTCCTCAGTGTCTGGGTCTGAGAGCAGTACTGTACTGCCCATTCTTTGGGGATGGGTCATCAATTATATGACCATTTTAGTTGTTTCTAGTTGTTTGCTTTTATAACAGGTCGTGAAATTTTTTGTACCTAGAACATTGTACACTTGTCTCATTATTTCTCGATAGAATTTTCCAGGAGTGGAACTGTTTGATGAAAAGGTTTGCAGATTTTTCTTTGGAGTATTTTAGCAGCAAAGCTTAATGAGAAGTGTCAGTGGGGCTTGCAGGAGGCCCCGCTGAGATACTCTGTCATGACACTTTTATGATCATGGGGATTTGGGAGCTTCTATTAGAATCTAAATAAAAACACTGCTTGGTGGAGGAAGTTAGCACATGATCCTAGATTTGAGCTTTCATTTCTAGGTTCTTCTGTTTTTCTTGGTTAACTACAAGCCAGACTGCTGATTGACACATACACCCCTCACCCCCATCCTTGTGCTGCTGCTGTTATTGTTACTGACATTCACTTAAGACCGAAGCACACACAAGGGACCCAGATGTACATTGTCTGGGGAGCCTTTGTGCATTTGGGGAATTGTTTTCATGGACTTCTTTCCATTTCTTTCCTTTGCATTGTAGCGTCCTTAGGGCAACGAGTTATGTTGCTATTCTAATTTGGGGATTTAAGTAATATAACCGTGTTGGGGAGGTTATGGGTGTGTTTCATCTTATTATTTATTAACCCAGGAAATCTTTCCCAGGACTTTGAAATGAAAGTGTTGAGTGATATGGGAAAACACACTACACTTTAACAGTGTGTACATTGTCATTTAATGTAGGTTTGCATCTGCTTATTTCCGCCCACAATTTCTCTAATGGTGTGACCTCAGGGGATTTATCTATGTGAAGGTTGACAAAGTCGATCCTCACATTGAGACTGGCCATCTTAATACTACAGAATAGAGCACAGGTTCCTTTGAGAGCCCACCTGTGCTGGTGGCTGAGCTGATTGTTCCCGGAAACCAAACTGAACTCCTGGACAAGGTGCACTGCCCTCTACTGCCACGGGCTGGATTCACTTAACATCTGACTGTTGATTTCCTGCCACCGGGCCAGGGGCCACGGTGGACTGCCCTCTGGTAGTTTCAGCCTCCCATTTTCTGATGTGGGCAAGTGTGCCCACTTTCCGGGTTTTCTCACCCTGGCACCTGTGACATGTTAGGCCAAGTCAACCTTTGTTGTGGGGGACTGTCCTGTGTGTTGTAGGATTTTTAGCATCATCCTTGGTCTCTCTTTAATCACTGGATGTCAGGAGTACCTCAAGTCTGGTGCATGTGACAACCACGAGTCTCCAGACATCAGCAAATGTCCCTGGGCAGTGGAGAAGAATGACCCCTGGTAAGCATCACTCTGCTTGTGGAGTAAACTTGGGTCTCCATAAACTGTTACCCTTCCCCATTGTTCCTCTTTCCTGATTGCTTTCCATCTCTGTGTGATGGGGACCACACACTCTCGGTGCTGAAATTTTATTCTTTGTGGGATCCAAATTCGTCCCATGAGGTGTGGGCATTTACAGTCATTAGTTATCATTTGAGTCGTGTTTAACTGTTCAGCCCAGGTAGACTATTCTGGTACAGCTGTGCCCTCTGCTGTAAGGCTTCTGCTGTTCCCTCTGGGCCTGCCCACTCTCAGTACTCTTTAAATCCTGTCCCTAGAGCATTAGAGAAATCCTGTGACGATATTGAGTAATTAAATTGACAGTTGTTCTCCACTAGGAAAGAGAGGGTCATATTCATTCAGAAAGTCTTAGAAGCAGTCCAGGGTAAGTTACATCTCAGGTCTTCTATGTTTTGAGTAGTTTCATTCCAGCTTTGTTTATTTATTTCTGATGGTTCTGAGGTTTGAACTCAGGACCTTGTGCTTGCTAGGCAGACATTTTAGCACTTGAGCCCTTGTGTGTGTGTGTGTGTGTGAGTGAGTGTGTTAAATATAGGCTTAGAAGTTGCCCAAGTAGCTGGGAATGGAGTCCCATGATAGAATACTTGCCTATTGTGCACCTATCAGGCTGTGGATTTTATCCCCAACACTGAGGGAAAACAAGTGACCTAAACAGTACAGACAGGTCCTTCCTACTTAGTTGTTACCCAGTATCCCTGGTGGTGACTTACAGAACTGTAGCTCAGTGTTGAAATTGACATTTGTGTGACTCCAGACCTTATCCAGACCTCACTGGTTTTGCATGCACACATTTTTTTTTATTGTTTTATTATTCATATGTGCATACAAGGCTTGGGTCATTTCTCCCCCCTGCCCCCACCCCCTCCCTTACCACCCACTCCGCCCCCTCCCGCTCCCCCCCACCCCCTCAATACCTGGCAGAAACTATTTTGCCCTTATCTCTAATTTTGTTGTAGAGGGAGTATAAGCAATAATAGGAAGGACAAGGGTTTTTGCTGGTTGAGATAAGGATAGCTATACAGGGAGTTGACTCACATTAATTTCCTGTGCGTGTGTGTTACCTTCTAGCTTAATTCTTTTTGATCTCACCTTTTCTCTAGTTCCTGGTCCTCTTTTCCTATTGGCCTCAGTTGCTTTTAAGGTATCTGCTTTAGTTTCTCTGCGTTAAGGGCAACAAATGCTAGCTAATTTTTTAGGTGTCTTACCTATCCTCACCCCTCCTTTGTGTGCTCTCGTTTTTATCATGCATGCACACATTTCTATGTGCACACATTTCTACATGCAGTTCTGACCTGTGTTTTTGTGTATGTCCATTCTTGTGGCCACCAGCACTGTCATAATGACTGTCATATGCAGGATAGTCCCCCTGCTATGCCTTTATTGTCCCTCCCTCCCTCCAGTCCTGAGTAACTACTTGCCTATTTTCCTTCTCTCTAATTTTGTCATTCGGGAGCATTATATAAATGGAGTGAGACAGAACATAAGCTTTGAGATTGGCTTTTTTCTCTCATTGCCTTTGAGACCCTTTTGTTTTGTGTGTGTCAATCATTTGTCCCTCTTTTATTACTGAGTAGAATTCCATGCTTGGGCACAGTTTTACATCTTTCCCTACACCTGTTATCACTCTGAGACTAACGCTTTTATAATACTCCTCTATTTCTGTCCCATGGCTGTTAAGAGCTCAATTCTTATGGCTGACCTGTTTTACTCCTAATTAAGTGCTGTTGTCAAAGAATTTTTTGATTCATGACTTTGAAAGTTCTCAGATCATTTGAGATCAGTTTGGTCAAACCTGACGCATTTAAATTCTTGTTCATCATTGTACAATGTACAATGTTTACCTGCGACAGACACTTCAATTTGATGAAATCATGACTTTTGCATGGCTAGGCCATTGGGGGTCAAGCTGACTTAATGCTGCCAATGTCATGTTATAACCTCATGTGGCATAGCCAGGGAGCAAGGAGATGCTGGAGTTTGCTGTAGAGAAGATTTCTTGGGACCCTGAGCAAAAGGCAGCATGACATTGGTGTCATCCATCAGTATCTCCATGGGACCAAATAGAAAAGGAATTTCCCTGATGTAACCCAAGACTTCTTAGGACATAGGAAGTCTGAGTCCTGCATAGTGGAGATCGTCCTATGGTAAGAAGAACGAGGAGAGTAAGTGAAGAACAGTCTCCATGCAAGGGCTGCCACCTTCAGGGAGCCATGCCACTCAGGTCCCCAGAGCACGTGCTTCCCTGGGAGTCTACTAGGCTTTAGATGCGAGACACTTTTATGGGAAAGTGTCCCTTGGCTCTTTGTGTTATTCTAGTCCTGGGTCTTGCCAATTTCAGAGGATTGACTGATGATGAGGACCCAGTGTGGCATGAGACCAGACTTTCCCCCGGTTGTTCCTTACTGAGAAGGGTCTTTTCTTTCTTGCATACTTCTTACTGCTGCTGGCCTCACACTTTGAAAAAAGAGGTCTGTTTATGGGGCAGAAAGCAAAACAAGCAAGCAAACTGAAACCTAGAAGAGAGAGCGAAATGCCAGGAGAGAATACACTCCTTCAATTTTTAATTCTTGCAGGTGAGGATGACGTGATCAGCCAGCTATGGGGTTGTCTTCAGCTCTCACATCCCTGGCACACTCTGTCTGACCTCTGTACCCTCACTGCCAGTTTCCAAGCCACCCTGAGCACTGTCTCCACCGAGACCCCTCATCTTGCTCCCTGCCCAGCTTGTAATTACAGCCCCAGCTGAGATTGGCACTGAGCCCTAGGGAGACACCCTGTATTCTGCTCTCACCACCAAGGTTGTATGTCAGTCAAGTCAAAGAATTCCTCCATATACTAATTTTCTTCTGGGTGGCTCCTGTTTTGGATGAAAAGCATCTACTTGTTCCTGTTTGTTCCACTTGCCTTGTGTACAAAGTGTGTCTAGCGTTTGGGCAGCTGGCAGGTGAACTAGCATCTCTCTCTCAAACGTTAAAGTGGTAAAGAATTCTTCTTTAACTAGTTTATATAAGCGATGGAGCTACTATACAGTCACTCTATGGAATCTATAGGCCGTTTGTTCTAGGACTCCTTCAGATACCAAAATTCATGGATATTCAAGTCCCTCGTGTGCATTGGCATTGTATTTGTATATAGCCTGTATACGTTCTCCTGTGTACCTCACTTGATTTTTTTTTTCTTTTAATTTTTGAGTCAGAATCTTGCTATGTTGCCCAGTCTGGCCTTGAACTCATGCTCTTTCTGTGTGAACCTCTCTAGTGCTAGAGTGATAGGATGTGCCACAGTACCTGGTCTCCCATGTACTTTAATCATCTCTAGATTATAAAACCTAATATAACGCGAGGGCTATGCCAACAGTTGTTAAACTGTATTTGCAATATGGCAACAAGAGAAAAAGTGTGAACAGATTTAACTTAGATTTTTAGTATTTTTTATCCCCAGTGAGTTGAATCTGCAGACGCCGAGCCTGAGGGCCAACTGTGTACATCACATATGTGTATTTGGATGTGCATATCGTGCAGTCACATGTCTTGATTAGATTTATATATTATATTAGATGATTCCTGACCACTCACAGCTGTGGCCAAAGAGTTTTGTCTGAATGTTGTAAAGAGGCAGAATCTTCAGTAGGCCATACTTTTGAACTGCTTACAGTTTTCTAAGAGGGTAAAGTTGAGGTCACTTCCCTACTGTTTCTCACGTACTTGCCTTGTTAGGATGGGGTCATCAGTTTACTGTTTTGACTGTTGGAGGAATCACATCTCCAAAAGATTTTCGTACTTTGGGGATTCTCTCCAAAGTAAGGGCTGAGGTCAAGGTTATGCCGTTCAGTTGCAGATAATGAGTTTTTTTCAGACCTGGAGAACACTGAAACCCTGGGAAGTGTCTCACGGGGATGCAGCTTTTTCAGCTGTAACAATTTCCTTCTTGCCTTTGGGCAGACTTGGTAGGCTAACTTACTGAGTCTTAGTGGATAAAACCATTTCCACTTAGGGTTCTCTCATACATAAGTCAGTGCACCCTTTCTAGAAAATACTTAGAAGCTGGTCTCTTGCTGTTTTTCGAAGCATTTATCAGGAGAAAGAACAGCAGATGAAATGTACCCTTTGTTAAGAGATTCAGGCTGGATTTTGCCACGCAGTACTTTGAGGGGCTCTTCTCATGTGTTAGGAGGGTAGTTTGTACAACTGACTTTTCATCACAGTTATTATTTTCCAGTATTTTGCCTGAAAAGTTAAACTATAAAGGCTCATTTCTGAGAATGAAACTAGGGAGCAAACATAGTTGTAGCTTGGCTGCATTAGGCTTGTGGGTTTTGCGTATGTATTGTATGTGTTTTAGGAAGAGTGCTTCTGAACTTGAAAAGTCCTTTCAAGGATGCAAGAGGGCTCATAGCAGGAAAATGACTTGTCTTTACTTTCACTTTATTTTTGAGATTTTAAGTAGCTTATTCCTCAATACAGACAGCCATCTTGCTGTACCCCAGATCTACCATCAGGGTGGAAATGTAACTCAGGTTGTTTTGTCCTCTCAGTCTCTGAAAATCCCCGCTGCCTCTTCACCCTCCGCCAGGTCCCCAAATATGAACTATTAGGGCAGGCATGCCAATGTGAAATAAGGCAGTAAGATATCCTCAGAAGAATCAAAAGCCCGTGTGAGGGTTTCCTTATTATAAAATGTTTGATGAAATTCAACAGTTATTCCCTCATGAAAAGCAGAAGTTTAGGATAGTACTTTTTAAATTTTTGATTTTTGTAGTACTGAGATAGAACCCAGGGCTTTGTGCGTGCTAGGCAAGCCCTCTGCCTCTGAGCTACATTCCCAGCTAGAAGTGTATTTTAAAACAAAGTACATCTTGTCTTTACCACAGTCAGTTTAGGGCAAGAAGTAATTTTTAAAAATAGGTTTTTTTGTACTCTTGCAGCACTCTCTAACTTGGCAGTGGTTTATTGGTCAAAGGAAGGGAATACAGTGTATAGTTAGGATTTGGTGCAGTGTGGGATGTTGGTAACAGTTTGAATGTTGGAACTCTGTGAGTGGCTTAGCCATTCCTAGAGCTGTCTATTCGGTCTCAATCTGTATTTTCTTATATCTAGTTTCTTTCTTTTTTTGGAGGAGGGGGTTGAGACAAGGTCTTGCTATATAGTCTGGGATGGCCTCGAACTCCTCTTGCCCTAGCTGAATTGCTGGGCTCACAGGCATGCTTCACCATGCCCAGCTAATCCAGTTTTCTAACTTGTGAAAATTTGTTGTATTCTTATTACTGGCTGGGCCTGTGCTAAATTATTTACATGTGTGGCTCATGTAATCTGCCCAGTAGTACTGTGTGACTGGTATGTTTTCCATTTCTGTCTTACATATGCGAGCACAGAGAAGGTAAGTAATTAGCCTAAGTTCACTCAGCTGTGAAGTGGTAGAGCCAAGGTTTGGACCCAAGGGATCTAGCTTTATGGGGTATGAATTCTTTTGGAGTTCATACACATTTGTAAAGGTGAAGATAGAATCCAGATGGAAACCTTCAGGAATGTAGACTCACCTCTCCACACAGAGTAGACCAAACTCATGTGAAACAAGCCCAAGAAGAATTCTGACAGCAACTGGAACAAGGAATAGCAATTTTTTTGCAATCAAACAAAACAAAACCACAGAACTGCTTGTTGGTGTGATGGCTCAGAAGTAGGAATTCTGTTCAGAGATTGAAAGAAAGAGTGTCAATGAGATTTTTGTGTCTCGGGAGCATCTCTGCCAAATGCTGAGGTCACCCTGGATGTCCTAAATCACTTTCCTGGACTTTTCTCTACTTCTAGTAAACCTTAGGTTCCCATGAAGTGATGGTGAAACTGGGCTTGCTTTGGGATCTGTGAGTAGTTTGTAAATCTTGCCTTAAACTGCTGAGCTGATGCTTCTATCTGTCTTTTTCATGTAAGTGAGATGCAGTTGTCTGTCCCAGGTTTGGGCTTTGGGACTGTTCGCACCCTCCTCATCACAGCAGGATAAAAGTGTTGTCTCAATCAAGTTTAGTGATAAAGATTTTAAGAAACCATTTTGGAAATTGACCCTCCTACTAATGTGAGGTTTTAAAAGATAATGCAGTTTACATTTAAATCAACTTTTCAAAGCTGTAACTCAGTGAAGGTGACAACATTTGGTAGCTGTTTGTGTTTTTCGTTGCTGAGGACCACAGGTTTTGTATTCTAAAAAGGAAATAGCAGGCATGGTTAGATCAACAGATGCGTTCTTTGTTGTAAAGCGTGTAGCCTGCTCCCGGCCAAGGTGTGGGCACATCATTAGGATGGGGTAGAGTTACGTTTTCATGAAGAATAGTAGTTCTCAACGTCAAGCAATTTTGCCTTCCTGGGGACTTTGAGAAATGTCTGGAGACATTTTGGTGGTTAGCACTGACATGGGAGGGTACTGCTGGTATCCAGTGGGTAGGAACCAAGGATCTTGTAAACATCCTGGACTGTGTGGGGCAGTTCCCACAACCAGCATCAGGCTGAGAAACCTCGATTCAGAAAATTGACTGGTTTCTACAAGAGTCTACCCTCTTGTATTTTGTTCTTCTAATTTTCTGTGTCTTTTAAGTAAAAACGTCATTGCTGAAGTGATTTCCTGTAGTAGATATGAATGATGTGTTCATCTGATTTGAATGTTAACATCTTCATTATATTTATTATAACCTGGTGTAAGTTACATCTGGATCTGTGTTTGTGTCTTAGTTTTCTCTATTCCAGTATTGATTTCTGATTCATTAGTAAATAACTGGAAGATAAAATTATTATTTTGATTATACTGGGGTTTGAACTCAGGGCTTTGTATTTACTCGGCAAGTGTTCTACCCTTTGAGTCATCCTCTTGCCTTTTTGCTCTAAGGTTATTTTTCAGAGAGGGTCTCATACTTTTTGTTAGGACTAGCCTTGGATTTTAGCCCTGTACTTCCGCTTTCCTTGTAGCTGGGATTACAGGTGTGAGCCATTGCACCTGGATAAAGTTACTTTTTCTAGACATTCTTGGCAATGAAAAGCGAAGGCATGTCCAGAACTACAAGTGTGGGACCAGAAATCCAGTATGTTCGTTTCTGGAATGAAAGAAGGGGCTGGCATGAGCAAGCTACAGTCTACTGAGGTCAAGTATCTCTTCACATCATTTGATTAGTTTAATTACCAAACACTCAGGTTACCAACTCTGATCATGCAAGACGTTGCCTTTTTGAAACGGGGTCAGTGACCCTCGACCAGCAAACTCCACACCTTTTCTTATCTTTTTCACTTCTCCCAGTTTTGATGAATAAGTGTGTGATTTTTCTTTCTGCTTCATTTTCTCCAAGCATGTTGTTTTCTTGCCTGCTACAGTAATGAATCACACCAAAGGCTTGCTAAGGCCAGTTGGATCTGCAGGCATAATTCTTATTTGCTGAAAATAAATAGAGGACAACTTATAAGATCACACCCTTCCTGCTGTTTGTCAGCAAATCTTCAGGCAGAAGGGAAGCTAAGTTGGGGCATCTTAAAGTCTCCCGTTTAGTCTGTGGTTTATGAGTGACTTCTTTCCATACTTCTGGTCTAATTTCCTCTTCTATCAGGAGGAGCGGGCCCAACGTGGAATTCAAGTCCCTAGAGGTTAATGATAAGAAATGGGAGTATGGTGAGTGATTTCTTTGCTTCAGAGATCACTGCCTGTTCAGGACCCCTGTTTATGGAATTCAGTGTGGTTCAGTGGTGCCATGGGACCTCTGGTTGACTTGGTATCCTGTGAGACTCTGGCTGTGCTGGTGACTTGGAGCATTCTCATCTCCTCCTGTTAGTGCCTGATGAGGAAGTCTGAGAACACCACACAAGTACAGTCCCTCAGGTTTTACTATGACTCCTAAAACTAACTGTAACCACAGTGGTGAAAGGGGATGGTTATGAGGCGCTCTCTTGGAGACATTTGCTACACCTTTTATACAATATTCACTGACTTCCCTACATTGTTAATTCCAGGTAGAGTGGAACACCGGTGGGGTAACAGAAGCAGCTCCTGAGCTCCTGGTCAGGTCACACAGCTAGTTGGAATTCCAAGTCTCTTGGCCTTCTAAGTCCCTGTCTCTGGCTCTTATCCCCACTCTCATGGCCAGGTGGATTGCCAGTCCTAAGGACTGAGGATGCCTTTATACAATATTTGGACTTTTTCTAGTGCTGTATGATACCACACCAGGCAATGATTGTAGTTCAAGGTTGTTCTCATGGCTTGGGTACACAGTTGAGTGTGTGTTTTGTCTAGTACTTCCTACAATGTGGGACATATCTGAGGCTTAAAAGTTAATATTTACAAATAGGCAAAACAAAAACAGTGGTCTCAACAGAATGAAGAGGTCTGCAGAATAAGCCGCAACATAGATGGGCCACACTTTTAGGACATCACCAGTCCCAACGAGGGTATAATTCTGGGAAGTATTGATTTGTCCTTTCCTGGCCACTCTATGATACAGTAGATCCTGCCATAATGGATAGTATATCCTCCTATGAGAAGCCCCCAGGCTTGATGGGATGCTCCAGCAGAAGTTCATTGGGGTCCTTGGGAAGGTTGTCCCAACTTGGGATCACATGGTATGCCAGTGAACGAAGGCTGTGTGGCCAGCAGGTAGGGTGGGCACACTCTGGGTAGGTGGGCCCTCGTAGCATGGCTACCCCCTTGTGGGATAAAGTACCATGTTCTCTATCCAGCTTTCTGTGGGTGCTCTTGCAGGAATGCTATCTTCAAAATGGCCAGCTAGCAAGACCTTGCTAAAACATGAGGCCTTTGTTGGTTTGTCAGGAGCTTGCGTTTCTTTGCCTTTCTGACTGTCCTGGCCACTGATGTCAGTGTCCCCTGGTGCCTGCTTCCAGGGAGGGGCCCAGGTTTGCTACACATGCTGCCTGTAACTGAGAATCCTGAAGGAGATGCAGAGAGCACCCCACCTGACCAAGGCCACTTCCTCTCCTGGTGCCTGTTGGGCTTTCCTCCTCATCCTTTTGTGCTTCTTCATGAGCTGTGTCCTGACTTCCTCCCCCACCCCCACCCCGTCTCACCTTCACTGTAGGTCTGGACTTTGCCTGTTGTATTTGGAGCCCTGGTTTTGGCCAGCTTTGTTCTGACTTTAACATACATCTGTGGAGCATGGCTCTAATGGGCCTCTTTTTTTTTGACTCAAGGTGTTGTGGTCTCCTGGCCACTACCAATCTCCACATTGCACATCTGTCACTGCCTTGGGTTGGTCATGCTCCCGTGCCAGACTGTCCTCCTGCCAGCCCTCCCTGCTGAACTGGACGCTGGCCACCTGTGCAGTCTGTGACCTGTTGCCATCCCAGTGATGACATGTCTCCTTGTTGTCCTCCTTCCATTGGAGGAAGCATCTGCAGATGCAGTTTTTCAAAAGATCTCATTAGTGACAGTGTGTAAGGAAGGAGAGCATCCAAAACTGGAGAGGGCGGAAAACTTGAATGATGCAGGCTTGAGTTTTAGGCAGCCATACGAGAAGGCAGAAAGTTGTAGGATTGGATCCCTTCCAGAGTGACTAAGAGTCAGCCCCCTGCCTCATGGCTAGTCAAAAAAGACTCCAGTAGTAAATTGGCAAGTTTCAAGACAATACTGATAGCCACTTGTTCTTTTCTTATGTGATGAGTTTTTGGCTCCTTTGCATGCTGAGGATGACAATGGTTGGTTTTATAACTGGGGAGAAAGAAACACTTACATTTGCATCTGATGTTAATCACTAAAGAGGGAAGTACTTTGAGAAAGGGAAATCTTTTGGGGGAAACTTTTATAAAACCAAAGAAAAGGGAAAAATCTCTCTTTTTTTTCTTTAAGCAGAATTACCTTACCAATTGGTGCTTAGTTGGCAGGTAGCCAGAAAGTGTGCCTATAACTCAGGACTCATCCCAAACCAAACTAATGGAAAAAGCCTGATTTGCCAGAGGCTGAAATTTAATATCAAGGAGGGATGAGGGATGTGTGTGTGTGTGTGTGTGTGTGTGTGTGTGTGTGTGTGTGGTGGGGCGGGTGGTGGGTGAAGGATGTCTGGAAGCTTTAGCCCTTGGCAGCTATAAATAGAATACTTACTCACTTGGGTGGCTAAAATAGAGACTTTGAAAACAGAGTTTTATTCTGCCGTTTGGTCAGAATTAAGGTATGATTCAGTGCATTGTGTCCAAGACTCGTGTACATTTGTACTCATTTTCCTTTTGATTTGAGCCAGGTTTAGTTGAGGGCACTGCTTGACAAGTCCATTAAGTAACCGAAATGCTTCCCTCAGCACCTGACTCTGAATGGAGGCATTCAGAGTACAAAGTGATGTGTTTTAAGACCTCTGGTGAGACCTGCATTATGGGAAGCACCATAAAACGGGTGACAAATACTGGCCCTCGCAGCCAGCAGGTCAAGACATTGGTGAAATGAGCCAGCTTGTGACAATAGGGAGTGGTAGGGACTGTGGTTAACTGGAGCTCACAGACATGGGAGAACTAGGGCTTGATATGATTGGGCTTTCTAGTTTTTAAAGAGAGGACAAGATCTAAATTTCTATGAAATGCTGAGCCCCTCCTCCAGCAGTCACTTTCATTGGATTCTCACGTGTGCAATTTAACATGCATTGTGTCTCTGTGGTATTATGTTGATTTCATCATTCCCCTAAATGTTGTGACAGTGATAGATTTTTAGTGAGTGTGTCAAACAGTACTTGGCTGGAGTTTGTAATCTTTAGATAGTGAAAGGTGATGTTTTCTAATTTTGAGCAAAGGAAGAGAATGAAATGTCTTATATTTTCCTTCGAATTTGTTTTAGCTTGGTTCTAAAAAAAGATGTGTTATATTGTGAAGCTGTTTTGTTTCTGAGATAGGGTCTCATGAACTTTGCTCAGGCTGGTCTTGGATCCTCCTGCCTCTGCCTTCTGCGTAGCTGGGATTACAGGCATACCTCAACACGCCCAGCAGTAATTCATTCTTTTTGTGGTTGAGTAATATTTCAGTATTGGCTCTGATTTTATGTAAGCAAATGTGTGTAACACAATCATAGAAATATATGCCTACATACCTATTTGTCATATATATAGATACATATATGTATATCCTATGTATATTTCTATATTTGCTATCTGGCAAGAAGACACACATTTAGTTTGGAGTGAATCTATTTTAGTGTCATGGTGGCTTTTCCATAGGTCTCATTTTGTACCTCTGTTTTCAGTGGTTTTACCCAACAAATTAGTTTTAGGTAGTTTTTGTCCCCTACATGCACCAACCATAAAAGTAGGCAGAGGTTTATACCTCATCCTCATGAGGTTAGAGCCGATTCCATTTGCAGGGGCCTGAGCCCCTGCTCCAGCAGTCACTTTCATTGGATTCTCACGTGTGCAATTTAACATGCATTGTGTCTCTGTGGTATTATGTTGATTTCATCATTCCCCTAAATGTTGTGACAATGATAGATTTTCTCCTTCAAACAGCTTAAGAGAACATCCAGAGGCTTTTTATTCTTTTGCTTTATTTTCTTAAGTCATCATTACCGTGGAAAGAGAGGTGAAAATTGACATTTATCTCACATTCCTAAGTAAAATTGAAAGCTCAGAAAAGGGAACTCCTGTGGACGTGGGGTTCATGCATCCCTAGTTCCTTTCTAGTTGCTGAGATCTGGAGATGACAGAGCATAGATTTCCTGCTTTTCCCCAAAATAGTTCATTTAGAAATCGGACTAGACAGGATACAATAGAAACACCTGTACACAATGTTCATCCCAGCACTATTCATAGTAGCCAAGCTTTGGAAACAGTCCTAATGCCCTACAACTGATGAATGGATCAGGAAAACGTGGTTTATATACACAATGGAGTTTTACTCACCCGTAAGGAATAATGACATGTGGTTTGAAGGTAAATGGATGCAATTGGAGGACATCATGTTAAAGTGAAGTAAGCCAGGCTCAGAAACAGAAAGGCCACATGTTTTCTCTCATACATGGAAGACAGATCCAAAAACAAGCATGATCATATATGAACTCAGATGTAGAGCATGTTTGTAACAGTGGAAATGCTTTATAAAACTCGGGGAAGGAGGGAAAGGAAAAGAGAACGCTAGAGCATCAACAATATCATAAAACATAGCATCCATGAAGATAGAGGAGAGGAGAATGTGTATTGAAAGCTGTTGAAAAATGGGAGTGGGAGGTAAAGGGGTAAGGGAGACAATGGAAGGGGTTGAACGGAGGACCAAAGTAAAACTTACTAACAGTGGGGATTCATTTAGAATCCCCTTTGAACATTGACTTAACTACTAATGAAAGATACAGCTGTAAAGTAGGTACAGTGTGTGTGTGGATAATAGTGGGAGGGGGGAGAGTGAACAAAGCAGATTAAGGTGAGGTGTGTGCTGGATGGACTCCATACATTTATACGAAATAGAACAAAGAAACCTCTTGCAATTGCTCTAAGTGGGGAGGGGAGGGGGTATAAGCCTAATCGGAATTGTCACAGTGAGTCCCCCGTACAATGAGTATATCCTAATTAAAAAAAAATCAGACTAGAAATATACTGAGCTTGCCTTCTTTCATGCTGAAGTTATGTGTTTTGTGGATTGTTCTTTATTTTTTTATTTTTTTTTGAGATTTTGAGTGAGGGTAAATTTTATTTATTTATTTTTTCTTTTATTACTCATATGTGCATACAAGGTTTGGGTCATTTCTCCCCCCTGCCCAGATTGTTCTTTAAAGAGAAAGTATATGTTACCATTTGTAAATGTTCTGACATAAGAAAATTTTAAATATTGCCTACCCAATCCTTTTAGATGTGGTAGTACCTGGAGCTCATTTAGGGCTGGGTGAAACTGTCCCCCTATAAACTTTTTGGTTTTGTTTTTTCTTGATAAATGACTTCTAAATGAATGTGTTAGTAAACACGTTGATGATCACTGGTCTTTTCTTCTTTTCTTTTCTGTAGCATTTGTTACTTTGTCCTTCAGGTTTCTGTGTCTTTCTTGGGCTTCTTGGACCATCCCACTCCTCCTCAGGTTCCTTCATTGGCTCCTTCTCCACCTCCCATTTGGACGGCAGAGGAAGATGATGACAAGAGCATGTGTCCTGGAGTAGTCCCTTCTGTTTCGAATCCTGGCTCCACCATTGTTTTATACACACAAGCTATAAAGAGGCAAATAAGGAGTAGAAGTAAGCAGAGTTTCTCAAGGGGCTGTCAGAAATGGGTTCTTGAGCATAGATACTTTTTCTTTTTCTCTGCATTAGCAAGGGGCGTGGAAGGACAGCAGGTGGCATCTCCACGGAAGGAGTGATGGAAGCCCTGGTTTCTGGATGTGGGGGATGGTGTCAAGCAGGTCCTCTTTCTAGCTCAGCCAACACAGTGATGGTGGAGGCTTGGAGGGAGTTTGGATTGCTGATGATATGATAAGGTGGTGTGAGCCCTGCCGGCTTCTGACGTCCAGCTCTTGGTAGTTAATGATTTAAACCCTGTATTGGGGTATCCAGATGGGATGTCACTGAATGCTGCTTCCCCTTCACATCGCTCGTTCTCAGTGGGGGCGATTTTGCCCCCCCAGGGGGAATGTTTGGTAACATCTGCAAATATATTTGCTTGTCACAACTAGGGTCCAAGGTTATCCAGTAAGTAGAACCCAGGCTAAACTTGTTACCAGGCATGGGCATGGCTAAGAATTATGCTGCCCCAATGTCAGTGGTGCCACTGTGGAGAAACCTGTCTCAGACCCTCCATAAGGGGCTCACATTCCTTTAGTCCTCTGAGAATCCACTGGCTCCTCCTTCTAGGGTATGATATGAGGGGCCTGCCCTGGTACCCGACGGGGCCCTAGCATTCTGCATGTGGCATGGGACTGGGCATCGGCCATCCTGTCCAGCAGCAGTTGCCTTCAGGGCCTCTTAGTAGATGTGGATTTCTGTGACATTGTCCCTTTTGTGAAAAAGCCAAGAATGAGAAATCTCTTGTTTCTGACAGAGACCACAGCTGGGGACGAGTCCAGTAGCTTTCTTTCCATTTTTTCTCTTCTCTTTTCTCTTTCTGTCTCTTTTTTATTCTCATTCTCACTCTCTCGCAGCTCTATCTCTCTGTCTCTCTCTCCCTATTTCTTTTTCATGGCATAGACAGAGAAGGGAAATTGACTTCCATCATTTCATGCTGGATTGTCATTCCTACTTGGATGTCACTTTGCTAGCACATCTGTTCTCAAACAGGCCACCTCTGCTCATCCATGGCCTGTGTATGGGTAAAGCCACGATGACTGTATGAAGACACCACATAGACAACCAGCATCTTTGAAACTGGGGGCTAAACTTCTCAGCTCCACTATTCTTTAAAGCAAATGAAAACTCACTTGGTGTCATCGGATTATTGAGAGCCATCAGGTGCATTTGAACATGGCTTGAGTCTAAGGTAAACATGCTTTCCTTTGCCAGATCCTAGAATGGAACTTTTTACTTCTGTGGCACTTGTCAATCAGAGGGGGGACACAGTGGGCTCCCTGCCCTGACTGGGACAGTTCCTGCAGCCAGGGGAAGGTCCGGTGTCCGTGAGGCGTCTCTGGTTGCAGGGAGAGCTGCCAGTCCCGGGGCTGGGAGAAAATTCCTTTTGTTGCTCCTCCACTCCAGCTGTCCTGCTGCCCTCTGTCTTATAGAGAGCCCGGGCCCTGGTCTCTGGACAGGCTGGGACAGCAGTGACGCACTGGGAAAAGAGGGATACCAGGTCAGTAAGGGAGGTTAGAGTCTGAAGAAACACCAGGAATGTTTTCAGAATGCCACCAGACAGACAGACACATGAGGCTTTGTGCAGAAAACACATTAAGTCCATTCCTGGAGGCAGGTCCTTTGGAAGATTTGGAAGCCAGGTGTGTGCTGATTAGCTTACAGAGCATTGTACTGTCTCTAAAAAAAGGGCCTTGGAATGCTCCCCAAAGTGTGCAAGACTCATTGCTACATGTTACATGTGTCACACATTCACAGCTCTTCTTAACAGAGGCGTGGCCCCATCTGCTGTAGTCTGTGCTGTAAGTGACTTAGCCTGACGTTACACTCAGCGTTCTCAACCCGGCCCATCATTTCAAAATATCTCTGTTAACGAGTGTGGGCCTTCATTCCCTTTTAGACACGCAGTTCCCTTTGTATTAGACGTGTGCCGTGTCATTTCTCTCCCTCTCTGCCTTTTATTGTGGGTATTTTCTGTATGTGCCAGTTTTGTTTCTGATTAGATTAAACTTGAGAGCTCTGTCTTTTGAACAGCTCCCTCTGCCAGGGCTGTGCTAACATTCACGCCCTCCTGGAACCCCACAACTGCTCTGTGGATCAGAACTTACTTCTGCAAGTTCAAGTGGAGATGCACTGTGTGTAGTTGTGAGGCAGGACTTGCCTGGGCTCAGTTAATTTTCTGGTATGTAAATTATACATCAATAAAGCAATTTAAAAAAAGAAAAGAGAAACCAAACCTGTTCTACCACCTGTTAGCTGTGAGACCTTGGGCAAGTTCTTGAGTGACTCTGCCTGATTTCCCACATCTGTAAAATGGGAGCATATTCCTGACCCAACCATTCAGAGTTCTAAGAATTGAACAGGTTAGGGTGTGTGAAGTGCCCAGGACAGTGACCACTGTGGTCATTGTGTCTGCTGGTACTTACTACTGTTCTCCCAGGTTACCCAGCTAGTTGGGATTGCAGCCTATTCTGCTGGATTCTGAATGCCATGTCCTTGTCATTGAATTCTGTGTCCTTCTTGGCCCTGGCACAGTACCTCGTCAGTCTTGAGGGCTAAATAAATATTTGTAGAATGAGTGAACACATTTGGAATTTTCAGTGGTGGTGGTTCTCCAGGTAAGATGAATTTGCTAAAAGGTAAGGACATACTTGGGGATATATAAAAGAAGAACATTGGGTTAGAGTTCTGGAAATTACTTCTGTATACCTTAGTTTGGACTAAAAAGCAAATAACTTCTTAAACTGGTCGTCTTAAATGAACTCCTGCCTATGTGGAAAATACTGGCTTCATGATGGTCAGGCTCTAGAGGTTGCCAGAGAAGTTAGTAATGAGGATAAAAATTCTTAGAACCCTCACTTCCTCTAGGAAGTGACATCTGGTCTATCTTGGAGGCAACACAGGAGGGCATGGCCCGGTGCAAGTCAGAGGCACCTCTAACTGCTTGTGGTGGTCTGTGTAGATAATTCAGGACTGTAGCCATTACTTTTATTATTGGTTTCTACAAATATGAGTCTTCTCATGTATTTAAATGCTATAGAGAGGTAAGTTTGGCAAAAAGAATTGGACAAAAAGTCAAGGCCATTGTCAATAGGGCCTGGCTGGTAAAAGACAAACACTCTCTTCTGGCAAAGTGTCAGCAAGAGTGGAGGTAAGTCCTCCATGATCTAGAATCTTTGTTAGAAGTCTTCCCTCCATCTCTCCTCTTTTCCTATGCTGCCTCCTTCCTAGTGCCTGTACCACTCTGTGTGCTAGGATGGAGGATGAACAGGCAGAGGTGGTGCAGCAGGCAGGGCTGGCACCCAGGGAGTTACTTATTTACATAAGTACTTTTTCCCATTGGGTGCAACAGTTCTGTGCCCTGCATGGGAGCCCAGAGGGCATGATGCACTTGTGGGTGCCCAGGAAAAAGGGCGCTTCGGCATTGTGGACAGAGCAGTGTGCAGAGGCCTGGTGCAGGCTGGGGTGAGGAGGAGTTCAGCCTGGGTAATTGCTGAGAAGAGTTGAGGGGAGAGTGAAGAGACTAGTGCAGTAAGCTGGGACCAGACCATGGGTTACCACCAAGCAAGGATTTCATTAGAATGAAAAAGGCTTCAAAAATGGGTGTAGGCTGGGAGAATCACATATGCTGGGATCTGAAATGGATGGGGTGTGGGGGAGACTGGACATTGGAAGTTGTTGAGAACAGATGGCCTGGCTGAACCCTTGTCCCTGGATGGAGCTGCCCCCTGTCTTTTGCAAAGCTGACTTGCCTCTCAGAGCTGCTTGCTTCCCTAGTGGGTGCTGGGGAGAGTTTACAACTTGTTCTGCATTTGATCTCCAGATCAGTCGCATTCTAGCCTTTAGTGTGGGTTTTGTTCTTTTGCTCAGGTACATTGCACCCTTGAACCTAGAGCTGTGCAAATGCCCAGCTCCAAACTCATTTGCCTTTGACCACTACTCTTGAGCCTGCAGGCCTCTTTCCTCCTTGTTTTATCCCATCAAACACATCTGAGCCTAGTTGGAAGGCAGATAGGGCAGTTTTGAGGTAAAAGCCTATACTTTCTGTGGCTCACTGTATAACTGATTGTCTAGTTTTATTTGCCTTAGCTCTGAACCACCAGTAACTTGGATAATGAGCCAGCATGTGCAATTAAGAGTTCAAGAGTTTAGAAAACACTGCTGTGTAAATTGCTGTGAATTTTGTACTGCAGTAAACAATGCTTTTCTTCCTTCCTCAGTCAACAATGTCATAGGCAATGGATGAACTAAGTTTTCCAGAGCTGGTGAAATTGTCTTCCATGCTGCACATGGAGAATTTACACTTGTTGAGCAATTCTGTTTGTCCCATGCTTTTCTTATATCCGAGGTGGACAAGAACATTTTTACATGAAGCTGGACACCGGCGGCTCACACTTGTAATTCTAGCTAATTTAGGAGGCAGAGATCAGGAGGATCATGGTCCAAGGCCAGCTGGGGCAAATAGTTCACAATAGGATCCTATCTCGAAAATACCCAACACAAAAAAGGACTAGCAGAGTGGCTCAAGTGGTAAAGTGCCTGCTCAGCAAGCATGAGGCCTGAGTTCAAACCCCAGTCTCATCAAAAAACAAAACCCACAGTAGTTTTCTGCTTCTCTTCCTGGTGAGGATCGAGGCTAAAGTGTCACTTTTGCCTGGAGCCACTGGGGAATTTTGGACATATGTTCTCTAACATGAGGAAAGATAAACATAGAGAAGGCACTCCAGCCTCGTCTTTATCTTACGTGCCTACTTTCTAATCTTGTACTGTACTGTCCAGTCCTTTTGGCCACTAGTCACATGTGACATTGGGACACTTGAACTGTGGCTATTCCACATTGAGATGTATAACAAAATGCACATCATGTTTTGAGAACCAGTGTGGAAAAAAGAATGTCAAAGTTCTTCCTAATACATTATATATAGATATGTTTATATATATATATTTATATATGTATACATATATAACAGTTGGATCTCTTGTGTTAAAGAACAGATAATATTAAAATTCATCCTTCTTGTTCTTTTATTGTGTTTTTGCTATTTTGAGGCAGGGTTTCCCTATGTTGCCCAGGTGGGCCTCGAACTCCTGGATTCAAGGGATCTTCCCGCCTCAGTCTTTGTATAGCGGGGATTAAGGTGCACACCTACATTATAGTTTTGTCTTGTTTTGTTTTTTTTTATGTGACTGTGAGGGAATTTAAAATTAAATTCATGACTTGACTTAGGAATTTTATTGGCAGATGAGAAGGGTTCCTACAGTAGAGTGGGTGGCTGTTGAACCCGAGCTCCTGAATGCTCTGTCATCTGGAGCTCTGGAGATGCTTACACAGGGGAGCAGCCCGCCAGCAGTAGTCTTAGAGGACTCCTGCTTATCTCCCCTTCTGTGACTGGTGACAGCATGAGGACAGCTGTGCCTGACGGCCAGCTCTTTCTTAGAACAGGATGAGTTCAAGGAGTTCTTGAGATTGTTGGGGTCTGTAGAATTTTACTGACACTCTTCAGATGCTTGCGTGCGTTAAGTGGGTTGGAGATGATGGCTCCAGCTTCTCTGTTAGCTGCTGAGATGGTGGCTCCCCCTTTCCCTCCCTTCCTCTCTTCCTCCTTTCTCCCTTCTCCTGTCTTTCTCTTTTTCCCTTCCTGGCTTTGTTTGAAGTTAATGCTTTTCCCTCTTGGCCCAGCTGTTTACATCATGGTTTTATAAACCAGTGCTCTATGTTTAAGCTGGTATTTGCTTCGTGTGAGGTTTTTGCAGAGTCAGGCCAGGTGTGAGGATCACAGAAGTGGTTAATTCTGGAGTCCTTCTTTACTTGGTGACCAACTAATAGACCCTGGCCACATCCTACTAAACACTGACTCAACTGAGTAAAGGAGTGCTCTACCCAGATGGGGCTCCAGATCGTGACAGGACCACCGGAGACTAGCCCCTGTCATTCCAGTTCTTCATGCCTGGACTTGGTCCTGGTTACTGTGAACATTTAAGGGCTTCACAGTCATTTGATTCTACTGTAAAGACAGGCAGTAGAGCGTCCCCTCTGGACCATTTCTGTCCAGTGAGAGTTTACTGGAAGTTTGCTGGCCTCAGAGTCATTAGCTGACAGCTTGTAGTTCATTCTTTCTGTCAGCCTTGTAAAGGGGAAAAGGGCTTCATTTCTTGGGAGAAGAGAGGAGTATCGAGGGTGAAGAGGTCCAGAGCGGGGACTGACACTTGCAGAGAGGTTTAGGAACAAGATTCTGACTCTCCAGTGTAGTTCCTGCCTTTACTTGCCCTTGCTTCCATCCAGCTCATGGTTCTGGAGATGGAAAAGTCTCAAAGAGCATAGTGCCAGCATGGTGCTGTTTACAAAGTAGGGTAGTGTGTGTGTTGGGAGTGTGGTTTGGGAAGAATGGGTGGGGTAGGGTTGCTACAGTCCATCCAAGGGAATTCCCCAGTGTCTGGCTGAGCTGAGCCTTTTGTTCCTTCTCACCACTGGCCCTTGGATGATGAGAGTCTTCTTCAGAAAAGACAGGGGAAGCAGAAAGCTTTGTTTTGAACAAGGGTCACTTGGTCCAAATAGGGATTGCCATCCAGGAGTGGGGAAGGGGCTGATAGGAAGGTAGGGACTGGGAAGAGCCGTCTTTTCTTATCTTCAAGACTCAGGGCCTGCCTTTAATGGACGTGGCCTGTTTAATTTGGCAGGCCTCAGACTTCAGACCACCTGGCTTGGTTCTTTTTCCCTGTTCATCCTAGTGGGGCCTTGACTGCAGCCGCTACCTCCCCTGACCCATGTACTGATGCATGGGAAGTCTTGAGGATTCCCAACTTTTGAGTGACTATGGGTCTTTTTTTTTTTTCTTCTTTTTTTGCAGTGCTGGGACTTAAACTCAGGGCCTTTACCTTGAACCACTCCACCAGCCCTTTTTGTGTTGGGTATTTTTCAAGACAGGGTCTCATGAACTATTTGCCTGGGCTGGCTTCGAATTGCGATCCTCCTGATCTCTGCCTCCTGAATGTGACTGTGGGTCTTTTGAACTGAGACAGAAATAAAAATTTATCCTTCAGAATGACTTGGGCACTCTGTGAACAAAGAATATTTATTGTATGACAAAGTAATATTTCTCATTGGTAAAGGGGGAGGCGATTTTAATCTTTAGTGGTTTTTAGAGCTTGGCAAATTAGTGTCTGAGACTGTTTGTTCTTGGACTGGACAAAGCTGAATGCCTTCATTGTTTAGTTGTGCGGAGCTGTTAATAGTTTATGGATGGTGATTAAGTAGAGCCCCATAAGCCAATTTACAGTGTGTCTTAGCCAACACTGGCACTTGGCTAATTTGCAGAAAATTGGACCTTTTAACTTGAGGCTTCCATATGCAAGTGGGTACTGGCCCATCAGTCTTAGAACCTGCTCCCAGGGGGCGGCCTCTTTCTCCCTTTGCCAACCCTCCAGGGTCTGGTACGCTGAATATATCCCCTGATTAGTTCTTGTGGCATGAAGTTAAAATTCATCCCCACTGGACCACAAGCTTCTAGAAGTCAGGTGTGTGTGTTCTGATCCTTATCTACCATCTCTAGCACAGCAGGATGGGCCCCCTCTGCTCTCCAGGAAGAACTTCTGATTGTCCACTCACCTGATTTCTCAGTGTTGGCTCCTAGAAGGTAGATTGTATTTTTTTCCCTTGCTTCCATTGGTGTAGAAATGGAAGCCCATGGAGGTTAATTTCTCCAGGGTCACACTGCTGTGATGTGGTAAAGCCAAGTCCTTCAGGCAGTTTGACCCCTGGATTGAGTTTACCATTGAAAGCCACTACTGTCTTGGTCCATTTGCTATCCTATAACAAAATAACTGGGACCAGGTAATTGTAAAGAATAGAGGTTCCCTAAGCTCATGGTTCTGGAGGTGGGGAGGTCCAAGAGCATGGCGCAAGCATCTGGTCAGGGCTCCGTGCTTTATCATAAGGCGGTAGGGAGCATCACGTGGGGAGACGAGCAATGGTGGCAGAGAGAGCTCGTTTGATAAGAAAGCCACTGCTGCAATAACCTGTTAATTCTCTTATCTGTGAGTAGATTAACCAGTCACCTCCCAAAGTTCTCCCTTCTCAACAATGTTCCATTGGGGACAGAGTTTCCAACACATGAAACTTTGGGGGACATATTCAAACCATACCAACTACACCTCACTCTTCACTGTGAAAACATCTTCAAGCTGTCCCTAAATAAGGGACATGCTATAAAATACCTGACCAGTGTTCCTTAAAACAAGGCCATCAAACAAAGATGGTCTGAGAAACTGTCTCACTTCAGAGAACTAGGTAGGTCCAGCGGCTTGTACAGAAAAAGGACACCAGGGAAAAACTATTGCAACGTTAATAAAGCATGGCTTCACATTCATAGTACTGCGAAACTGTCGGTTTCTGAGTGTGACAAGTGTGCTGAAGTGTAATAGGAGATGTGAACAGGGAACCCAGGGCGGAAAGTACAGGTACAGAGCTTCTTGTATCATCTTTGCAACCTCTGTGTATATTCTGAAACTTTCTAAGGTGGAAGGTTTACTTTAAGCAACAGCAATACATGCGCGCGCGCACACACACACACACACACTCTCTCTCTCTCTCTCTCTCTCTCTCTCTCTCTCTCTCTCTCTCTCTCTCTCTTACTCTCTCTCTCACACACACACACACTCACTCACTCACTCACTCCACTGCCTTGCCGGCTTGTCATACTCCGGGTGGCTAGATGAATTCTTTGCTTCCTGGTATCCTCTGGTCACAGGCATGGCCCACATTCTTGGAAAAAGAGCTCTGATTTCTGCACACCTGAGTGATAGAGAGCCACCACTCAGTCATAGGGCCATAGGGCTGGCAGGATGTGCTCTTCTTTTTTCCCTTTTCTTTTGTACTTTTGGTGCAGGAGGTGGAACCCTGGGCCTTACACATGCCACCAAGCACTCGATCACTGAGTTGCATCCCTAGCCCCTGCGTTTTTTAAAAAAAGCAGTGTCAGCCTATTCCCAAATCTCTGTGAAACCCAAGAGGAGATGGAATCTGGACAGAAAGGAGAGTGAAGTTTCAGTGCAGGAGAGAAATCATTTTTTGAGATAAAATCTTGGTAGGTATCAAGAGGAACAAACGGGTACTTATGTCATTTAGGAGTTTCTCATCCGTTGTTATCCCCCCACCCCCCTTCTCCCTCCCGATGGGTGGAGCTTGCATTTCTAAGTTATTTTTAAATCCTTCCTAACTACAGAGGTCGGTGAGGTTGTCATTTGGGTGGTTTGGAGGAGAGGTTGGTGTGTGGTTAGTTAAATGAGGCCTGTGCACTCTTCCGGGCTGTCGCACGGCTTTCAGAAGAAAGTTAAATTCAAAGAGTGTGGTGTCTGAAAACCATCTGGGTGTGACCGGGGAAAGTACCAGCAGCAGGACCTCAGTACAGATTCTGGTTGTTGGGTGGAAGACCCTACAAAACCGAAACATGGGGTAATCCATCTCCTGGGAGCTTGTGCTTACATCAGACATGTGAGGTGACTCTGTCTTGCACAGAGTGATCTCGGGGCATCCGGTCAAAGCCCTGAAACATCTTGTTGGGGTTTTCTAGAGAGAGCATATAAAGTCAGTTACATGCCTTTGTATGGGTCTTCTGATGATTGTGAATTGCTTTTCTAGGTGTCTTCTGAAAGTTGCAGTATTTGTGTGTGACAAAAATAATAGCCAGCATTTCTTTGTTTCTAAATGATGGAAATTCAAGAAAAAGTAGAGCAAACTGATAAGAGGTCTTTCTTGGTGTGTGTGATGAGAGAGGTCAGGGGTAAAAATGGCCTCTGGGATAACCCGAGCCTGAGAGGAAAGGAGTTCAGATGGGAATCTACCTGTTTTCTCTACATTGCCCCTCTCTCTCTCTCTCTCTCTCTCTCTCTCTCTTCCTCATTATTTGTACTATCATTCACATTTCACATACCATAATCTTCACTCTTTTAAAGTATGGAATTCACTAGTGTTTTGTATCTTCACAAGTTGTACAACCATCACCACTATCTACTTCCAGAACATTTTGTTCATTCCAAAAAGAAACTCCACGTGTATTAGCAGTCACTCCTTATTTTCCCTTCTCCCTAGCCTCCCACAACCACCAGTTTGCTCTCTGTCTGTATGGGATTCCTCCTGCACCTGTCATGTAAGAGGACACATACAATTCATGGTCCTTTACAACTGGCTTCTTTAACTTGGCATAATGCTTTCAAAGCATATTCATTCACTGTGTGGCTTCTGCCAGTCCTTTAATCCTTTTTATTACTGAATAATATTCCATCATCTGGATATGCCATATTTTAAAAAATATTCCATTAGGGCTGTTTTCCCTTTCGTACTATTATGAACATTTGTGGTAAGTTTTTGTGGACATATCTTTTCATTTCTCTCTGCACAATTTCTTGGTCATATGAGAACTTCATTATTTAGTTTTTTGAGTCTCTGCCCGACTTTCCCACATTGGCAGCCCCACTTCCCATTCTCCAGCCATGTGCAGGGCTTTAGTTTCTCTGCTTTCCCACCGCTGCATTATCTGTCTTTTTGATTGGATTAGATTTTTTTAATGCACTTTTTAACTCAGGAAGTATGTTTCTGAAAAACCTTGACTATTTTTGAAATTTAATCAAATTCTGCAAAGAAATCAGTTAATATGTATGTAACAGGAATGAGAAACAGCTATTTATTAGCTAAAGAATAGCTATTTAAAGTACCCCCTGCTGTGCTCTTGGGTCATTCATTTTTATGAAGTAACAACAAATCCCTGTTCTCAGTAAGTTTGTGTATTTTTTCTAAAGACAGATGGTAGCCAGAACGCAAGCAGGATTTCGTTAAGATAATCTTATCAGTTTTGTTTGTTTGTAGTTCTTTTTGTTGTTGTTGTTTTGTTTGGAAATAAAATTGTTCTCATCAAGAGTAGGGAAGACTATAAACTAGAAAATTAGAGGTAAATGTCGCCCACTGTCACATGTCACGTATGAACATCGGAGGTCTTTTAATGCCCTTCTGTTCTGTGCCTCCTGCTGTTCCACTAAGAGGGAGAAGGAATGCAGCTCTAAAACCAGCAATTTTGTCTTGGGTTCCTTAAAGGGTATTCCCTCTGGTTTTAGGGAGTTCTTAGAATTGGCACAGTTTTACACATTTTATAAAATCTGCATTCCTCACCCCATTTACCCACTTGTCTTTCTTGTCTTATTTTCCTACTTCTTATGTAATTATTCCCTGCAAAACAGAGATGAGATGAGGAAGCAGTTAGAATGGGCGCAGTTCACCCTATGGTCTTTACAGCTCATATAATTTCAGATTTTAACAGAGCTGTTAAAGCTTCCCAGGTGCCTGAAACATAGTACAGAGGTCAGCTGATGCTTGTGAGAAGGGTGAGCTTGTAGAAGAACAGTGAGTGGGACAATTTAAAGGTGGATGAGTGAAATTTAGGTGTGTTCATTGAGGATTGGTAAATACATGGGATCGTTTGATTTTTTTTTTTGTATTGTCTTATTCCTATAGGTTTTGAGACGGCCATTGCTCCATGACCAACTGAAAAATGGCACAAATTTTGGGTTCTCGCTCAAAAGACCAAAAATCGTATGTTCTCCCTCATATGTGAACATTAGATCAAGGGCAAACACAACAAGGGGATTGGACTATGAGCACATGATAAAAGCGAGAGCACACAAGGGAGGGGTGAGGATAGGTAAGACACCTAAAAAACTAGCTAGCATTTGTTGCCCTTAACGCAGAGAAACTAAAACAGATACCTTAAAGCAACTGAGGCCAATAGGAAAAGGGGACCAGGAACTAGAGAAAAGGTTAGATCAAAAAGAATTAACCTAGAAGGTAACACCCACGCACAGGAAATCAATGTGAGTCAATGCCCTGTATAGCTATCCTTATCTCAACCAGCAAAACCCCTTGTTCCTTCCTATTATTGCTTATACTCTCTCTACAACAAAATTAGAGATAAGGGCAAAATAGTTTCTGCTGGGTATTGAGGGGGGGGAGCGGGAGGGGGTGGATTGGGTGGTAAGGGAGGGGGTGGGGGCAGGGGGGAGAAATGAACCAAGCCTTGTATGCACATATGAATAATAAAAGAAAAATGAAAAAAAAAAAAATTTTGGGTTCTCAAACCACCTATTGTTACGGGTTGCAGGTCGCCAGAGTTCTCTCGTGAGCTTCACTCTGTTTCATTCCCCTGAGCATTTGTGGGTACACATGAGCAAGTTGGAGAAGCCTCTTTTTTTCCTTTTAATTTATTAGCATATAATACTTGTACTGGGGGCATTCATTGTGACATTTACATATGTGCTTACGATATATCTTAATTAGATTTGCCACCTCCATCATTCTCCCTCCTCCCCCCTTCTTAGAACAATTGCATCAGGTTTCATTGTTCTATTTTCATACATACATATAAACCATATCTACCATATTCACTCGTCTTCACCCTCTCCATTTAAGTCTTACTACTTCAGTGTTAAATCGTATCTGGGATTATTTCTTGTTGCTATGGTTTAAAAGAATAAACAGGTACGTGGGGGAATTGTGAGGAGGATGGTAAAATAGAATACAAGAAGCAGGGCTGACTTAGTTGGCCTGTCAGAACCTTGTACCCATATGGAGAAAGTCTTCGCAGAATCATATTTGCATCATTTTTGTGGTTTTGATGGAAACTGTAATTCATTGTGCTGGGGATTGAGTAGGCCTTGTACATGCAAGGTGAGTGCTCTGCCACTTGACACTGAGGTGTTGATTTTGATTGGGAGCATGGAAGTCTTTGTAGTTTTTCCTGGGGAACATTGAGCAAAAGGTAGTTTATTGGTGGTAAAAGAAAACCTTTTACTGTTTTCTTTCCCTTTTTCCTCCTTTTCTACCTGCTACTATCCATATACATTTCTCTTATCCACTTGGAAGCTGCTGCTCTTCCTGGTAGCTGACAGTGGTGACAGTTTGACATTATTGGCAGGACAATGGAAAGAGTGGAATGCCACCTGACCAGTCTTATCATATACACGAGAGCTCCGTAAAGAACAAAGATATGGGACCGATTCATCTGTGAGCCTGGTATTAATGGAGCAGACAGGCCTGCCTCAGTTTACAACTATATTGTGATATTTAGGAGTGCTTGTGAGTTGGTGGGTTGTGGAACACTTGGTCTTCTGTGGCATTCATGCTATAAATGATCCTTAAACCCATAGGCAAGTCCCCAAAATGATGCATGATGATGTAGCTGAAAGCTACAAACACACGTCACTACAAATAGTGGATGTATATTTCTTATAAAAATGCATAGTAATTAGGCAAAGCCATTAAAGACCTCTCTGGGTCTGTCTAGGGAATTACCAGACAGTTGGGGGTTATGTCTATGACATACTTTTGACGCAGGATGGCAGCAGCACATTTTCCCTGGGATTTAATGGTGGCATCATCAGCTCTGAGTGGCGTAGGACCATTGTTACTGGGGCTGCCTGTATAAAAAATAAACACTTGCCATTGCTCCATGACCAACTGAAAAATGGCACAAATTTTGGGTTCTCAAACCACCTATTTGTTACGGGCTGCAGGTCGCCAGAATTCTCTCATGAGCTTCACTCTGTTTCACTCCCCTGAGCATTCGTGGGTACAGATGGAGCTTTGACCTGATCACTTGAGTTCTGATCTCTTGGCTTGAACCTAAAATCTCACATGTTCTGTTCAGAGCTGACGCAGCCCTGGGCTAACTTGAAACTTTCCTCTTCTGAATCTGAGTCGGTTTTCACAAATAATTGCCAGCCTCAGGTCCAAAACCTGCAGCTTGGAGACAGGGAAATGAGTCAGAGGGGGTGACTGAGCCTTGTGGGT
This sequence comes from Castor canadensis, assembly GCF_047511655.1. Taxonomy (NCBI): domain Eukaryota; kingdom Metazoa; phylum Chordata; class Mammalia; order Rodentia; family Castoridae; genus Castor; species Castor canadensis. The sequence continues at coordinate 162,953,859 of NC_133391.1, forward strand.
CCTTGCAGGGCAAGAGTGTGTCAAGGCCAGTAGCTGCTGTGGGGCGCCTTGCATCCAGGTTCAAAGATACTCTGGAGAGAGTGACTTTGTCACTTTCCTAGCACTATTTCCAGGCCTCTGCGAGGGTGGATGGTCTCAGGGAGGAGGTTGAGATTTCATCTTCCCCTTCATTTCCATTCTCTGGTTCTGTCCCCAGCTAATAATGCTTCTGTGTCCCCAGGTGCTATTTCTCTACTCATTCTATAGAGTGTGGTGTGACTTTCCTGCATTCTCGTCTGCACCAAGTACAGGCTCCCTGAGGAGTTCGGCATGTGGGGTTGCAAGCATTTGGGGGTTGAAATAGCACCTGAGGTTAAAGAGCACCGTGGACAGTGCTGTGTCACTGTGCACATCTAAGTATCTTCATACAAACGTTAAATCAGCTCTCCACTGAACAAAAGAGAGAGCTCAGTGAACAGACGGGAGGACAAGGAGAGGCCCTCTGGCAGCCTTCAGACCACCAGCCCCCGTGGTGTTGCCCCTTGTGTCTGTCAGATATTTTGAGTCATGAAGTGGCGATGGCCCTTGGTTCTGTGTGCAGCGAGGGGTAACGCTGCCAGAAGCTGGATCTGCCCCGGGTGGGCTTTGTCTAGGCAGATCCTACTTCATGCAGTTGTTGAAAGTCACAGAATTTAGACAACGGAGTCTGCCTTCAGATAATTAGGTCACTGACACTGAATGGTTTTGAAAACTCCTTCAGTCTGACCATGACTGTAGAATACTGTATTACTCCAGAACAGTGGTTCTCAACTAGGATGATTTCCCAGCCCCCTAGCTGGGAAATACTAATAGCAAAGAATGACCTATTTCAAAATATTAATAGCAGCAGTGTTGAGAAACCTGTGTTTGAACCTTCTGTTATAAAAGCCGTGTGTCCCTGGATGTAGGTTTGAGTAATTAAGCATTAGGAAAACCAGCACCTGATAAGTTAC